>NW_028261384.1:82647169-82964169 GCF_051295495.1 Thamnophis sirtalis | reverse complement strand
TCTAGTACTCTACTCAGCATCTTTTTTGTATGTGGTAACCAGAATTGGAGGCAGCATTCCAAATGTGGTCTTTATTGTACAATGTAGAGCAATACTATCATTTGTCATGAACTTGATGCCATCCTTCTGTTAATGCAGTGCAGGACTACATTGCCTTTTTTGGCAGCTACAGCACACTGCTGGCTGGTACTTAAGTTATGATCCACTACATCCACTACCAGGATCTCTTTTGCATTCACTACTGTTGACCTATAGGTCTGTTTTGTATTCCACTGTACTGTACTGTGTTGTGTTGTGTTGTGTTGTATTAATAGACAAAGGTAGGGGTTGTTTTGTACCCGTCTTTCACAGTAATCTTTTCAAATTTGGATACTGTCCCCTTTGTAAACAAATTACTAGTCTACAAAGACAGATTACCTATCTAGAATCTCTAATCTGTGCTCTCCAAGCAGAAATTAGGTGCCCAATTCAGCCATTCTACACTATGGAGATGCCACACTATCAGCCCCTTCTACCGGAAAGATCCTGCAGGAGAAGAGCAGTCTGGACAACCATGGGTTCTGGCAGGGTGAGAGCTGTGAACCATAAACACAAAGCTTTTGCTGTGAACCCGCATAACAGATATAGCGCCCTTGCTGACCTTAATGGGGACACTAAGGAGACAGGTCAAGGTAGTTGTGATAATGATGACTCAAATAAGCAGGGAATTGTGGTCTAAAATGAAGAACTTTCTTTGGAAAGGCGAAATAGGGACCCAGGTATCACACATCAGTCGCACAAGAAGATCAAGGTATGTAAAAAGAGAAGTCACTTTCTGGTTGTTGATTCAATCGTAAGGGATGTAAATTTAGGAAAGGATATGGAGGTTTTAAAAGAGGTCAGGTGTCTTGCCAGGTGCTACTGCCAGCAAAGACAAGAGGCGTATTCTTAAGATAGTCAAGAATGCAAGTAAGGACAGTGACGTTGATGCTACTATACATCTTGGCACAAATGATTTGTCCCAAAAAGATGTACTTTCTGTGAAGAATGATTTCCAGAGCTCGGGGTATGAACTTAGTAGTGTAGGTTGTAAGCTTATCTTTTCAGAGGTTTTACCAGTATATAAAGAACAAAAAGGGAAGGGCCAGCGTGTAGCAGAGTTTAATGTGTGACTGTAAAAAGGAAGGCTTTGGTTATATTAGTCATGATGCCTGTAGCTGGTCCAATGAAAAACTGTACAAAACAGATGGTTTGCATCCATCCAAGAAAGGGACTGAGTAACTTGGCCAAGGTGGCACAGTGTTTAGGGTGCAGTACTGCAGGCCACTTCAGCTGACTGTTATCTGCAGTTCAGCGGTTCTAATCTCACTGGTTCAAGGTTGACTCAGCCTTCCATCCTTCCGAGGTGGGTGAAATGAGGACCCAGACTGGGGGGGGGGGGGCAATATGCTGACTCTGTAAACCGTTTAGAGAGGGCTGAAAGCCCTATAAAGCGGTATATAAGTCTAACTGCTATTGCTAAATTCACAGATTTTCTGGATAACATTTAAACTGAACAGCAGGGATAGAGAATTAATTGATACAGGACATTTCTGTCCCCAGCAATCTAAAATTCATAGGGTTATCAGTGCATGTAACATAGATGTTTGTGCGGATAAGATTATCACTCCTGCTATCAAGCAAAACCAAGCATTTAATAGTGAGTGCCATACCATGTGCATGAATCATACAAGTGGCAAGAAAATAGGGGCAGTCAGGCATAACACAGGTTATGTAGACAGTAAACACAGGGTCAATCAAAATGGACTCAAATGTCTATACACCAATGCACAGATTATGAGGAATAAATAGGGTGAATTAGAAGTTCAAGTAAATGAGGGCAAATACGATATTGTTGCCATTACAGAAATTTGGTGGGATGAAACCCACAAATGGAACATACAGCTAGAAGGATTTAAATTATTTAAAAGAAATAGACCAAATAAAAGGGGAGGTGGAGTTGCACTATATATAAGAAATAACTACAACTCTACAGAAATAGGACACAACAATGATGAGAACTATCTTGAATGCATTTGAGTCAATATTAAAGGTTGGCGGGGAAACGACATTGCCATAGGTCTATACTACAGGCCACCCAACCAAGCAGAGGAAGTAGATGAACTTTTTGCTAGTCAGGTAACTAAGGTATGTAGGAAGCACACCACAATAGTAATGGGGGATTTTAACTACCCTGACATCAACTGGGAAACAAACTCTGCAACAAGTGGAAGATCCAACAGGTCCCTAATGAACCGAGCAGACAACTTTGTTTCCCAAAAAGTAGATAAGGGAACAAGGGGATCGGCCATATTAGATTTAATTCTCAATAACAGAGAGGAAATGATAGAAGGTGTTGAAGCCATAGGAACCCTAGGGGCAAGTGACCATGCAATATTGGAATTCAACATTATGCAAACACAAGTAGTAGAACAAAGTCAAACTAGAGTCTTGGATTTTAAGAGAGCTAATTTCAATAAACTTAGAGAGAGCTTGGGAAGAATTCCATGGATGAGAATCCTCAAGGGAAAAACAACTCAAGAAGCTTGGGAAATTTTGAAAAATGAGATAACAAAAGCTCAGTCTATCACAATGAAGAAGAAAAATAATAACTTCCAAAAGAAACCAGCATGGCTGCATAAAGAACTCTCTGACAAATTGAAAGACAAAAAAGTTAAGTATAAAAAATGGAAAGAGGGGGACATAACTAAGGCAGAATATCAGCAAATAGCCCGAGCCTGTAAAGATGAAGTAAGGAAAGCAATGAAGAAAGGCTTGCCGCAAAAGTAAAAAATAACAAAAAAAAGCTTCTTCTAACATGTTAAAAACAAGAAAAAGGTTAAGGAACAATTGGTCCATTGCTAGGAGAAAGTGGCAAGAAGGTGACAAGCAACAAGGAGAAAGCAGAATTATTTAACTCATTTTTTGCATCTGTCTTTACACAAAGGGATAAAATAGTCCAACCTATCAAAAACAGCCCCACAAAAATCATATTAGGAACACAAATTGAAATAGGGAAGAAAATGGTAAGTGAGCACCTGTCTACCCTAGACAAGTTCAAATCACCAGGACTGGACGGATTACAACCCAGGGTTCTGAAGGAACTGGCAAATGAGATCTCAGAACCACTGAACTATATCTTTCAGAGATCCTGGAGCACCAGGGAACTGCCAGAGGACTGGAAAAGAGCTGATGTGGTTCCCATCTTCAAAAAGGGGGGGGGGAATAGACCCAGGAAACTATAGACCTATCAGCCTGACCTCAATACCAGGAAAGATTCTGGAAAAGATAATCAAGCAACGAATTAGCAAACACCTAGAAGCAAACAAAGTAATAGCCAAAAGCCAACATGGGTTTGTCAAAAACACATCATGCCAGACTAATCTTATTGCATTCTTTGACAAAGTGACAAAATTAGTGGACCAGAGGAATGTCGTCAATATAGTTTACTTGGACTTCAGTAAGGCATTTAATAAGGTAGACCATAACCCACTACTAGATAAAGTAGAAGAATGTGGGTTGGACAGTATCACCACCAGATGGATTCATAACTGGCTGACCAATCACACTCAACATGTAGTCCTCAATGGAACTGTATCTACATGGAGGGAAGTATGCAATGGAATACCCCAAGGCTCTGTTTTAGGCCCAGTACTCTTCAAGATCTTTATCAATGATTTGGATGAGGGAATAAATGGGGAACTCATCAAATTTGTAGATGACACCAAGCTGGCAGGAATAGCCAGCACTCCAGAAGACAGGATTAAGAGACAGAAGGATCTTGACAAAAATCATTGGATACTATCTAATAAAATGAAATTCAACGGTGAAAAGAGTAAGGTTCTACATTTAGACAAGAAAAACAAACAGGTATAGTACTATTCTCAATAGTAGTAACTGTGAGAGGGATCTTGGAGTCCTAGTGGACAACCATTTAAATATGAGCCAGCAGTGTGCAGCAGCTGCCAAAAAAGCCAACAGTTCTAGGCTACATAAACAGAGGGATAGAATCAAGATCACGTGAAGTGTTAATACCACTTTATAATGCCTTGGTAAGACCACACTTGGAATACTGCATTCAGTTTTGGTCGCCACAATGTAGAAAAGATGTGGAGACTCTAGAAAGAGTGCAGAAAAGAGCAACAAAGATACAGAGACGTGCAGTGAGCCTCATGGCCAGTGAGGCAAGAGCGAAAGCCCTGCCGAAGCCCCGGCGCCACATCCGCCATAGAGCGGAACCAGGACCCGCTCTATTGCGGACGCGGGCGCCAGGACTTTAAAGCCCTTCTGCCGGGGCTTTAAAGTGGCGGCAGGGCCCCGGCGGTGTCCGCCATAGAGCGGGAAAAGTCCTCCCACCGGGGCCCTAAAGCGGAGGCCCGCTCATCTTGCCGGCTGGTGCGTGCACGCTCCATGAGGGAGAAGAGGATGAGCGTTCATGTCCTCCCCGGGGAGCGGCTGCGGTGGCTCCTGCAGTCCCCTGGCTGAGGAAGCGCTCACTCGGCGGCCGCTCCGATCGGGCAGGGAAGCCCCCCCCCGCCGGCTCCCCTTGGCGCACTTGAACGCCGCTGCTGCCGGCCCAGGCGTTCAGGCCAGGTGTTCCAGGGTTAAAGTCCCCCGCCATCAGGGCGATCGTCCGTCTCCCTCCGGGGAAGAGGCACAGCCATGGAACCCATCTCAATGCGCAGGGCGCGGGGAGGGGCACAGGCCTTCTAACAGGCCCTGCTGGCGGGCGACGGCTGCACCCTTCTCTGCTGCCTGAGCAACCCCGAGAACGGCGTAGGCCCCAACTCCGTCTTCGACACTAGCGATTCCCACGAGTGGCAGCAGTATCGCTCCAGACATGCACTTGAGGGCCAAAAAGGCAGCACGCTGTTCCCTCTGGCCAGCGCTCCGCTTACTTTCCGCTCAGGCTGAAGTTTGCTTGAAGAACTGACTCCTCCCACCCAACGTAAGCGTGCTCAACCAACTGCAAGGCATGATTCGCTCCTCCCAGATCAGGAGACGGGAGAATCAGTGCCTCCTTTGCATATGGATTTTTTTGCTTTTTAACTCTTTCTTAACTTTTAAAAGGCAAAAAATTCGTTATGCAAAGCAGGCCCCGAGTTCTCTGGCCTCCTCCTAGTTAATACTGAGAACAGACACCAAGCCACTGTGACTTGAAATCTGGTAGCAACTATCCTGGCTTTAATTATTTAAAAAAAATCTTTAAAAGTCTTTCCTTTCTCTGAGGAGATTGGTGAGGCCCTGCCTCCCTTGCCTCTAGTGACTGCACGTCCCTGCAAAGATGATTAGGGGATTAGAGACTAAAACATATGAAAAATGGTTGCAGGAACTGGGTATGTCTAGTTTAATGAAAAGAACTAGGGGAGACATGATAGCAGTGTTCCAATATCTCAGGGGTTGCCACAAAGAAGAAGGAGTCAAACTATTCTCTAAGGCACCTGATGGTAGAACAAAAAGCAATGAGTGGAAACTAATAAAGGAGAGAAGCAACTTAGAACTGAGAAGAAATTTCCTGACAGAACAATTAATCAGTGGAACAGCTTGCCTCCAGAAGTTGTGAATGCCCCAACACTGGAAGTGTTTAAGAAGATGTTGGATAGCCATTTGTCTGGAATGGTGTAGGGTTTCCTGCCTAGGCAGGAGGTTGGACTAGAAGACCTCCAACTCTGCTATTGTATTGTATTGCCTATTGTATACCTGTGTGTATTTTTTTTTCTGCCTAAGTACAAGGCCCTGCTTTTCTCTCCACTGAACTACATCTTCTTAGATAGCACTCAATGCTCAAGTCTGTCAAGATTCTTCTCATTCAGGGTCAAATCCTCTCCCAAGAAATAGATTAGTAAACATACTGATTGGGCCCTGAGAGTTCATTGGGAGGAAAATACCAGAAACGTAAGAAATAGTTTGGAAATCAAAACCAAACAAATTCATGACACTCAAGTATACATATTCAGATGCAAATCCTATCAGAACATTAAAAATATTAAAATTGAAACACTGATGTTGCTGGCTTTGTTTCAGTAAGTGGAATGATTGGATGTGTGGTTGTATCATGATTGGTAGATTGGCGCAGTGGTTAAAAGCAGCACTGCAGGCTACTGGTAGATCAGCAGGTCAGCGGTTCAAATCTCACCGGCTCAGGGTTGACTCAGCCTTCCATCCTTCCGAGGTGGGTAAAATGAGGACCCAGATTGTTGGGGGCAATATGCTGACTCTCTGTAAACCGCTTAGAGAGGCCTGAAAGGCCTATGAAGCGGTATATAAGTCTACTGCTATTGCTATATTGGTGCTAGCTGTGTGTCTGTTGTTGTTTCGTTTTGTAATGGCCTGGGTAGTGGGTGGGGCTCATTTGTTGACTAGGGCTGTTTTCCAGATATCTGGTAGGCATGAGGTATCGTCATGTTTATTCATGTTGTGAGGGTGTTTCTCTATTTCGATAGCTTCCATAATTATTCTCTTGTTGAAATGTTCAGTTTTGGAGATTAACCTGGTTCCTTCAAAATTAATTTCATGTCCTGTAACTTTAAGGTGCTGGAAAAGAGAGGAAGTTTTTTCTTTTTTTCTTACTGCATTCTTGTGTTCTGCGATGTGTGCATTTATTCTCCTGTTCGTTTGTCCTATGTATGTTGCAGAGCAGAGTTTGCATGGTATTTCGTAGACTCCTTGGTTTTCTAACTGAATTTTGTCTTTGGGGTTTCTTAAGATGTTGGCAATTTTTTGGTCAGTAATGAAGGCTGTCTTGATATTGTGTTTGTGGAGAATTTTGCTGATTTTATCTGTGGTGCCTTTGATGTAAGGGAGGAGGACGCTGCCGTTGTCCTGTTCTGTGTCTCGGTTTTGGAGATACATACATACACACATACACATACATACACACATACACATACACATACACATACATACATACAAACATACAAACATACATACATACATACATACATACATACATACATACATATATATGCAGGTCTTGGCGTATTTGGGTCTTTTCCCGTGTAAGATTGACAGTATCATGGCGACGTTTTGACGAGGTCACACTCGTCATCTTCAGGCTGGTGCCTTTGGCTTTGTGCTTGTGCGAGCAAAGTGTGATCGGAGCTGCCGTTTTTCTATAAATATAGGTGGATGGGTGTAGAATGTTGGCTTTATTGCTTTAAATGGATTGGTTGGCTGTGTTGTCACATCTTGATTGGTTGATGGAATTGATGTTTGGTGAGGGTGATTGGTGATGGTGTCCTGTGTTGATCTGGGTCCTGTGTCGGTTTTTATGGCTGGGATTCGTTTATTGAAATATCATGCAAAATCTGCCCAGCCACATACATTGGACAAACTAATAAGAGAATAAAGGCACGCATCACAGAACCCAAGAACGCAGACAGAAAAGAAGAAAAAACTTCCTCCCTTTTCCAGCACCTTAAAGCAACAGGACATGAAATTGATTTTGAAGGAACCAAATTACTCTCCAAAATTGAACATTTCAACAAGAGAATAATTATAGAAGCTATCGAAATAGAGAAACACCCCCACAACCTGAATAAACGTGATGATACCTCCCACCTACCAGACGTCTGGAAACTAGCCCTAGTCAATAAACGAGTCCCAGCCACAAAAACTGACCCAAGACACATAACAACACAGGACACCATCACCAATCACCCTCACCAAACATCAATTCCATCAATCAATCAAGATGTGACAACACAGCCAACCAATCCGTTTAAAGCAACAAAGCCAACATTCCACACACACACACCTATATTTATAGAAAAACAGCAGCTCCGATCACACTTTGCTTGCACAAGCATGAAGCCAAAGGCACCACACACACACATACACACACACAAATGTATCTCAATGGAAGATGATTCAATGAAATAAACTGAATGGCGTGTTAAATGTGGTTAACAGAAATTCGGCAAGGTAAGCATAATTTCCAATAACAATCTTCCCAAATGCCTCAAGAGAAAAAATTTTGATCAGTGTGTGCTACCTGCTCTAATATATGTTGGTGAAACATGGACACTAGCCTCACAATTGATACAAAAGCTACGAGTGGCATGAAGAGCCATAGAAAGATACATACTCGGCATTACAAGAGAAGATAAAAGGACCTGCACATCGATTAGAGAACAAACAAAAGTATACAATATCATCAAGAGAGTAAAAGAATTGAAATAGAAATGAGTTGATCACATAGCAAGAAAAACTGGTGGTAGATGGACCAAGGCAGTCATAAAATGGACCCCACTTGGTAAAAAGTGTACAAGAGACATAAAACAAGATGGATCAACATTACCAAGTATTACCGGCCCAATTAGCAAAAAAAAGCTCAGGATTGTATTGGTTGGAAACATGTGGAAGAGGCTTTCATTCTGCAGTAGACAGACAATGGCTAAAATTGTATGTATGTATGTATGTATGTATGTATGTATGTATGTGTGTATGTGTATGTGTATGTGTATGTGTATGTGTATGTGTATGTGTATGTGTATGTGTATGTGTATGTGTGTATGTGTGTATTTAGTGTCCCTGGTATGCCCAAATATGGGAGGAAGCTTACTGCTTCCATTCTCTGTCTATCGGCTCGTCACAAGAGACCATCCAGACAGAAACCCAATATTTTTACTGTTGCCTTTGTTATATTTGTAACAAATACAAATACAACACATGTGTGTGTGTGTGTGTGTGTGTATATATACATACATACATACATACATACATACATACATACATACATACATACATATATATATATATATATAAACCTGAAGTAGTCAGCAGCAGCCTGAAGATGACGAATGTGACTTCGTCGAAACGTCGCCAAGACATCTCCAATTCTACGCAGGAGAAAACCCGAACAACTAGAGACCTACATATATATATATATATATATATATATATATATATATATATATATATATATATATATATATATATATATATATATATATATATATATATATATATACACACACACACACACACACACACACACATACATACACATACATACATACATGTGTGTATGCAACTAATTAGAGAATGTCTCATATAAAAAAGTATGTGTGCATACTCTGTCATAATTGTATAGTTAGGTCAGGGTTTTCAAAGAAAGGCCAAATGGGTTGCATGTGGCCCTCTGCCACTCACAAATGGGGCTTTGAAATAGTCCAGAGGTGGACTAGAGATAATGGCTTTTCAGCTTTTGAATCTCAGTCAATCTGAGTTCAACTTGTGCTTAAAAGAATGGGCTTCATGTCTGGGTGAGGTAGGCAAAAAGACAAGTTTGCTCCTGACCCACATTGGTATGGTATCTTGGGTACAACCAAAATTTACTCCTTTCTTTGCTGTGTCTCCCACTTGCTACAGTTTGGAGGCTGTAAAGAATAGCTTACCTTAGATGGTGTAATGGTCCTGTATTGGATTGTTATCACATATTGATGTCTGGTAGGCTGGTCCCATACAGCAATTTGAGTTCAAAAACCTTCTGAGTCCTTTCAAACTGGAGAACTGAATCTGTTGAGTTAGTGGAGATAAAAAAAATAGAGAAAGGGAGCAAGAATCAATATGGTTACCAGATGTATTAATGTAAGGTCCAAAGTAAGCAAAAGCATCTATTGTTGACTGTTCAATAATTTACCATTTACAACTGGATTTTAATCCCTTGGTTACAGATACAGATTAACGAAATTGGAAGGGATCTTGTAGGTCATCTAGTCCAACCCCCTGCCCAAGCAGGAGACTCTACACTATTTCTGACAAAAATGGCAGTCCAATCTCTTCTTGTAAGCCACCAGTGATGAAGCTCTCACAACATCTTTCTGTAAGTAGATATTTCTTTCTACAAAAACCTCCAGTAACAGATTCTTTTAGCCAGCAATTGGCTTTGCCACTTTTGTTCTTGTGAAGCAAAAGAAAAGAATTGGTCACTAAGGAGAAACATCATCACATCATTCTTTAGGCAACCTTCGAGTTATTGAAGATTCTCCCCCATTGAAGAGAAAACTGTAGGAATGGTATCCCTTGGCACCATTTATCCTCTTCCATGAATGCCAAAACAGCTGGACTGTTTTGTGAAGTAGTTCAGAAACAGCCAAGGACTTTTTCACTGCTTATTCATTTCAAAATGTATTCTTCTAACTCTTACATTTCTTATGCTTAAAGGAATATTGGGGTAGTGATAGCCAAATCTGGCCCTGGGATCTGCCTCGGTTTAACCAGTAAGCAACCAAGTCAGAAGATCATTTGAAAGCAATTTATTAGAGTACTTCGAGAAAGTTACTCTATGAAAAGGGGAATCCCCAGTAATGGATTTTATGAATGGATTACTTTTATAGTTAGCATAACAAAGAACTTAAAAGCATAAATTAATTGATTTAGAGATAGTCATTTGTTCAGTTACATCACAAGAATTACAGCATTCAATAACAGGTGTGCATAGCCATATAAAAGAGCATTGTATTCCAAATAAAAGGAAAAGAAACATTTGCAAATGAAAAACATCAAAATGGGTTTGGGTAAGATTCATTCTCCCACTTCTCAAGGTTGGCTTGACTCTTTTCTTTGTTCACATAGGCTTGAGAACAGCTAAACTGAAACTATTATCTACAATATATTGAATGCTCTCCTGACAGTCCTAGTTTTTGAAAGGACTTTTCTTGAAAATTAAGGTTTATAGAAAATTATTAGCAGTTCAATTGAAAAAGCAAATTTAAAATACAAGAAAACCTGTTAATTAACCAGTGGAGTACTACAAAAACCATGCTTCAAGTAATACAAAGTCCATTCTCTGTGGCCCACAGTAGTCTCTATTGGATGCACAAATAAAGGCTATTGTTCATATATCTAAAGTCAAGTTGCGCTGACTAGGGACTCCATGAAAACAGAAAAAAGTTAGTGCAGAATTCAGGACAACTTGTGGTGTATAGAAGTAAAGCCTAGACAAAAAGCAGCTGCAATTAGAATATCACTGCTTCATGTGTGTGTTGTGATCCCTTTGGAAAGCTGCGGTTTTTTGTGCAATTCGGTGTACCATACTAAGAAAACTCTTAACAGACCACACTCCCTTTTTTGGAACTGGGGTTTTTAAAACGGACTACGGTACTTCTTTTTTTGTAGTGCTCTCTAGCACATGTCTCGCTTAGTGACGTTGCGCAAAAGGCGTGCCTCTGCGGTTCGACAGGCAGAATAGCCGCCATTTTGTTTGAGATACGTTAGCGTACGCGATCTTATCTCAACGTTCATTCACCTTACAAGTCCGAAATTGGGGGAAAGGATAGAGCGGCGATGTCTGCTTTCTCAGAATCGGCGCTGGAGAGGAAATTGTCGGAGCTAAGCAATTCTCAGCAAAGTGTCCAGACACTGAGTCTGTGGCTTATCCATCACCGAAAGCATTCGCCGCTCATTGTCACCGTCTGGGAGCGCGAGCTGCGCAAAGGTGAGGGACGAATGGGTGATCCAAGGGGAGTCGGCCCCTTACCTCAGAGGGGGCCTGGTTTTTCCCCACTGCGGATATAGGAATATTGATATTTTGGCCCTAGGAGGGCTGTCTCCCGCGGCCTAGTGATAACGCGGAGGGATCAAAGAAGACGTGGGCAGAGAATGGAAAAACTGTCCAAGGTTGGCACGCTTGCGGATCTGGGCCCTTCCACCCCGCATCCCCCACCAAGGGATAGTGGGCGGGGTGTCACAAGGCCACGAGGAAGAGGAGACATACCGAGGAAAGATTTCTTGTTCGTGCCGGAAATCCATCCTAACAGCTTTATTAATAGTAGGATTTTCTTCCTTAGTCTCTGCTGTATTACTGTGATAATGGAGGGTCTTGTCTATGTTCGCTGAAATTAAAACAGCGGAATGTCTTGCTGCAGTTCATAAAAATTTAGAATATGAAATAGTACATGCGTCTAGAACCCGAGATCACTTTATCAATCCATTAAATTTAAGGGAAATTAGGTTTATATTGCATAGACTGCGGCGGGAAAAAGTACAACTTGTTTGGGAAAAGGTTCGTTTTTACATCCTGATAGGCTAAAGTTTATATTGCATTTGATTCTGTTAAACATGCTGAAAATAAGCAACTTAAAGGTTTCTTCCATGTGCTGGGACAGAGAAAAAGTTGGAAGACTGTTAAGAAGTGTAAGTAGAACATCACAGATAATGATGAATATTTTAAAATAAGAGTGGTGGCACGTGCTTGCTGGTGGGTATTGTTTTTGTTGTCTTAATAGAATCAGCTATATATGATTCCATTGAATATATCTTAATATAATAAAACTGACAGAAATCTGATGAAATTCAGTACATACATAGCAAGTTGAAACATAATGGATTTTTTTTTACAAAATGTGATACAGCAATAGTAATGAAAAATCAAGAAAAAAAATACACTGCCTTTAATATTCAGTGTTAAAGATTTTATTGCTTTAATTATAACTATAGCCAAAGACAGTATCATAATACTATCCTCATGTTGCAAATGCAGAAATTCTCATGTTGCAAATGCAGAAAGGAGAGTGGTAGCTCACTTAAAATTAAGTAAATTAGTTTTGCTCACCAAACCAGATCAGTATTGGTCTCACAGATCAGAAAAGTTAAGTTTAGCATCTTATTGCGAGGAACTGAACATTACACTATCACATATTTAATGATTGGTAAATTTGACTTTATTGGGGAAACAAAAATATATATAATAATCTTTATTTAAATCTTATCTATTTACTGACCTATAATTCATTTTAATCCAGCAGGATTTTGATAGCTAAAGCACATTTAAAAAATAGAACATCACAGTTTATATTATCTGATAGCAGATAATATTATAGACTCACTTAGGGTAACAACTTTTAATTCTAACAAGATTTTTTCTCATAAATTGGAAATCTGAACGCATTGCATTCAAAAGTAATATTTTCACTGAAACATTTAATAATGCTGATCAATTGCATAATATTTACCTAATCCAGTATAAAATTGAAATGTTAAATTTTAATTAGATCAATTAAATTAGATGAAGTCATTTCTTAGACGAGTACTACAAAAAAAGCCCTTATATGTAGAATTCTTTTAAATCAGTAGATGGAATTTACAATATCTAGATGATTGCATAATTAGCATAGCAGACAAAATACAAGTAGTATAAAACAGTTACTTCCATAGTGTGTGTGTGTGTTTGTATGTACAGGAAATCCTCAATTTATGATTAAGATTGAGCCCCAAATTTCTATTGCTAAACCAGACAGTTAATGAGTTTTGCCCTATTTACAGTCTTTCTTGCCACGCTTGTTAAGTAAATCACTACAGTTTTAAGTTAGTAACATGGTTGTTAAGTGACTCTGGCTTCCCCATTGATTTTGTCAGAAATTTGAAAAAAATGATCACATGATCCCGGGATACTGCAACCATCATAAATATGAACTAGTTGCCAAGCATCTGAATTTTGATCACTTGACCATGGGATTCTATAATGGTTGTAAGTGTGAAAAATGGTCATGACACTTTTTATGGTGTTGTTACAATGAATGGTCATTAAATGAACTGTTGTAAGTTGACGTGTGTATGTGGGGAGAGAGAGAGAGAATGCATCCATGCATGTATGCATGCCTATATGGAGTACTTCAAGATTCTGTTGTTGAGTGCCTCAAGTACTCTTCAACATCTTCATAAATTACCTAAGTGAAGGGATTGTAGGGATACTCATCATATTTGCATATGACACCAAGGTGGGGAGAATTGCTAACGTTTTGGATGATACTCAAAATTCAGAAGGATCTTGACAGTTGAGCATTGAGCTATATCCAACAAGATGCAGTTCAATGGAGAGAAAAGCTAGCAGGAAAAAATAAATGCATCTGTCCAGAATAGGCAATAGCTGGCTCAACAGTAGTAACTTAGAGAGATATACTGTGTTTCCCCAAAAATATGACCCATCCCAAAAGTAAGCCCTAGCTTGATCCCCTCACATGCATTTAATATAAGTCCTAACCCCAAAAATAAGCCCTAGTTAAGACCCTCGCCCATTATGGGATGGGGCAGGGCGCATAGGTAAAAATTAACCTAGGATGTGGATAGGGGTGGTAGAACTGCCCTACTTAACAGCACCTCGCACATCCTGACACCTGCCTTGCCAGCCCACTTACGAGGCCGTTTGCCACCCCTTGTGTGCATTTCCTTTGGAATCAATCCGGAGCTCTGTCGTTGGCTGCAGAAGCCTTTCCTGAAGGCCTCTGACAGTGAAATGGAAGCTGGATGCGAGAAGTGGCCACAGAAGAAGTGGACTGGCAGTGGGCTCCTGCTGGTCAGGACTGATGGTGTTGCCACACGAAGTCAGTCAGTAGAAGACACCTCCCAAAAATAGGACCTGGTGCCTTTTTTTTTTGGTAGCAAAAAAATTATAAGACCAAGTCTTATAATAAGACCATTTTCGGGAAAATATGGTAGGTTTTCTGGTGGATCATGAGCCAGCAATGTGCTGCAGTTGTCAAAGCCAACACAATCCTAGGGTGCATCATCAGAGGTATAGCATCAAGATCACAAGAAGTGACACCAGTAGTATGTTCTACACTATATTAGTAGACCACAATTGGAATACTATATTCCATATACGTTCTGGTCACCACAATACAAAAAAGATGCTGAGGCCCTAGAAAAAATGCAGAGAGCAACAAATATAAGGGGTTTGGAGACTGAACCATTGGAGAAACAGCTAAGGGAACTAGATGTGTTTAGCTTAACAAAGAGAAGGTTTAGTCGTGACATGATAACCATGTTCCAATATTTGAAAGGCTGTCCCAGAGAAGAGATTATTGATTTACTTTCCAAAGAACCTGAGAGCAGGGAAAGAAGGAATGGGTGGAATTAAGAAATTTCTTAACAGTGAAAACAATTAATTAAAAAAACAACTTGCCTTCAATTGTTGTGGATGCTCCATCTCTGGAGATTTTCAAAAGAAGATGGATTTCTCCGGGATGGAATAAGGATTTTTGCCTTGAGAAGGGAGTTGGACAAGTAGACCTCCAAGGTCCCTTCCAGTTCTGTGTTTCTATTTCTGTTTCTAAAACTGAATCTCATTCAGTTCAACTGATACTGATAATTGGTAAGAAATAAATCTGTGTTGTTAATGGAATATGTCCAGTTTAGTATACATACATCTAAATAAACCTGTAGAGACTTTATACAACATAGAAGAGCTATGCTTCCCTTATATATTTTAATATCAGAAACAACCAAATGACCACTGTTTCCATAAAAAAAATAATTTAGTTCCTGTAGTTTTTAGTAATATTGGCCTCCTGTTATATATGCTGGGATAATCTTGGAAAATGTATATTGAAATAAATGTATATTGAAAATTCTATATTGAAATAAATATGTTCAACTATTAAAAATTAATATGTGACAGAAATTAATACTTTAGTGCAATATGTATAGTACTAAATTATTCTATGTGACATTAAGGGCTAATTAAGGGATAACATTGATAGTAAATATTATATAAGCCAGAGGTCACCAACCTTTCAGACCTCAGGGACCATTAAGTTCATAATTTTAAATCCTGCAGATCACTAATATGATCTGCCTAATGACTGGCTAGATTGTTATGTGACTGGGTGGGCATGGCCAATGTGATGTCACTCACATCGAGGGGCGCCTCGCCAGCCTCTACTCACTCCTTCCGTCCCAGCTATTCCTCGCTTCCCCACATGGGTTTCTTAGGGTCCCAACAGGAAGAAGTTGTTGGAGCTAAACAGCCACCACGAGAAAGAGTTGGATCTGAGTAAGAAGGAGGCTCAGCAAAAGCACCTCACTGAGGACTACGAGCATACGTTTTCCAAGCAGAGGGAAGACCTACAGGAATGCAAGGCCAGATGCCAGCACCTGGAGGCTCAGCAGGCTGACATGGTCAATTATCCAGGCCATGATGCAGTCCCACTGGAATAAGGCCCTCCAGCTCTTCACTACCAGCGGCACTTCCCTCCAGCCTTTGCCCAAAGGCCTGCACCAGGAGGCCAAAGCAGACCCCAAATCAGAATTTCTTCCTCCCCCCACTGAGCCACACAAAAAGACCGTGAGCGGAGAGACTCTCTGCACAGCACAAAAGTTCATTGCATGTATTCAGCTAAGGGACTGTAGTTTGAGGACTCCTGATTTAGTGCAATATAAATGCAAATAATTTTTTTGCGGATCACCAAAATTTTCTTTCAGACTACCAGTTGGTGACCCTGATATAAGCCATATATAGAGGTCAGGTAGATGGAGTCCTGAGAGACAGAAAACAAAACATGATGAAGTGCTTTTTAACTTATATTGCCTTAAAAAGAAAAAATGAGGATAAAAGGACAGGAGTTGGAAATTGTGACTTGCAGTGTTCGTGGCATGTTTGACTTTGTACTTGAAAATTAGGTAACATATATTTGCAACAAATGTAAGCATATAAGCAGTTGTTGAAAAACCAGTCAAAAGGCTGAGCAGCATATAACCATTCTTCAGTTGTACCAAGATTTATTCATTCAAAGGAAAAAATATATACTGCATGGGAACTTGAAAATAGAAACCACTCTCCATAAGGAATAGTGTAACAGTGGAAACAAATATATTCTTCATTGCTGAAATTAATGTCAGAATTACCATCGCCCCACTGCAAGCCTCCTTACTTTGATACCCACCAGATATGAAATACAGGGGGAGGGGAGTTGTCAGTAGGGGAAAAGACATGAAACAGATCTGGAACATCAGAAGAGGGGCCCAAGGCCATCTGACCTGGGAGCCGAAACAACCAGCCACCAAATGAGCACCAACAATCACAGATATTGAATTTTATTGAACATTTGGGAAATCGACTAAGGAGGGAGGGCTTGGGAAATGGATGACATAACTTGGGGCATCTTGTCTAGGAATCCTCAGATCTAGCTTTGCTCTGCTGTAGCCACTTGGCATCAGTAAACATATACCTTTCACTATGAATAGAGTCAAGGATCTTTCGTTACTAGATGACCATATGTGACAAACCTAACATTAAGCCAGATCTGCAATAACAATCCACCCAGAGGACAACCCGTGCCATGGAGATTGGGCAAAAGATGTCTTCTCAAGAAATAGAGCAGGAGGAACTGGAGAAGTGGAAATTGGCAGCTTCTGAACCAGGTAGCAATGAAAAGAATCCTGGCCTGAGAGAAGAGGCAAAGGCCTCACTATAGCAGAATACCCAATCCAGATACCAGTGGTTGACCAGGAGTGAAAGGATGGGAGAAGCCCCCTTCCAGAATGACTCTTAGCTAAGGGAGTAAATCCCAAAGCCAGCATCCAGCCAGAGTACACAGTTCAATATCAAATGAGCCAGACCTCTCATCTGTAGCACTAAAACAGGTGATTGATTTGACCCCAGAGTCCAAGACCCACTATAAACCCAACTGACAGGGGTGACACAGCCCAGCCCAGCCCTGCTGGACCTGCCCCAATATCACCACCAGCTTGGGCCATTTTCCCAGGGAAAGGGGACTGATGTCCACTAGCACTGGGAGTGAGATGCAACAGGGATGCCAGGCAACTGGCATTCTTCATCACACATGGAGCTATTATGGAGGATTATGGGGCAGACTTACCAACTGACCCAACCAGGTTGTGCTGTGTTACCCTGGCCCTAGAGGGAGAAATGGCGGAGTAGTTTGTGGCCTTACACAATGATAAGAGCCAAGGTGGCGCAGTGGTTAAATGCAGCACTGCAGGCTACTGCTAGATCAGCAGGTCAGCGGTTCAAATCTCACCGGCTCAGGGTTGACTCAGCCTTCCATCCTTCCGAGGTGGGTAAAATGAGGACCCAGATTGTTGGGGGCAATATGCTGACTCTCTGTAAACCGCTTAGAGAGGCCTGAAAGGCCTATGAAGCGGTATATAAGTCTACTGCTATTGCTATAATGTGGTGGAATTATGCTACTTTGACTGGTTCCTTTGTGCCTTAAGGAAGAGGTTCAAAGACTCCCTTGCAGAGTAGAAAGCAAAGAGCAAGATCAAAACTATCAGTCAAGGAAGATGACCCAGCACCTCTTATATCTAAGAATTTCAGAGCCTGGCCTGCAAATTATCCAACTGGCTGCAAGACATTCTAATTGAATACTTACTGTAGTGCCTGAACAACAAAGTGTTCCACACCTGCCTATCATGTGGCTCACTAAGTACCCAGGATTTTGGTACATCCTGGGAAACAAAGTGAAATGGATCTGGCCAGGTACCAGGACTGAGCTGGAAGAGGGAGAGGTGATCCTTTACACTGGAGACGAGAGAAATCCCGAAACCCAGGTGAAGGAATTCCAGCCTCCACTAACACCCTATTGGCTGTTATTGCTGTGGGAAGGAAGGTCACCAAGATGCTGGATGCCTTGAGGCCATTATACACCACTCCATGGAACCTGAAGAAAGGGAGGGAATGTCCCTAAGCCGAGAAAGACCACACAGGAGTGATGGTCGTAGAGTTTGCCCCATCAGCAAGTGATGGCAAGGGAACTCCGACCAGGCCAAAAATCAGAGAGCAACAATGGAGAGACAACAACCTGTTGGTAAGTTGCCCCATAAAACCAATGATTGTCCCAATAAAATTAATAGTGATTTCTTTGGAGCTCAAGGATATATTGACATCCCTACTGGATTCAGGATGCACCAGATGCCTTGTCAGTCACAGCATGATGGTGAAATTGGAGATTCACCTCAGGGAGTTTCAATAGCCTTTCCCCAGTTGGATGGCTTGTTGGGGTTGGGGGCACATTTGTCACCGAACCAGTGAGAATGAGGATAATCTCCAAAAGGAGATTAACAAATTCATCATGGACCTCAGCATGGACAGGCCTATGGTACTAGAGATAGCCTGGCTAGAGAAGTGGAACCCCTCAATAGACTGGAGAAAGAAAATCTTGAAAACCCAGTGAAAGCAAATGGACGGGGAACAAAGCAGCAGAAACAATGTTACATTGCGACACATTGCCTATTAAGAAAGTGAAACCAGAGAGTGCGGTGGCAGCTCACAAAAGGAAAAATCCTGTTTCCCTGTTCCCAATAAAATATTGGGACTTGGCAGTGGTGTTTAGCGAGTCAAGGGAATGGTATTTAGGAATCAAGGTGCTTCAATCCCACCACCCTGCAGACTGCAGTATTGAAATTTTACCATGGTTAAGCCAGTGATGTTGAACCTTTTTTTGCCTCGGGTGCCAAAAGCACATGCGTGCATGCTATCACGCACACTTATGAGCCCACCCCCATAATTTAATCTCCCACACACCATGTCCCCTGCACATGCACACATGACCCCGCTTCCCCGCAAATGCGTGTATGGCTTTCTTAGAGCGTGGCAAGTGTGAAAACTGCTTCCCCACCGTTTGGAGGCCAAAAATGGCCCATTTTCCAATTTCCAGTGGGCCCAGTAGGTTCGTTTTTGCCTTCCCCAGGCTCCAGGGGCTTTCTAGGAGCCTGAGATGGATAAAAAGTCACCCAACATGCAAAGCAGAAGTTCAGGAATGAACTGCTGTGTTGCCCATTGGGCAGTTTTTCTCCCTCGGGAGGCTTCAGGAAGCTTCTCTGAAACCTTCAGCGGGCGAAAAACAGCCCAATGCGCAAACCAGAAGTCCGTTCCCGAGCTTCCAGTTTGTGTATTGGGCAATTTTTCACCCTCTTGGGGTTTCAGGAATGCTTCCAGAGGGCGAAAAACAGCTGAAAATCAAGGCTGACAGGACAACGCCTTGTGTGCTTTCAGAAATGGCTCCGCAGGCCACCTGTGGCAGGCATGTAGATTCGCCATCATAGGGCTAAGCTATCTAAACCTAAACTATATTCCATGGCCCTGAGGGTATACTAGAAGAACTCGGGATGTTTATTGGCAAAAACCTAGTCTAAGTATTCATCCAACCAGCAAAATCATGCATGGCAGCCCCTATCTTGTTTCAGGAAAAGAATGGGTCCTTTACTTATGTGTAGATTAAAGAAGTCTTAATATGATCTATTGAAAACTTATATCCCCTCCCACTAAGGACATGTTAAGCCACTTAGTCTTCACCAAATTCAATTTGAACAATAAAGAAGCTGGAAAACACTGTTAGCTACTTTTGAAGCCTCTGGACTTAAACGTCTTAGATAATTTTATATTTCTAATAAACTATAATATTTCTTTCTACTTTTAAAACAAAGTTTACCTAAATGGTGTTTGGTTCTTGCTATGATGAAGGGGAGAAACAGTTCCAATTTTACTCACCTCTGATTGGTTTAGAAGTGGGCTGCTAGACAAAGTTGTATATGTATAGTGTAAACTTAATTTTATTGTTCATATTATAGTGGCCTTGTTGACCACAGGAGGGAGCCAAAGATGCATTGCAAATTCTTTTTAATTTTCTAACAGCACTCCCCAAACCATTGGATTCAATGTTATAACCAGATCTTAGTTATACTCTGAAGGGATAGCCACCCATAAGAGGACAGAAAGGATATACAGAATCTTTAAGATCCTTTTTGGATGAATATACAACTAAAACACATGAGAAAAGGGAACAAAGTTTGAATTGAAACCTGACACACTTCCCAAGGAACTTCGTGAGACGATACAGCATTTAATGAGAGATATTAAATAGGTGAAGGATAGAGTTGATCTTATGGAGAACAAATTAGAGAGGAATGACATTTTGTTTGAAGCTGATCTGGATGTGAACGCGCTCCTGGAGGCCCAAATGAAAGACCTTCATTTAAGAACAATCCCTGAATGTTCTGGAGAGGACATCAGAACAAGGGTGATTAATGCTTTGGCCAAATTAATTAATTATGAAGCAAAGTTACTTGATCTCGAGAGAGACAAAGTGTACAGAGTGAACTCCAGATTTGCTCCTATGAGAAAATTACCAAGGGATATCTAAGTTCATTTTGTAAGACGAACAATGAAGGACTGTGATCTGGATAGCCACTTTAAATCCAAACTAAGAATGAAAAATGTGGATGTAATTGTTCTGAAGAAGGTTCCTGTCAGAATCCTGAGAAAACAGGATTACACTACCATATTAAAAAAAAATCCAGGCAGCTTTAATATTCTTAGATGTAGAGAAGGCCTTTGACAATTTAAATTGGGCTTTTATGTTTAAAGTTCTGGAAGAAAAGGACTTGGGGGAATTTTATTCAAGAGGTCAAAGCAATGTTTATGTCACATCAAGCAACAGTTGTTATTAATGGCGATTTAACTAGCCCATGAGAAATTCAAAAGTGTATAAAATGATGATGTCCCTTGTCTCCTTTGTTATTTATTTTAGCGTTAGAGGTCTTGAACAGAGACATTAGGCAAGATGAGAAAATATTAAGTATAAGTATCAAGAAGGAAGTTTATAAATATTGGAGTAGGATTCATATTCTAATACAGAAACTTTTTAAAGTGAATATAAAGATAAAACCAGAGACAATGCTTTTGGGCTTAATGGAAAAAGACTTGGAGGCAGGGATCTGGATCTTTAATGCTATACATGTTGATGGCAGCAAGTGTACTTTATGCTAAAAAATGGAAGGACATTTCATCCCCGACAATGGACAAATGGCTGCAAAAGTTGATGGAGTTAGCAGAGATGGTTAAATTGACTGCTTTGATCAAGGAGAAAAACACAAATATCTTTGTTTCTGCCTAGAAACCCCTTCTGGACTTTTTGCTTGAGGTGGGAAAAAATGAAAGTTTGATTTGTGGTTTTACCAATTAGATTTTTTGTTATAGAAATGGCTGGTGTAAACTGTTAAGTAAAAGTAAAAAGTTGAAGTTTGATGTTAATGCCTTGTTTACTGCACCAAAGGGAGTCAGAAGTCAATGCCTTTTCTTTCTTTTTTCTCCTTCTTTTCCTCACTTTTCCCTTCCCTATTCTGCCTTTTACTTTTGAATTTTTTTTGTATATGATACCATACATTAATAAAGTTGTTATAAGCAAAAAGAAAATACAAACTTTCCTTTTTCCTTCCACTGTCCATTAGTCTAGCCCAGGGCTGTCAGACTCCCAGCCCATGGGCCAAATGCATCAGGCACTGGCTATTCCCACACCCAGTTTACCAAAGGGGAAAAATGTTATGTGATACCCGCCTTAATGATGTGAGTTTAACACACTTGGTCTAGCCAATCAGTTCACTCACTTTGTTTTGGATCCATTGGCGTTTTAGTGAGAAATTAGAAAAATGATTTGTGATCTTTTTTGTTTATTTTTATAAAAATTAAATTTATAAAATAATTGAATTCTTACCACAAAAGAGTAATTATGTCCTGGTAGAATTCATGTGCCATGAATGGAATAAACCACGATGGATACAATTTGTTTAAAAGGAACAGAAGGAATGAGAGGAGAAAAGGAAGTGTGTGTGTGTGTGTGTGTGTGTGTGTGTGTGTGTGTGTACATGTGTATGCGCGTGCGCACATGCTGAATCTCAATAAAGGGATGGTTATGGAATGCCCCAGAATGTTGGTTTTGATTACTTCAATTTTCTTTCCTAGAAACTATCTTGTGAATAAATTCCAAAATCTTATGGGCTTATGCTTGTCCAGATGCTTGCAGATCCCCCACCTTCATAGGAAATCACACACTTATGGTTTTTGTTTGAGAGTTAATGAGATGTGATTTGAGGATCAGGGCTATTTCTATCATACCTTTGTTATACTCTGGCTTCGGTTTCTTCAGAGTGATCCAGTGTCATGAAACTGCAGGGAGGAGGAACTTAATTTTAGTTGGTTCACCCGGTGTACACCAGATATGTCCTGTGGGTTTCCAAACAGGATAAGTAGGCTTGCTTTGCTGTTCTTATTCCATTCATGGATAGATATTGAGCAACTCTCTTTGATAGGGCACATGGAGCCTCTATCTCCCATTGGATCTCTTAGTGACATGCAGTGCCATGAACAACATACATGTTTTTATCCGTTCTTCTTCCTTGAAGAGATTGCTCCAATATTAGATACCAGCTTCCCTTCTAGTTTATTATCTATATGAAGATCCTAGCATCCATGGGGATATTATTAACATGTAGGTGATATCAAAAAGACAGCACCAGTCCAGGAGAGGCGATGGAGGTCCTAGTGTGGTATCTGGAGGCTGTTAGGATTGGGATGAGGAAAAACAGGCTGGGATTAACATTAGCAAAATGGAATGGCTATAGATTAAAGATATACTGAATCTGAAGACATCTGTCTTAAACTGTAAAGGGGATTGTGCTCTTCCAGATGGAACTGACTTGCAACCTGGATATCCTCCTGGATTCAAGGTTCCTGCTTGAACAGCAGGTGGAGGCTGTGATTAAGATTGAGATTGCGGAAAGAGTTGTTAAGAATCTCCCTTTTAAAAGAACGACTATCATGATTGGACAGTTTTGCTCCTCTCAAAACATA
Source organism: Thamnophis sirtalis (assembly GCF_051295495.1). Taxonomy (NCBI): domain Eukaryota; kingdom Metazoa; phylum Chordata; class Lepidosauria; order Squamata; family Natricidae; genus Thamnophis; species Thamnophis sirtalis. The sequence continues at coordinate 82,940,780 of NW_028261384.1, read as the reverse complement.
TCACTGTTCAACTTGCCATTCAAATGTTGGGGAGGAAAAAGTGGAGTGGAATGGAATTCTGAAGTTTTGCACAAAAATCATAAGAGCCTGGGAACCATCAAGGTCACTATTGCTGGTGCCTGAGAAGGAAGTGGACTATTCCCATAACAAAAGGATGTTTCATAATTGGACAATGTGAACACCCAGGGGTGAAGAGAAAAGGAAGCTATTTTTTAAAACTAAGCAAGCCGTTGTGCAGAAAAACCAGAGGTGGTCTTGATTCCTCAGTGCCAAAATTGTATATCCAATAACATTTTACTTTTTGGACTTCAAAGCTCCTGATAGTGTTTACTTCTTTTGGGTCCGCTAGTCAGATAGTTGACAATGATGTCTGCATTGGATCTTATTGTTGAGCTTGATGATGATCCTCTTCCTGTGGCAGTTTGTCTCCAGATATTCAAATCATATTTTCCCTAGTGGGCTTTCAAAGGACTGTGAAGAGATTATACTTTGAGACAAAGCTTCAAAACATAGAGAATTAGCTCATTCCCCACATTTATATTACATAAAGTGCATAGCTGTTAAACTGTCAGCATGATAGTTGATGTACAGGTAGTCCTTGATTTATGACCACAATTGAGCCCAAAATTTATGTTTTAAGTGAGACATTTGTTAAATAAATTTTGACCCATTTTACGATTTTTCTTGCTTCCTTTGTTAACTGAATCACTGCAGTTATTAAATTAGTAACAGTTGTTAAGTGAATTTGGTTTTGCCATTGACTTTGTTTGTCAGAAGGTCACAAAAGAGTATCACATGACACCGAGACATTTTAACTATTATAAATATGAGTCATTTGACAGGCATCCAAATATAAATCACATGACCATGGGGAGGAAATGGTCATAAGTGTGAAAAATTGTCATAAAAACTTTTTTCAATGCCATTGTAACTTCAAATGGTCACTAAATGAATTGTTGTAAGTCTACTATCTATAGGACTATCTGTATCTTACTCATATACTTATTGATAGATATGAACAGTGTGATAGTTGAGTGGTGAAGACCCTCACCTCCCACTGGGAAGGCTGAAAGTTCAATCCTAAGTAGTGGCAGATGTTTCTCTCCTAGGACATAAAGGTGGGGGGGAAATCTTATATGAACTCCTTGTGACATCAGGAAGGGCATCAGGCCAGTAAGTGCTTAGCTTCATCCAGTCACCCTGACTCTATCCCAAATTAATAGACAGATAATCTTTATTGTCATTTTTTACTGTGGGCACACTGGCACTTATTAAAAATGAAATACTGATACCTGCTCTCGAAAGTATACACATACATAATGTACATACACATGCTCTATACATACATACATACATACATACATGCATGCATGCATACATATTTATATATACATACAAACACATACATATTAATACATATATGTATTAACCATGAATGGAAATGACACTATATGATTTAGCTTTTAACCTAGTTGTTAGACTTCCGTGTTTACACGCTTTCTCTCATGGTCACACCGCCTCCTCTTCTGAATACTTTCTTGCTACAACGACTGCTACCTCATCCCACCCCTTTTAAGGTATTATATGCTTATTAATGGATGGCAGTTGTTTAAGAATTGTAAACATAATAGCATTAATAAATAACAAAGAAGGAAATTTTTTATCACTAATTTTCTTTTTTAAAATAAATGTTTAGTATGGTTTTTTTTAATTCATGAGGTACAGATATTTAGTTTAATAAAATAAATTTAAAAATAATTATCTAATAAAATTTCAGTGTTCATAAAATTAATGAATAGATTTTTTTAAAAAAAGACAGACTGGGGTGATATGATAGCAGTCTTTCAATACCCAAGGAGTTGTCATACAGAAGAGGGAAGTCAACCTATTCAACCAAGGTGGCGCAGTGGTTAAATGCAGCACTGCAGGCTACTGCTAGATCAGCAGGTCAGCGGTTCAAATCTCACCGGCTCAGGGTTGACTCAGCCTTCCATCCTTCCGAGGTGGGTAAAATGAGGACCCAGATTGTTGGGGGCAATATGCTGACTCTCTGTAAACCGCTTAGAGAGGCCTGAAAGGCCTATGAAGCGGTATATAAGTCTACTGCTATTGCTATTGCTATTCTCCGAAGTACATGAAGAGTGTAAGTTCATTAAAGAGAAATCCAACCTAGAACTAAGAAGAAATTTCCTGACAGTGAAAAGGCTTACCTCTATAAATTGTGGTACTCCATCACTGGAGGTTTTCAAAGTAGAGACTGGACAACCATTTATCTGGAATGATATATACTCCATGCTTAAGCAGGGTGTTAGATTTTCAAGGTCTCTTCCAACTCTATTAGTCTTTGTTCTATTGAATAAATTAGGTTTTTTATTGCTAGTCCTAATGTGGCCCATGGCATTTATTCATTATTCTAACAGTTTTATAAACTGCCTCTTGAAGATTGCTTTCCCTGCTCCATCCACCTTATTCTCTTTCAGTACAATTCCATTTTGTGTGCCAGTTGCAACTTTTCCTGGATCAGGAATCCCTGTGCTCAGTCCCTCAAGCCCTAGTTGTCTCACATTTGGACTGTTGCAATGTGTTCTAAATGGGGCAACCATTGTAAAGCATTCCAAAGCTACAGCTGGCCCAGAGTGTGGCAAAGTGGGCAGTTCTTGGAGCCCCTAGAATGGCCTATGTTACACCGCTGCTATGCAAGCTGCACTGTTGTCAGTTTGCTTTTGGATGCAATTCAAGGTGTTGTTAATCACCTATAAAGCCCTTTATGGGATGGTTCCAGGTTACTTGAGAAACCATCTCATCCTAGTGGGATTTGCCCACTCCACCCACACTAGCAGAGAGAGGGCATACTGTGAATCCCATTAAGGAATTTTGGCTGGCGGGGTATAGGAGAAGAGCTTTCTGCTCCTGCCCTTTGGAATATCTTACCATCAGAGGTGAGATTGTCTCCCACCTTCCTGATTTTTCCTAAGAGTCTTAAAACATGGTTCTACCAGATGAGTTGAGGTCAATGGAGCAATTTCACACTGGAGGTGGTAGAGAAATTAAAAGCTAATTCTGTCTCCACTCCAGTGCTTCCTCTTTTTCCATCTTATTTTATTTTGTCTATTCTGTGATTTTATATTCAATGATTTTAATGTTTTTAATGTTTATTAAGTTGTTTGAAACAAAATGATGACAAATAAACAATAATAAATAAGCCAATATACATAAAGTTCACAGAGAGAGCTGAAGGTTGATACAGCCTTCTTCAGACAATGCAAGATAGTCCTTGACTTATGACAACAATTTAGTCTAATTTTTCCATTACTAAGCAAGATAGTTGTTGCACACCATTTTACAGTCTTTTTGCCACAGTTGCTAAACAGATCACTGCAATTGTTGAGTGAATCTAGCTTTTCCCCCCCATTCGCTTTGCTTTTTGGAAGCCAACTGGGAAGGTTAAAATGGTGTTCACATGACCTAGGACAGTGCCAATGTCATAAATACCCGCCAGTATTCAAGCACCCAAATTTTGATTCCATGACCATGGAGATACTGAAACAGTCATTAGTATAAAAGCTAGCCATAAGTCAGTTTTTTTTAAGTGTTGTAAATTTGAATAGTTATTAAATGAATGGTTTATGTCAAGGACTAGCTGTTCAGCATGTAATAACATACAAGCAAATCACGGATTGAATAGAACTGGGGCTACACACACTGGAAATGGCAAATGAGCTGACATTTCACCATTGTAAAGAACCTGTCCTGTCATTTCATCATGAAGTCCAACGTCAAGCAGAGTCCAACCACATTGAATCCCTGATTATCAGAGCCTGGATGAGGTGGTTGGGACACATCAGAATGGATGACCACTGCATGCCTTGCTAATTGCTTTGTAGTAAGAGGAGTCCAAGAAGAGATCTTGAGGTCAACAATGCAAGTGCTACAAAAACACTGTGAAAGAAATTATGCACCACTGTGACATCTAGGCAAAGGAACTAGAAATTGCAGTTGACAAAACCCATAGGCAAGCCCTGTGCTCTTAAAATCTCCACTGGCTTTGAAGACAGTCACCCTCAAAATTGATAGAAAGCTGTGGATGATGTCACAGAATAACACCCGCAATTACTACACCAATGGACTTTTGTTCCCATTGTACTAAACTGCACTGGGACTGCATCTCCATATTGATAGATAAACCGCACAACAGTTGTCTTCTTCAAACCCAAAGAACTAACTTACACAATATATGTTACATATAACAGACAGAGAGAATATAAAAAACAATACTGCACAATAATTAGCATATTGGATTTAAAACTACAGCTAGTTCTCAACTTTCAACAGTTCATTTATTGACCATTCAAAGTTACAACAGCACTGAAAAAGTGACTTATGACCATTTTTCACATGTATAACCGTTTCAGCATTGCCATGATCATGCAATTTACATTTGAATGCTTGACAACTGATCCTCTTGAGATCTTCTGAAAAAGAAAGTCAATGGGTAAATATGATTCACTTAACAACTGTGTTATTTATATAAAAACTGCATTGATTCAGTTAGCAAAAACTGAAAAGTCATAAAATGGTGCAAACTCAACAAATTTCTCACTTAATAGCATAAATTTTGGATTCAATTGTGATCATAAGTTGAGGACTACCTGTACATTGGAGAATCTAAATTTAATCTTTGCTTAAAACTCCCAGTATTACTATCTTACTATCTCATATGCAAATATGAATTTGTCCCCCCCAAAAACCATGTTTTCTGGGACAAAAACTGTTCAATCTAGTTTAGATTGCTACAATTATTTTTTCTTTCTTTCCTTGTTTTTTAGCCAAACCAAACAGGAAGCTAACTTTTTTGTATCTGGCTAATGATGTCATTCAAAATAGCAAAAGAAAAGGGCCGGAGTTTACAAAAGATTTTGCACCTGTCATAGTGGAAGCTTTTAAGCATGTATCCAGGTATAGTACATTCCTTTTAGTATATTAATCTGAGGAACTGTTTTTTTTTTCTGGGCAAGAATCATCATCCTAGAATAACAAAAGTTTGATAAATAGATTGCTGTCTGATTTGATTTAGAAAATGGAACTAAACAATGCATATGTTTGTGTGTGTGTGTGTGAGTGTAGTGGAAGAGTGTGTATGTATGTGTTCATTATGTCATGCAGGATAAAAAGTACTATTCAGGCAGAATTGGACTTGTACTTGACATAGGTGAAGGATGATTGTTGTAAGGCTAAATCTATACAACGTATGGTTTTAATTGGTCCAGAGGTTTGTAAGCAGCATTATTTAATGTAACAATATGAGCATCAAGATTCAGACATTTAAAACAATCAAACTGATGAACTTCTTATAGAAGATGCTATCACCAAAAATTGAAGTTAACAAATGGGAGCTATTTGCAGAAACCTTTTTTTTTTCTGACCGAAAATACAGATCATGTATTAGCATATGGTGACTTAAAATAAGTTTGTATAAAACAAATAAAGTACATGGAAGTTTGTTAAGTTTCTGTTTACGTGTTTTTCTTTCATTTCTGTTGGTGATTTTTTTTGCCATCATAGTGAAACTGATGATAGTTGCAAAAAGCATCTGGGCCGTGTGCTGTCTATTTGGGAAGAAAGGTCTGTTTATGAAAATGATATATTGGAACAACTTAGGCAAGCTTTGTGTAAGTAAATTTTATATGCAGCCTTTTATTTTATAGTTCGTATAACTTCATACTTGAATTTAAATATTTAATTTTTAATTTCTAGATGGAAACCCAAGGAAACGCACATATGAGCAGATAAAGATCGAAGATAACTCTTCAGCACAAAGCTCTCCATCTGATCCTCCCCAGGTACTAGCAGTTTATTTTTTAAAAATCTACAAATGTCTTGCTTCTAAACATTCTATTGATAAAGAGATTAATATAATTTTTCCAGCAACTGTAAGCTTTTTTTATTTTGTGTTTTCCCCCGTATCCTTGTTTTGCTAGATACTAATGAATAAATGAACTTGCTGTGAATTTGCCACCTGCATGATTGGTGCATAGATAAATCAATCGGTAGGGAAGGCAGGGATGAGTATTCACACAACTAAGTGTTCTCATTTTATCAAGATTGATAGATGCTACTTTCTGTTTTCATTTAATAGTAAAGTATTTAAACACAAACATTTGTGAGAAATGCTTTTCACCTGTAAACAAAAAGTCAAATAAATTTTTATTCATTCATTCATTCGTTTGCAGTAGCTTAGAGCAAGGGCCTCAAACTACATCCCGCACGGGACAACAAGGTTGCCCTGCCCACATCACTCCACCCACGCCTTCACCTGCCTTCTGGAGGCCGGGGAGGCCAAAAATGGGCCCAGTTTTAGCTGGCAGACTGCTTCTGGAAGCCGGGGAATCTATAACTTGATGGCTGCCTTAGATCCATGGGCAGCCCTGGAGCCTGCAAGGAACCACCCCTCCGCCTCAGCCCTGCCCCTGGGTGTTCACCACCTCCTGTGTGGGCAAGGCTGAGGCGGAGGAGTGGTCCCTAGCTGTCTCTGGGGCTGCCCCTTGGATCTAAGACTGTCTGTGTTCCAGCTGGATGACCGAAATCTAAGCGCAGCACCCACCATCAGCACCTCCATGGCTTGCTTGTCGCCCTGCCTTGCAGCCTGTGTGGCTTCCTGTCCATTAGAACCACCCCCACCCCACATGGGAAAGCCACAGCTGTGGTAAGCATGGCCACCAGAACAAGATGGGAATGAGAAGGAGGCAGGCAGGAAAGGAGGATGAGAAGGAGGGAAGGAAGGAGAAAAAAAGGTTTTTTTGTGGGGAGGCAGCAAAAGCAGCATTCCTTGGCTGGGAAGTAGGCAAAGGAGAAAGGGAAAGTAAATCTCAGACCCTGCAAACCAAGTACAGTTCCTGCTGCTCACTGGGAAAAAAGGAAGGAAGAAAAAAGGCAGCCGAAAACTTAAATCCCTGGGGCTGACATTGGCTGGCTAGCATTTGATCTCTCCCACTCTAGCTTCCCTGCTCAATCACTAGCCTTCTTTAGTTCAGAAGCAGGCACGTGGGAGAGAAAGAGGCTAGGGAAGGGCGTTTCTCCCTGAGTTTTTAAAGTTGCAAGGTTTTTCTTTCTCCTTGCTTCACAGTGCAGCCCTCCAACTCTGGGAGCGTCGTTTCTGGGCTGGGAGTTTTTTCGTTTGAATTTGGAAGGAGGTAGGAGTAGAGGAGGCAATGACTGGGGCTTTAGATTAGTTTCCTCTGTGTGTAATTGCTAAGGTGAATATTTTGCTAAGAATCTTTCCCGCTCTGGCTTCCCTGCTCATTTGCTAGCCTTCTTTAGTTCAGAAGCAGCCACGTGGGAGAAAAGGAAGCCAGGGGAAGATTTTTTGTGGTTTTTTTTGTCTCATTGCCTATGTTCTGGGACCTACATTGCTTAGCTGTTTAATTACCAGAGTAAGCTTGTTTAACTTAAAAGCTTTTCTTCTCTTTGTCTGTCACCTCTCCAATTCTAAATAAAACTTAAAGAGAGGGCTGAAAGCACTATGAAGTGGTATATAAATCTAAGGGCTTTGCTAAATGCTAACTTGAGGAGGACCTATTGTTTGTTATCAGGGAGTCACTTTCTGGTCAGTCTCCTGATTTGGCCTCTTTTAGATTTAATCAGCATTAAGGTATTGCCTGTAACATTTCCTTTATATATAACATTTACCTTTCAAAGCAGATTAGTGTGTGTGAGAGAGATCAAATCAGTGGTGTTTGTTTTTGCCTACAGACATTCTCAATGGGGCTTATATAATTTGAAATCTGTTCATTTAAATAAAGTAAGAAATGCAGATTAATATTGCTGGAAGTAGTAACAAAAGGTCATTCCATGAGTTAAATACACCAGAAACCAATTTACAATACATAAGATAAAGGTATATGGTGCATTCAGAGAAATACAATGCTAATGGATTTTCTCTTTCCCAAATCTTGTTTTTAGTTACAGTGTTAATTGGTGCAGTTTGTCAGTCTGGTTTATTGTGTGGTCTTCTGAAAGATATGATCAGGAGTTATTTTGAAGGAAATCCTATTTGTTTTATTCTTTTTTTTAATGGCCTATTTTAAGGAACCTAAAGCTGCTATTGTAATGAAGTTAGGCAAGTGGCAAGAAAGTTTGCGCTCTTTTTCCCTTGGGAAGGGGGGTCTTATTAAATAAATAGATATCTTGGGTTGAGCAAGTACAACTTAGGAAGGACAAAGGCAAAATGGACTGCTAAATTGGCCATGCCCACCCAGTCACATGACCACCTAGCCACACTCACCCTGGTCATTAGGCAGATCCAACTATTGTCTCCCCTCCAAAAAAAAACAGTCTGAGGGACCGTGAATTGGCCCCGTTTAAAAAGTTTGAGAACCTCTGGCTTAGAGTCTTGAGTCAACTGCTTACAAATTATCTAAGCAGTCAAAAATTGCCAAATTGATTTGACCTAAAAATCTGACATATATTAAGTTAAATTTTTAAAAATACTTTTTAATTTTTTTAAAAAATAATGTTTTTAATGGTTTCCAAATACTGTGCAAGGAATAATAAAATCTAAGATTTAGAGTATATTTGTTTGAAATAATATAATGGGGGGGACGTATCTTGCAATTTAAATTTATGTCTGTGAGACATCATTGCTGCAGTGATGCAATTTTTAAAACATTTATAAACTTTTAATTCATTTTCTATTTGGTGTTGGGTTGTTTTTTTAAATTAATTGCTAATGTAAATACTGAAGCAAATGCTGTTTATAAATTTAAAATGATAGAGAGAGGATTGTAGCATGACCTTTGTGTGATTGATACTGTAGGCAAATCTGCCTTTTTTTTTTTTTAGAAAAAGGTTTTATTTCTTTTAAAAAACACAAATATTTCATCATTCGTCAATCATTAAAACATTGAAGTACAATTTTCTTTGTATGCCCCTCCCTCCAACCCCCCTCCTCCTCCCCCCCCCCGACTTCCCAGAACCCGTACACGGTATGGATTTTTAACTAACACAGTCTAAAATCTATTGAGAAAAAAGAAATAAAGAAATTAATGACATTCTACATTGACCTTAGCTTCTTCTTATTGAACTAACTTTAAACAGTTTAAATCATTTCTGATCTTAAGCATAGGCTAACTGGAATTTCTTGGTCCCGTATTTATTTTGTATATAGTCAATCCATTTTTTCCAGTCTCGTTTATATCTCTCATTTGAGTGATCTTTAAGATATGCCGATTTTTTAGCCATCTCGGCTAAGTTTGTGACTTTCAATGTCCATTCTTGAATTGTAGGCAAGTCTTCCTTCTTCCAGTATTGCGCCACCAACAGTCTTGCTGCAGTTATTAGGTGCAGAATCAAGTTAGTCTCTACCACTGTAAAGTCAGTATATATACCTAGTAAAAATAACTGAAGAATAAACTTTATCCTTCTTTTAAAAATATTTTGCATAACCCACCATATTTTTATCCAGAATGCCTTAACCTTTTGGCAGGTCCACCATATATGATAATATGTAGCATCGAGAGAACCACACCTCCAACATTTAGGCTGTACATTCGGATACATAGAAGCCAACTTTTTAGGATCTAAATGCCATCTATAGAACATCTTGTAAAAATTTTCTCTCAGATTTTGAGCTTGTGTAAATTTCACATTTCTTACCCAGATTCTTTCCCATGTATCCAACATTATTGGTTTTTCAATATTTTGAGCCCATTTTATCATACAATCTTTAACTAATTCTGTTTCCGAATCCATCTGTATTAATACATTATATATCCTCTTTATATGCATTAAGCTTTGATCTCTTATTTGTTTAAACAAGTTATCCTCAACTTGGATAAAACCAATTTTTTAATCTATTTTCCACCTAGCCTGTAATTGCCCATACTGGAACGATGTTTGAACTACCTTCTCCTTTAATACCTCTAAAGATTTTAATTGTAATACCCCCCTTTCCGAGGTAAGAAACTGTCTGTAAGTAATTCTGTCCTGTTTTTGTGCTATATTCATATTTTCAATTGCGTGTCTAGGAATTGCCCACATGGGTATCTTGTCTTTTAGTTTATATTGGTATTTTTTCCAAACCCACAGTAAAGCATTTCTTAAAATATGACTTTTAAAATTCTTATCCAATTTTTTGTTAAATAACAGGTAAGCATGCCAGCCAAATACCAGATCGTGTCCCTCAATATTCAATATTCTATCATTGGTTAAATGAGTCCAATCACTAATTACAGATAATGCCACTGCATCATAATATAGTTTTAAATTAGGTAGTTTCAATCCTCCTCTCTCACGTACATCTTGCATTATTTTCATCTTTACCCTCGGCTTCTTTCCTGCCCATACAAATTTGTTGATACCCTTCTGCCATTCTAAAAGCTTCGCATCTTTTTTAAGTATAGGTAACATTTGGAAAAGAAATAAAAATTTTGGTAAAATGTTCATTTTCACTGCCGCTATCCTACCCAGCAAAGATAAGTGCAATTTCTCCCATTTTTTCATCTCCGTCTGTATACTATGCCAAAGTAGTTCATAATTATGCTTATATAATTTCCCATTTGAAGTTAAAATGTTAACTCCAAGATATTTGATTTTTTTAACTACCTCACATCCTAGCATCACTCCTAATTCTTCCTTTTGTTTAATATTCATATTTATAGCTAATATTTTGGTTTTTCCTAAATTTATTTTAAAGCCAGACACTTGACCATATTGATTAATCGTATTCATTAAAACCATACTGGATTCCTGCGGTTGTTCCAATATTATGACCAAATCATCCGCAAAAGCGCGGACTCTATATTCTTGCTGCCTAATCTTGATCCCTTTTAAACCATCCAAGCCCCGTATTTTATTCAACAATACTTCCAAAGTTATAATAAACAATAATGAGGACAAAGGACAGCCATTTCTTGTACCTTTTCCAATTTGAAAAGAGTCTGTTAAACTTCCATTGACTATGATTTGTGCTATTTGCTGTTGGTATATTGCTTTAATTGACTGTAAAAAGTTATCTCCTATCTGCATTTTTTGCAATATCTTCAGCAGAAATTGCCCGTTAACTCGATCAAAGGCCTTCTCAGCATCCAAAAATATAAACGCAGCAGGGATCTGGTTGTTCTTTCCCAAATATTCTAATGCATTAATAATTAATCTGACATTACTTTTCATCTGTCTCCCCTGTATAAAATCTGTTTGCTCCGTGTGTATCAATTGTTGAATAACCAACATTAACCTATTTGCTAATATTTTAGTAAAAATTTTATAATCTACATTCAGTAATGAAATAGGTCTATAATTTTTGGGTTGAGTAGTATCTTGATCTTCTTTGGGTATCAAAGATATAAACGCTGTCTTCCAAGATGGAGGCACTTTACCTTCCGTTTGAATCATATTAAATAATTCTCTAAGAGGTTCTACCATTTCTAACTGTAAGTTTTTATAGTAAACCGCTGTCAAGCCATCTGTACCTGGTGCTTTCCCTGACTTTAATTGCTTAATTACCTGCAAGATTTCCCCCGAGGTTATTGATTGATTCAATTTTTGCCTGTGCTCTTCTCTAACTGAAGGTATTTTCTCTTTGTCTAAATATTTGTCTATGTCTAAACCATTAATTTTATCCCCTTTATACAGTTCTGTAAAAAATTCCCGAAAAGCCTTTTGAATCTCTTCCTGTTGAAACACCTCCTTCCCTCTGTAAATCAGTTTAGATATATTTCGAATTTTCCTTTTTTTCCTAATCTGATAAGCTAACCATCTGCCAGGTTTGTTTGCATTACAAAAAGTATTGTGTTTTGCATATAATAAATTAGTGGCTACCTGGTCAGAGATCAACATGTCAAATTGAGATTTTAATATGTTAATAGCTTCCTTAACCTTTGTATTGTCGGGGTTCATTGTTAACTCCAACTCTTTTCTCTTAATTTCCTCTTCCAGTTCTGTTCGTTTTAACCCTTGTTTATTTCTATGTGTTTTATTTATATTCATCAGGACTCCTCTCATATATGCTTTGCTTGCATCCCATACAAATTCCATAGATGTACCCTTATTCATATTCAAAACAAAATATTCAGATAGTAATTTTTTACAATCATTAATATACTTTTCATATCTAAATAAGTTTTCATTCAATCTCCAAGACCTTCTTGCCTGCACTACCCTTCCCAACTCCATCCAAACTGGGTTATGGTCCGAAAGGACCCTAGCCGCAATCTTTGTTTTCTTGACCCTAGAAAGCAAATCATTAGTGGTTAGAATAAAATCAATCCTTGAAAGGGATTGATGCCTGTCGGAGAAGAAAGTGAAGTCATATTCCTCTGCATTTCTTTCTCGCCAAATATCTCTCAATTCAAAGTCATCCATAATGTCAAAGAAAGGTTTGGGTAACTTTGCTCGCATCTTAGTATTTAGGCGGGAAATCTTCTTATCTCTCTTAGTGTCTATCACTCCATTCCAGTCACCCAATAGTATACAGGAACTATAGTCCCACCCACTGTGATCTCTAGGCTGGAATACTGCAATGTGCTCTACATGGGGCTGCCCTTGAAGAGCATCCGGCAACTGCAGCTAGTCCAGAATGCAGCCGCGCGAGTGATTGTGGGCGCACCACGGTTCGCCCACATAACACCGATCCTCCGTGAGCTGCGCTGGCTACCTGTGGATCTCCAGGTGCACTTCAAGGTCCTACTTACCACTCATAAAGCGCTCCATGGTAGTGGATCTGGCTATCTGAGAGACCGCCTTCTGCCGATTACCTCCCTCCGTCCCATCAGATCACATAGAGTAGGCCTCCTCCGAATTCCATCCGCCAGTCAGTGCCGACTGGCGACTACGCGAAGGAGAGCCTTCTCAGTTGCAGCTCCGACGCTATGGAACAATCTCCCCGTGGAGATCCGCACCCTCACCACCGTCCAGGCCTTCTGCACAGCCCTCAAGATCTGGCTATCCCGTCAGGCCTGGGGATAAGACTTACTCTCGCCCCTCCCGAATGTTGAATGAATGTTGTGTTTTTACTGTTAATTATTTGTTACTCACAGTTTCTTTTGTGTTTTGTCCTGCACTCCCCTCCCCTATTATTGTAAGCCGCCCTGAGTCCCCTCAGGGAAAAGGGCGGCCTATAAATGTTTAATAAAACTAAAATAAAAAAAGTACTAATTTAGCATGAAGATTTCTATAGAATCTATCTTGCTGTTGATTGGGAGCATAAATTCCCAAAAGTAATGTCTTTTTCCCTTCTAGGATTAAGTCTAAAGCAATATATCTTCCGAAGGGATCTGCTTCTATTAATTCAGCTTTCATATCTTTTCTTAAGTATACAACTATACCATTCTTCTTTTCCATAGCGGAAGCTGCAAAATGTTGACCAAGTTTTGAGTTGATCAAATATTTTTGATCAGTTGACTTGATATGAGTTTCTTGCAAACAAATTACATCATTCTTAAACTGTTTGAGATAATGAAATATTTTCTTCCTCTTCTGTGGAGAATTCAGTCCGTTGACATTCCATGTTAAAATCTTAGTTGTCATCTTTGGTTGGCTGAAGCATTTTTAGAGCTTCCTGCATGGCCTGTTTAACCTTAGGTCTAGCTCCTCCCACTGCTTCCAGACTGGTTATTGTAGTTCCTTGATCGATGGCCAGTGATTGTTGATGCTGTTGCTTTTTAGCTTGTTTCTCCATTCGTCTAGTAGTCATGCGGCTAGGTCTTTGTTCCATAACACCTTGCACTTCTAGAAAAGAGAGATGCTCCATCTTGTCTGGTGGTTGTGTAGTTTGCTGTCTATCCTGTCCTTCTTGTGGTCTTTCTCTAGGTCCAGATGGTGCAGGGTATCCGGCCTTCAATGTATTATAATAAAAATCTCGGGTTTTCCATACAGAGTTGAGGCGATACCTTTGCTTATCAAATGTAAATATAATGCCAAATGGTGCATCCCATCTATACTGTATCTGACGATTTCTGAGTTCTTCGACCAAAAAAGCGTAGTCTCTCCTGGCTCTTAACATTTGAGGTGGTATCTCTTTCAAAACAGTCAGGTCTTGACCGCCAATTTGAAGCTTAGTGTTATAAGACGCTTGCAGTACCATATTTCTAAGCTCTCTTGTAGTAAAATATATAACGATGTCTCGAGGAAGCTGCTTCTGCTTTGCCAGCCAGGAGTTCACGGTAAGCTTTGTCAATTTGCCAGTCAAGTTTGGTCCCTGGTCTTCCCATCAGGCGGTCAAAAGCTTCCAATAGGATCTGTTTCAGGTTCTCCTGTTTCTCCTCACGCAGCCCCCTTACTCTTAATGCGAACTCCATTTGTCGGTACTGTATCATAATAATTTCTTTTTCAGCATTTTCCACTTTTTGTTCCACCACCTCTGTTTTCAATGTCAAGTTAGTATTGGCATCATTAAGAACCTCTAGAGTATCTTCCATTCCAGAAGTATGTTCTGTTAATACAGTTACAAGTCTCAGCATTTCATCTCTAATTTTAACAACCTTAGCGTCGATTTTCTCATACAGCTCCTGTTTAAGTCCTTTTATTTCACTTTTGATTTCTTCTTTCATTTCTTTTATTTCCTCTTTTCTCTCCTGCTTTATCACCTCTCTATTATCTCTAAACTTATCTTCCATTTTAATTGTCAGTGCATTAAGACCCTCGCTTAGATTGCTCAGGAAAAATTCTTTCATTAACACATCCCCAGCAGGGGGCATAGGAAGCGGAGGCTGCAGCTTTGTGCCAGGCACTGAGGATGTGCCCCTGGAAGTAGAGGGTGACGACTTCAAGTTAATATTTAGTTTTGAAGCCATTTCAAAATTTATCTGCCTGCAGTTAATAAAACTCTGTTGCCTGAATATGCAGCTTTAAGTAAAGAAGCTGAGTTCCCCTTTTACTTTGAAGTTTAAGGCTTGGCAAAACTTTCAGTGAGTAAACATTGTAACAAGACCGTTCAGCAGATTCATCACCATTTAACTTCCAGATAAGCAAGATTAATGAGGGAGTGAGAGTATTGTTGAAATGAAACTAATTAAAAGGCTTCTGCTGGCCAATTGTGAAACAAAACAAATGATAAGCAATCTCCTTTGCTTTGAATTCTTGTGGCAATTAACAAAAAGTGTTCGTTATTACAGGAGAAACCAGCCTGCTCGGCGCCATTTTAAAAGCCTCTAAGTAAATAGTTTTTCGGAGGAGAAGGCAAATCTGCCTTTTTAAGTTTGAAGTTATCCTGAAAGTATAGTTTAGGCCAATACTGGAATGTACTGTATTATTAGTTACAAGAATTCAGAGCAATTTTTTTCAAATTGCCTTCCGCCTATATTAAGAACTTAATTGTGTTCAGAATCTTTTAAACCACATATGAAACAGAAATCAAGTAAAAGCAGAGGCTTTGTCAACTGCCCTTCTTTTCTCCAAATCATAGGACTCAGATAATAAATTAAGTCCAGATATTCACTATGATAGTTTAATGTGGGTGTGTATATGTGCTAGAAGATACATTGATCTACATTCTCTAGAGTTCTGTTGCCAAAACTATATTACACATTGTCAGAAAGGGCAACAGTAATAGATCCCAAACTTAGTTCAGGTACAGAAAGTTTAAGGGGAAAAAAACCCTTGGAAAATTTATAATTAACTGAAAAGTCAGTTTTTATGTATTTTTAAAAAGCACCACAGATACAGAAACCACAATGGCAGTGGATTGGTGAAAATCCTAGATTGGTAAAAGAAACTGGAATAGAGTGAGAATGTAATGAAATATCCTAGCAAAACATAGTTGGTTGGTATCCTGAATAGGAATACTCTAGTTCAATTCTCAGTTGAATTAAGAATAACATTGTTGCAATTTTTCTCAGCTCCAGTATTATTTTGTAATATGATAATATCTGATACTTTTCAAACTTACACTTTTTTTCTAGACAATGGATCTGATAAGATCATTACAAGAATTGGAAAATGCAGCCTCTGGAGATGCAGCAGTTCATCAGAGGATAGCCTCAATACCTCTAGAAGTTCAAGATGCAACTTTGCTTAACAGAATCACAGGTTAGGCAAATTATAGTATAATTATAGTGTCAGAATATTAGACTTAATTGGATAATTTGTATTTGAATTTTAAGTACATGTTTGCTTATTTTGCAGACAAAGAATCAGGAGAACAGCTTTCCAAGATGGTAGATGATGCATGTATGTTGCTGGCGGATTACAATGGCAGGTTGGCAGCTGAAATTGATGATAGAAAACAACTAAATCGGATGTTGTCAGATTTTTTACGATGCCAAAAAGAAATCCTGTCAGAGAAAGAACAAACATTGGAAGTGCGTCATTTGTTGTGGTAGTTCTTTTCCTCAACTTTTCTTTCCTACTTAACATTCTTTACTATATTTACTTTTTTCCATAGGGTGTGTTTAAGATACTTTTTTAAGATACTTAAGCTTTCTCATAATAGGTGGTTTTCATTCTTTTAACATATTAAAGAGTAAAGTGTATACATTTACTGAGAGAGAAGCTTTTGTTTTATTTTGTTATCAAATATTTTTGGGGACTTAATATAAAGTTTGACAGTAACAGATCTCTTTCTTTCTAATATTGATGTAATGTTTTAATCTGTTGGAAACTCTCAGTGCAGAGAAGGGTTTTATGACTTATCACTGCTACTTCCATTGATAATTGTAGTATTCTTATGTTTCCTTTGGCGATTTATGGTTGTGTTTTTATTTTTTAAAAACCACAAAAATTTTATATTTCATCATTTTTTGTGAGGTGAAATTTAATGCTAGATTATCTGCATGCTTTGTAGAAGTTCAAGTTGGGGTTTTTTTTTAAGCTTCAAGTGTTTAAAATTGGATTTTTTTAAAACAAATGTATAAAAGTCATACTTATTAACTTCAAAATTCTACCTAGAAAAAAGCTATTAAGACTACAATAGGGACCAGAAAATTCAATCTGTATGTCATAAAATGAGGAATCATAATACTGCCCCTGATCTTGAAATCTTTTGCTGTGGTCAGCAAATCACCTT
The DNA here is from genome assembly GCF_051295495.1 of Thamnophis sirtalis. Lineage (NCBI taxonomy): Eukaryota > Metazoa > Chordata > Lepidosauria > Squamata > Natricidae > Thamnophis > Thamnophis sirtalis. The sequence continues at coordinate 82,923,784 of NW_028261384.1, read as the reverse complement.
GGTTGTTAAGTGAGATATCATGTGACCATAACTTGTAACCTTTTCTGCAGCCAGCCTGTTGCAAATGGCAATTATATGATGCCACAAGACACTGCAACAGTCATAAACAAATGGTGGTTGCCATCACCTAAATCACGATCAAGTGACTCTGGTGACATTGTGACAGTGATAAGTGCAAGGATTTATCATAGATCACTTTTTTCAGCACTATCGTAATTTCAAAAGATTATAAAATGAATTGTCATAAGTCAACTACTTAAAGAACTTTAGATGATAGTTATTGAGCAAGCATTATCTATGGTAAATATTCTGGTAGCTTTAAGTTTGAATAAACATTTATTGAATGCCATCAATTTATTCACTTTTCCCCCTCAGATAACTGGAACACTGATGATTCCGATAGACCTATTCATTAAAATTGACAACTTTAAAACTGATTTAAGAATTTTAAATTCAGAATCTACACCAATAGTTTTTCATATTTGTACCTTAAACTTGTATAATTATCCAGTCACTAGCATATAACAAAAGCCTAATGTTATTATCCTTCTATCCTCCATGAAGGTGGATAATGTCTGACAGTTTTGATAGTGACATGTCTTTAATACGTATCCAGCTTCTATTTCAGGTGAGGAACATGGATATTATCTTCTTATGGTGACATCTTCCGTTAGTAATGCATCCTGCTAAAAATAAAATTCAGAATCAAAATCCTGTTTTGTGTCCTCTTTCTAAAAATGAAACTTTCTTAATACCTGTTCAGTATGTTTGACAAATCAGTCTTGCTTAAATTGAAATAAGCGGTATATCACTCATTTTCATCCAAAAATGTGTTAAATGAAAATTATTAAAATTAATTTATATACAATTGAGTTCATCAATTTAATATTGTCTATTGAGGTTATTAGAAAATCACAGTAAACATGCCTCTGCATGCAATATTAAGTTGAATAACAGCAGAACTATGTTGAGATATAGGTGGAGAACTAGGTTTGTGTATGTACTGTATATGAATAATATATGAGAAATGGAAACTCCCTCTGTTAATAGGGTTGATTAATCTTTCCTTCCTCTTTTTCCCTCTCTTTCTGCCCACTGAGCTACAGAGAATTATGAATTGCTATTGAAATTTTAAGAATGAAAGGATAGTCTTAATATTCTGTTTTTCTAGGGAACAGATGTGATATAAAGGTTAAAAGCTCCCCCTTGTCAATTTGTAACATCTGTTGTTTAGAGCATGTGTACAACTATATCCTAAGAGCTGTATGTGGCCCTTGAAAACCTGAGATCCCCTACATATCATTTAAAATATGTAACAAGATATAATTTTAATTGAGTAGCATGGAAAGATTATTAAATACGTGGAGATTTCTCAGTTAAATATTTTTTTGTCTTGGATGTTGCCAGAGTAGGAATGTGATCTCAACATGCCACTTAAAGTCCAAATGCTATAATTGACATGAGAAAGAAATGTTCTATTTCTTGTTTAATAGAATCAAAAAATGGTAGATTAAGCAAAGAAATAATTGTATGAAAAAGTAAAAGATGAGAGAAAACATCTCTTCATGCTGAAAAAAATATAATTCAAAATTGTGAACTCTTTTACATTTCCAATATTCCTGCATAAATATGACCTAAATTGTCATCACACAAGCCCTTAAAATTTGATAAAGAGAACCCAGTTAAACAAATGATTGAAAATCTTTTTTATTAAGGAAATCCATCTATAGCTAGATATTTATATTTGGCAAAAGTATGTGAACCATTGCTTTCAGTAACTAGTGCCCCACAGGATTTGATTATTTTCTTGATTCAAACTTTGACTCTAATTTTCTCTTTAATTGATAATTCTAGAGATTCACATACATTTAGCATCACAAATAGGTAACTTTGGATAATTTTCCTCAATAAACAAATATGTATAATGTTTTAATGTTTAATTGGGTTCTCTTTGGTTGTGTGGACTTGTATGGAAAATAGATCACATTTTAATTCATATTTATGCAGATATATTAAAAGTCTAAAAACTTATTTTTAACTGATTGCTAACTGTAATTATTGATTTGTCAGTTCAACCAAAGAAAAACTGATTATTTTAAACTGGGTATATAAATGTGCACGTATAAATGCATTTCTTTAGGAATATTCTAAATATTTGTCAATGTTGCGATTTCTTTGCACACTCCAGTGTAAAATTACATGTTAGAGATACAGTAGTCCATCTAAAACAATTAAAATCTGTAAATATTTTCTTATAACACTTTAGTATTTGACAATAAAATAGTATGCCTCTTATAAACATGACTGCCTAAGCAGGAACCTCAAGGAGAGAATGAAACTGAAGAGAGCATTTTAGACATTACATTATCAGATTAGTAGACTCTGTTTAGGCCCAAACATACTACTGTGCTATTAGCATGAAATCAACTCTCTTGTTGCAGATAGTCCTCATTTAATAACTACAATTGAGTTTGGCAAATCTAGTTTGGCAAATCCAAGTGACATGATAAGACATCATGTGACCCAATAGACTTATAATCTGCTATTGTCATTAAATGAGGTATTGTAACCATAACATGCAATTTTACTGCCAGCTTCTCCATTGACTACTTGTTGGAAGCTGGCTTTGAAGCATGTAGATGGCAATCAAATTAGGATGCTGCAACAGTCAAAAAATATGGTTGTGTGAGAAACAATTATACTTTTTCAGTGCTGTCATAACTTTGAATGGTTACTGAACATTAGTTGTTCAGGGAGGATTACCCATATTTTCAGAATAGTATGTTCTGAAAGGCATTGTTTTTGTTTTTATTTCCTGTTTTTGTTGTGTTTACTCTGATCTGTAAAACATAATGTCTTGAAATGCTTCATTATGGTTTTGCATTTGGGCATAGTTATCATGATTTTTTAAAACATATTTAAGCTTGATATATCTTGATGTAGAACTTATTCAGGTCTAGTTAGAATTTAGAATATAGAATAATGGGGATGGAAGGGACCTTACAATCCTTCTAGTCCAATTTCCTGCACAGGCAGTCAACCCTATACCATTCCACACAAATGGCTATCCAGTCTCTTGAAAACCTCCAGTGATGGAGCATCCACAACTTCCAGAGGTAAGCTATTCCATTGATTAGGTGTTCCCATTGTCAGAAAAATTCTTAATTGTAGGTTGGATCTCTCTTTAATCTTCCACCTGTTATTTATCCTTCCTTCAAATGCTTTGGAGAATAGGCTGACCTCTTTGTGACACCAGTTCAAATACTGGAAGACCATTATCATATTATCTCTAATCCTTCTCTTCATTAGACTACTACAGTGTTTTTCAACCACTGTGCCGCGGCACACTAGTGTGCCGTGAGATAGTGTAAGGTGTGCCGTGGGAAAATTACTTTATATATAGTCAATATAGGCACAGAGTTAAATTTTTTTAACATTTTCTAATGGTGGTGTGCCTCGTGATTTTTTTCATGAAAAAAGTGTGCCTTTGCACAAAAAGGTTGAAAAACACTGGACTACTATATACCCAATTCTCTCAATTGTTCATCATATTGTTTAGCCTCCAAACCCTTTATCATCTTTTTTGCTCTTCTCTGGGCACAAGCATCAATCTCGATTGCGTCACATGATGTATCATAACATTTTCCATGGCACTGCTCAGGAGAGTCCACGCAAGGATTAAATATAGCCATACTGCCCAGAATTGAATTGAAACTTTAAGCCACGCCTCTGGTGCTGATTATGCTCAGTTTTTTTCAATTCAGCTAGCCCAGTGGACTAAAGTTTCTCTTCAATTCTATCTCTTGCTTGGACTCTCTTTGTCTGTAAGTAGTTTATATTTAATTATATTGGAGCAGGCTTGGAGAGCAATAAAAATAAAGGTTTCCAAATTGTTTGAATTTGGCCATTCTCTCCCTTTCGGTCCTCTCGGTGTCCTGGATACCTTAGGCACTGCGGGGACACAGGCAGCTGTTGGGGGGGGACGCGTGGGTCGGAGTGCTAACGCCAGCATTGCTGCAGCAACCCTGCTGCAGCCGGATTCCCCGCGGAGAGCTCCGTGGGCCGTCATCCGTGCTTGTTGAAGCCGGCGTTCGGCGCGGTTTCTCTGAGCATTAATGGATTCAACCGGCTAGTTAATGCGCAGGCGCGGTGAGCAAAGGGCCGCCCACCATTTCCCCCCCCCCCCTGTTCTGCCGGTTTTGCTTTCGACTCCTCGCACATGCTGCAGCTGCCTGAAGCCTGACTCATTGCAGGAGCCGCTTGGAACTATTGTTGTCCGGCCTGGCTGGCAATTTATCTCCAAAGCACCTCATTAGCAGTGGCAGAGCTTTGAAGCCCCCCTGGGTCACAATTGTTATTCCTGCGGGCATCTGGAGCTGTGATTGCTCGTGCTTAACTCTCAAATTGCCTTTCATCCTTTGCCTTCTGTGTCTCTCCAGTGAGCACTCTGGTCGATGGTGGGCTGTTGAGAGGTGGTGAGTGGGAGTGCCCCTTATCTATTGGATTGAATTCAGGGTCATGGCAGATCAGATTCAAGAGGAGCCTTTCCAGTCAGGGGTCTCTTCCAAGGCTTTTTCTAGGCGGGCAGGCGTGGCTGCCAGGGAGGCCATTAGGGGCTCCAAACCCTATTCCAGGCCTAGGCCTAAGCAGGGTCCAGGGCCTGACAAGGATGCCTTCCGCTGCCAGAAGGCTCTTGAAAAACAATTTTCCAAAGCCCAACAGCAGACCCAATCCTCTCAACTGGTGTCTCCTGAGAAGCTCTCCTTGGGAGTTCCCCCTGCTCAAACCCATCCTAATTCAGACAGTGATGAGGAAGGCCAGGAATTTTCTCCCACGGCCTCCTTGGCCATGGGAGTTTCCCCGGGTGTGTCCTTGGTGGACCAGGCCGACCTGTTTGCTTGCCCTTCAGACTCAGAGGAGGGGCCAGTTTTGGGGCCCTTGGCTCCACAGGATCCGCTCTCCAGACCAAACCCCAGGGTGCGCCCTGTTGAAGATCGGGGACCCGATCTCAGCGGAAATGCAGGAGGTTATTAACAGAACAATTTCTCAAGGTATTGAGGTAGGCATGCAGCAGAGGGGTAAATGCACTTGTAAGACCTGACATCTACAAACCCCTGTGGCTCCCAGGGCGGCTTCGGTATTCCAAGAGCTTCAGTCTCCCCACTCTTCCATGGCTTCTGATGATTCAGAATGGGAGGAGGAGGGGGATCTCTTACCCAGGCAGGAGGCCAAGTTCTCGGGGGACGAAGGTAGTACCTCCGAAAAGCCTTCTTTTTCTGTCCTATTTAAGCTAGCCAATTTCAAAACCATTTTGGATAAGGCTAAGATAGCAACCCATATGGGGTCCAAGCCCCCAGTTCAGGTGCCCATTGTGCCAGATGACCTTTCTGGGGATCTCATTGAGGAGCCTGTCTCGGCCCAGGAAATTGTACCCATCCCCAAGATGTTTCTTAATATGGTTCAGAAGCAATGGGCGCAGCCTGCCACCATGGCTACCCCCAGTAGCAATGATAAGAACTTGTACGGTAGACACCAGTCTGGAGGACTTACTTAAGCTCCCCCACATCGATCCTCCTGTGGCGGCCCTTACCTCAACATCCCACCTGATTTATTGGAAGGCCTCAAGGCAAAGGACAAGAAGTCTGAGACCACCTGTCATAAAATGCACCAGGCGGCCGCTTGGGCAATTAAGACCTCAGCTTCAGCTTCATTTCTCTCCAGGGCTGCTCTTCCTTGGTTAAGGCAATTGTTAACTAGGATTCCGGCCAGGGATAGCAAGTTAAGGCAGGATATTAATAAGATCATGGTGGCCACGGAGTATACTGCCGATGCCATCCTGAATGCGGCCAAGTTCGCTTTGTGGGCTCTGGCATCTAATGTTACCAGGCGCCTCTTGTGGCTTCGACACTGGAACGTGGACATACACTCCAAGTGGAAACTGGTCGCTGCCGCCTTTAAAGGGGACAAGCTCTTCAGGGAGGTCCTTGACCCTGTCCTAGTAGAAAACAAGGACAAGAAAAAGGTGATGCCTTCTGTCTTTAAGAAGTCTGACAGGAAGGGCCCCTATTTCTACAGGAGGCAGCCTTTTGGGAATCCGGAGCCATCTACTAGCTCTGCCCCACCCCATCGTGTGTACTCCCAGCAGGCGGACCGGTCCCAGGACCGCCAGTACTACTACAAATGTCCTTTTGGGGGGGGTGTCTGGCTCCCGTCCCTTCAGGAAATACAAATGACTATCGCAGCTCAGCTCAGCTCAGCTCCCATAGGGGGGCACCTCCACTTGTACAGCATCCAGTGGGAGCAGACCACATCAGATCAGTGGGTCCTGCAAACAATCAGACAAGATCTCACTCTGGAATTCCTCTCCCTTCCCCCCCCCCCCCCACTACTTGTTCCGTCCTGTTCCGTCATGCCCTGTAAAGAGGGCTCTTATGGAACAGGAGATCAGGCATCTCAGGGAAATCAGGGCCATAGAGCGGTTCGTCCAGTCCAGGAAGGGACAGGGTTTTACTCAATCCTGTTCCTGGTTCCCAAAAGTTCAGGCGGGTGGAGGGGAATCTTGGATCTAAAAAGGCTAAATTATCATATCACTTACTGGAGGTTCAAGATGTAATCCCTGCAGTCCATTCTGGGATGCATCAGGCGGGGAGACATCTTGACCTCTATAGATCTCAAAGAGGCCTACCTCCATGTTCCTATTTGCAAAGCCCACCGTTGTTATCTCAGGTTTGCTTACGCTGGCTGCCATTACCAGTATTGGGCCCTACTGTTCGATCTCTCCTCAGTGCCAAAGACATTTACAAAGATACGGCTGTGGCGGCCTTCCTCAGATCCCATCCAGTTTGACTGCACTGCTACCTGGACGATGTCCTCATTCAATTGTCATCGGCCCAACAGGCACTTCTGGACCTGGAACACACCATCCAGGTGCTTCAAGCTCACGGGTTTTCCATAAACATGGAAAAGAGTCATCTGCGGCTGATGACCAGGCTACAACATCTGGGTGCAGTCATCAACACCGTCTGCTGCCAGGTCTTCCTGTCGCTGGAGCATGTGGCGAGCCTCAGGGAGAATGTTGCACAGGTGCAGCTGCTTCCACAGGCCAAGGCTGTGCAGCTTTCGCAGCTCCTCGGCAAGATGATTTCGTGCCAATCCATTGTCCCTTGGATGAGACTCCATTCCCGGCCGCTTCAATGGCTCCTGCTCCCTTACCAGAGGACCAACGAGAGCAGTTCACCGAGGCTTGTTCCAGTCTCTGCAGAGGTCCGTCGGTGGCTCAAGTGGTGGATGTCTCCGGCTCTGTCGAAGGGCTCCCCATTCAAGGAGCCGACGCGTCTCACCATCACGACGGACGCCAGCCTGTTCGGTTGGGGGGCCCACTTCCAGAACCAGCTGGCTCAGGGCAGGTGGTCCCCGACCAAGGCCGCTCACAGCATCAACTGACTGGAGCTGAGGGCGGTCAGGCTGGCCCTGCTTCACTTCCACATGGGCATCCGGGGACGTCACGTAAGAGTATTGACAGACAACGTCGTGACAAAGGCGCATATAAACTGCCAGAGAGACACGCGCTCCAGATCGTTGATGTTGGAGGCTGACTTACTGGGTCGGTGGGCGGAGAAGCTCCTCTTCGTTCAAGCAGAACACATTTCTGGTACGACCAACACCCAGGCGGACTAGTTGAGCAGGTCCACGATCAACCACTCGGAGTGGCGCCTGCATCCTCTTCTGTCCCAGAGGTTCGGGTGCCTGTAGGTGGACTTGTTCACCACCGCGGCCAATTCTCATCTTCCCAGATTCTTTACGAGGTTCCACATGCAGAAGGCGTCAATGCTCTACACTCCCCCTTGGCCAAGGGGCCTGCTTTAGGCGTTCCTGCCATTATCCCTTCCCTGGGTCATCAGGAAGATCCTGTCGGAGACAGCAGAAGTCCTGTTGGTGGTGTCGTTTTGGCCCAGGAGAATCTGGTTTGCAGACCTGGTGAGTCTCTCCGTCGAGCCCACAGGGGGTCTCTCTCAGCCAGGGGAACCTTCAACATCCAGAACCCCAGTGGCTTCAACTAGCTGTCTGGCACTTGAGAGGGATCTCCTGAGCCGGGGCAGCCTTTCGACCAAGGTGATCTGTACCATCCAAGCGTCTCGACGTCCATCCATGATCCGGATATACGACGCGACATGGCTGTCGGCTGGTGTTCCTCGCACGGCCTGTCAGCCTCATCAGCCATGGTTCCTGTCATCCTGGACTTACTGCAAGATGGCCTTGACAGGGGACTGGCTCCCAACACCCTTTGCCATCAGGTAGCAGCTCTTTCCACCATTCTGGCTCCTGACGGGCAGACTTCTCTCGGTCGTCATCCTACCATTCGCAGTTTCCTCAGGGGGCCTACCAACTTGAGCCCTCTGATGGTCCACAGATATCCGACTTGGGAACTTGCTGTCGTCTTGCGTGCTCTCACCGAACCTCCATTTGAGCCTATCCGGTCTATCAGCATGAAGCATCTTACATTTAAGACCGCCTTTCTGATTGACATCACTTCTGCTAGGCGTATTTCTGAACTGGCTGCCCTGTCGGTCCACGAGGACTTGTGCTTGATTCAGCAGGACAGGGTGGTTCTCCACCATGACCCATCGTTCATTCCAAAGATCAACTCCTGGTTTCACCGGGCTCAGGAGGTTGTTCTTCCTGATTTCTGCCTGCATCCCAGACATCCCAGGGAAAAACTATGGCACAAGCTCGATGTCCGCAGGGCACTTTGCAGATATATCAAGCACACGGCCAGTTTTTATTGTTCTGAATCACTTTTCATCTCCTTCCAACCATCTTCCCAGGGAAGGAAGGTTTCATCTTCTACAGTTGGTGGGTGGCTTAGAGCCTGCATCGCCCTCGCTCATGTTCTGCAGTCTAAACCGGCGCCTAGTTGTATAGTGGCACATTCTACTAGGAGCGCTGCAACCACGGCGCCTGGGCAACCAGAGCTCCGATTAAGGAAATTTGCAGGGCGGCCACCTGGACTTCGTGGTCCCTGTTCGTTCGAAACTACAAGTTGAACAAGTTTGCTTCAGCGGAAGGGGCCTTTAGGAAGCGTGTGCTTCAGGGCATTCATACCAGCGGAGAGAGCCTGACTGCTGCTGCTTCCCGCCCTAGTGACATTTCGCTTGTGTATGTCCCTTGCTTGGACTCTCCTGAGCAGCACCCTGGAAAAGGACCATTGACTTACCTGAAGGGCCATTTTCAGGGCACTGCAAAGAAGAGTCCACCCCACCCGGGGGGTCTGACTCCGTTGTTCTCAGTTCTAAGTTGACAATTTTTGTTGGACTTGTTATTTTTGAGAATATTTGGATTCTTTGTTGGACTTCTCAGCGTGTAACAGTTCCACGTCTTCATTGAAAAAATCTGAGCATAATCAGCACCAGAGGCGTGGCTTAAAGTTTCAATTCAATTCTGGGCAGTTTGGCTGTATTTAACCCTTGCTTGGACTCTCCTTCGCAGCACCCTGAAAATGACCCTTCAGGTAAATCAATGGTCCTTTCACAATATTTTTTTGCCTTTGTAGAGCCAGGCTGGATGTGGCTTGCGGATGACGCATCCAGGCCACGGGCCATCAGTTTGATGCCCCTGTTCTAGGTTCTCAGCATTTTTTTTTCTATTATGGTAAACAAGAACTGGACACATTATACCAAGTGTGGTCTCATCAGCATAGTGTAAAGCAGTATTATCACTTCAAGTAATATCTGTGTTGGTGCAACCTAAGACTTTATTTGCTTTTTTTGGCAGTTGCAGGATCCTGCTGGTTCATATTTAAATTGGGGCCTACTAGGACATCTAGATCCTTCTCACAGTTTCTACTTTTGAGCCAAGTACTACCTATTCTTATTCTTGCCTATATGCAGAACCTTATTTTTCTCATCACTGAATTGCATTTGTTGAATAGAGCCCAATTTTCAAGTCTACAAGATCCTTCTGAATCTTGAATCTATTTTCTAAAGTATTAGATGTTCCTCTCAACTTGGTGTTGTCTTCAAATTTGATGAGTTCCCTTTCTATCCCCTCATCTAGATCAGAATTTCCCAATCTTTTTAGCTTTGCAGACTGGCAGGATGAGGGAGAGGGGACGATTCCACTCATGCAACAGTCTGAGCTTTAGCTTTCCTGACTTCATCTTTGCAGATTCTGGCTATTTGCTGATATTCTGCTTTAGTTATATGTTTCTCTATCCATTTTTTTTTGTACTTGCTCTTTTCTTCCTGTCAGTTTCTCAGAGTTCTTTATGCAACTATACTGTTTTTTTATCATCTGGGTCTCTTGTTTTTCTTTCTCTGTGGTATTGTGTTAGATTGGGTTTTTATAGTCTCTGTTTTCAGAGATTCCTAAGCTTGAGTTGTTTTCCTCTTAAAGATTTCCACCCGTGGAATCCTTCACAAGCTATTTCTAAGTTTCTTGAAATCACCTCTCTTAAAGTATAAGTCTGTAGGTAGTCCAGACTTATGACCACAATTGAACCTAAAATTAATGTTGTTAAATGAAACATTTGAGCAACTTTTGCTCAATTTTACAACCTTTCCTGCTGCAGTTTATTAAATGAATCAGTGCACTTGTTAAATTAGTAATCCAATTGTTAAGTGAATCTGGCTTCCCCAACTAACTTTATTTATCAGGAGGTTGCAAAATGTGATTACATGTCCTTGGGACACAGCAACAGTCATAAGTATGAACCAGTTGCCAAGCATCTGAATTTTGATCACATGATCATGGGAATGCTTTAAAGGTAACTGAAAAAATGGTCATAATTCACTATTTTCAGTGCTGTTGTAACTTTGAACGGTCACTAACTGAACTGTTGTAAGTCGAGGACTACCTACAGTTTGATTTTTGTTCTATTGCTTATTTATTTGTTATTTTGAATTCTAATATGACATGGTCCTTTTTCCCTACAGTTCCCACAACTTCACCCCCCCCCCAAAAAAATCATTTAATCTCTGTTCATAAGAATTAGATCCAATACAGCTGACCCCTAGTTCTCCTCTATGTATTCATTGATGAAATTGTTAGCTTGGCCTGTCAGGAACTGTTTGATCACCCATTTCGTTCTGGTTTGTGTCCCTGTTGATATCAGTTTAATTACAGTCCCTACTATGGTGTGTTTTCTGTCCCCCCTTAGCTAATTTACAAAAATTCATCTATTTCCTCTACTTGGTTGAGTGGTCTGTAGTATACACCTATGACAATGTCATTCTTTTTTATTTTTATATTAATCCATATTCTGCAAGAAGGCTTTCATCTTTGGTTTTATACATTTCTGTAGAGGTGTAGCGATTTCTGATATATAATACAACTCCAGCTCCACTTTGATACATTATTTTCTTCTGTGTTATTTCATAAACCTATACATCAAAGCCTTGTTTGCTTGTTATGGTTGAGTCTTGGTAGCGCAGTGGTTAGAGTGCAGTACTACAGGCTACTTCTGCTGACTGTTGGCTGCCTGCAATTTGATAGTTCAAATCCCACCAGGCTCAAGGTTAACTCAGCCTTCCATCCTTCCGAGGTGGGTAAAATGGGAAATCAAATTGTTGGGGGCAATATGCTGACTCTGTAAACTGCTTAGAACTATAAAACACTGTAAAGCGGTATATACATCTAAGTGCTAGTGCTATAGATCCCATTAGCTATATGTGAAGTTAACAACAGAATTAGAAGGAACTTTGGAGTCTAGTCCAAGTCCCTGTTCAAACAGACACTATGCTATTCCAAATAAGTGGTTGCCCAGTCTTTTCTTAAAGTCCTCCAATGATGGAGCACCTACAACTTCTGAAGACAAGCTGTTCTATTGGTTAATTGTTCTCGCTGTTAGGAAGTTTCTTCTTAGATCTAGGTTGCTTCTCACCTTGATTAATATCCATTGTTTCTTGCCTTGGATTCTGGTGCTTTGGAAAATTGGTTGATCACCTCTTCTTTGTGGCAGCTCCCCAGATATTTGAACATTGCTATTATGTTACCCCTGGTCCTTCTTTTCAGTATATTAGGAATACCCGATTGTTGCAACTGTTCTTCATGTGTTTTAGCCTCCAGCCCTCTAAATATCTTTGTTGCTCTTTTCTGCACTCTTTTCAGAATCGCAACATTTTTTTAATAATGTGGTGCCAAAAATGGATGAGTATTCTAAATGTGGTCTTACTAAGGCAACACTAATACTTCACATTTTATCTCTCTGTTAATGTAGCCAAGGATTGCATTGGCTTTTTTGGTTGCTGCCACACACTGTTGGCTCATATTTAAGTGATTTTCTACTAGGACTCCAAGATTCCTTTCACAGCTAGTACTATTGAGCCAGGTTTCACCTAGTTTGTACCTGTACATTTGGTTTTTCTTGCCCAAATGTAAAACCCTGCTTTTCTCTGCATTGAATTTTATTTTGTTAGTTAAGGCCCAGTGTTCAAGTCTTAATATCCATCTGGATTTTGAGCCTATCTTCTGAGGTGTTGGTTATTCCTATCAATTTCATGTCATCTGCAAATTTGATGAGTTCCTCTTCTATTCTCTCATCTAAATTGTTTATGTTGAAGAGTACTGGGCCTAAAACAGATCTTACAGTACCCCACTACTTACTTGTCTCCATGTAGAATGTAGTTTCATTAAGACCTACAGATGTATTCCCACCCGAATGTTGAATGAATGTTGTGTTTTATTGCTATTTTTATTTGTACCCACATATTATTTTACGTTCTGTCTTGCACTCCCTTCCCATGAGTTGTAAGCCGCCCTGAGTCCCCTCAGGGAAAAGGGCGGCCTTTAAGTGACAATAAAATACTAAAAAAAAAAAAATGTGAATTCGGTTTATCAGCCAATTACAAAACCATCTATTGATGATGCTGTCTGTCCCACATTTTTATAGCTTACCAAGAAGTATGTTGTGGTCTACATTATCGAATCCCTTACTAAAATCCAAGTATACTATGTCCACTGCATTTCACTGGTCCATTAATTAGTGACTTTGTCAAATAAAGAAATAATATTTATTTGGCATGATCTGTTTTGACAAATCTCTGCTGGGTTCCAGTTATAACTACTTGCTTCTAAGTGTTCACAGATCTATTGCTTGATTATCTTTTCCAGGATCTTCTCAAGTATTGATCAGATTGACTGGTCTAGTTTCCTGGATCTGTTTCCCCCCCCCCCCAAACATGGAGATCACATCAGCAGTTTTCCGATCCTCTGGCAGTTCCCTGATACTCAAGGATCTATGAAAGATAGGGTTCAATAGTTCTGAGATCACATCTGCCAGCTCCTTCAGTACTCTGGAATGTAATCCATCAGGTCCTGGTGATTTGAACTTGTGTTCAAGTTATTGATTTGAACAAGTGTTCTTGTACCATTTTCTTGTTTATTTTGATTGTATTCCTAGTCTTTCTTTTACAGTTGTTGTAGGTTGGGCTATATTATCTTTTTGCATAAAGACAGATCAAAGAATGAATTAAGCAGTTCTGCTTTCTGTCTACTGCCCCTTATTTCCTTGCTATCTCTGGATCAACTGTTACCTTGACTTTTTTCTTGTTTTCTTACATGTTGAAAGAAACCTATTAAAATTACTTTTGACATTTGTTGCAAATCTTACTTTATTCTGAATTTTAGCTTTTCTAACTTCATATTTGCAAGTTCGGGATATTTGTTGGTATTCTGCTTTAGTTATGTCCCCCTCTTTCCATTTTCTATATGTATACTTTTTGTCTTTCAGTTTATCAGAGAGTTCTTGTGTAACTATGCTGGTTTCCTTTTGGATTTTTTCTTTTTCAGTGGTATTAAGCTGGACTGGCCTTTCATGATCATATTTTTTAGAGTTTTCCAAGCTTCTTCTGTTGTTTTTGTTCCCTTTTAAGATTTTACTCCAGCCCTTCCCAAGCTTTCTCTTAAGTGTGTTAAAATCAGCTCTTTTAAAATCTCTGGTTTGATTATGTTCTGTTGTTTGTGTTTGCGTTATATTGAATTCCAATATGATGTAGTCACTCGTGCCAAAAGCTCCAGCAATTTGAACCCCCTCTGTCACTTCTCTGTTAGTAAGAATTAAGTCCAGTATAGTTGTACACTCTTCTATTTTTTGGATAGCAAAGTTTTCAATAGGGTGCTCAGGAACCCTTTCAATCTCCTACTTAATGTGGAGTCTGTCTCACAATTGATATCAGAGTAATTAAAGTCCCTCATTACTACTGTAGTGTGTTTTCTACATACATTTGTTAACAACCATGTTTCTCTGAAAATAAGACCCTATCTTATATATTTTTCACCACTCAAAAAAGGCACCAGGTCTTATTTTGGGGGGGTGTCACCCACAGACTTACCTCACTTGCGTGTGTTGCCCCCAGCTTCCTTTTTGCTGTCAGAGACCTTCAGGAACTTCTTTTGAGGCCAGCAAGGCTTCTCTGAAGGAGCAAGACTTTCCGATCTGGAGCTCTGTTATGGGCTAGAGAGAAGCCTTCAGGAAAGCCTTGCTGGCTGCAAAAGAAATGGGCCAAGGTGTGCGAGGCCTGGCTGCAGTTATCTGAAGGTAAGTAGTAGGGCAGCTGCAGCCCCCCAGCCCCACCCTAGCTTAATTTTTACTCATGAACCCGGAGTGGGCAGGGTCTTAATGAGGGCTTATATTGGGCGTAGATCTTATATTGGGCACACATGTAAAAATCAAGCTAGGCCTTACTTTCTGAGTAGATCGCATTTTCAGAGAAACACAGTAGTTAGCAAAGGTTTGTCTATTTCTTCTGCTTGGTTGGGTGGTAGTAGTATACTTTGGAAATGTTATTTCTTTTCCTTTATATATTGATGATATGTATTCTAGGAGGCTTTCATTTTAGGTTTGTATATCTCTGTAGAGATATAGTGAACTCTTACATATAATGCAACTCCACCTCTTCTTTTATTAGGTCTATTTCTTTTGAACAGTTTGTATCTTTCCATCAGTACATTCCACTCATAAATTTCATCCCACTAGGTTTCAGTAATGACACTATTGAATATCATACTTACCCAAATGTCCTAGTACTTCAAGTTTGCCTCATTTGTTCCCCAAGCTTTGAGGATTTGTGTATAAGTACTTGAGTCTTTTATGACTGACCATATCTCCTTTTATCTGAGTTTTATTTATTTATTTGTGAAATGTATTGGCCATCTGTTTTACCATAAGGTAATTCTGGCCAGTTTACATATTACATTAATACCTGAATTAATTAAAACCAGAGATTAAAATCAATCCACAGTGCTGCATAGAGGCCCCAGGCCAGTTAGGAGACCCAGGTGTTTAGGCCTTTATGAAAGAATAGAGTTGAAGCCAACCTCACATTGGGGACAAGATGTGCCAGAGGGCAGGGGAAACAGAAGAGAAGCCCCTCCTCCTGGACCGTGCCAGTTGGAATAATCCAATGGGACCTGCAGCATGCCACCTCTACTGATGCAAGTGGGATGAGCCAATCCCAGAAGGATGAGTTGGTCCTATAACCTGGACCTATACTATGAAGGGCTTTAAAGGTGATCACCAATACTTTGAATTGCACTTGAAATTGCAGTTACCAATGCAGCTTGTGGAACTGTATGTTACAGGGGCCATTCTTGGAGGCTCCAAAACTGGTTGCACTGCCTCATTTCTGCACCAGCTGTAGCTTCTAAATGCTCTTCAAGGGTAGAGCATTACAATAGTCCAATCTTGATGGAATGACAGCTCAGGGAGTCTTGATCCAGGAAAGGCTGCAACTGGCGCAAAACATAAAGTTGTCCAAAGACTCTTTTCCACAACTGTCACCTGTTCCTTGAGCACAATCAAAAGTCCAGGTGAACCCACAAGTTGGGGTTTCGATCTGTCTGAGACAATGCCACCCCATCCATAGTAAAAATGATGAAAGCCTGGAGCCCTGTGAACTCAAAGCCATTTGATCTCACCAGAGTTCAGTTGCCCGTTGTTTCCCATCCAGACCCTCACAGCCTGCAAGCAACGTGAGAGGGCAGAAACAGCACAATGCGGTGATCAACAGTGGATAATTCAGTGTCATTGGCATACGTAAAAACCCTATGGTGCCAGATGATCTTGCCCAGCAGTTTCATATGGATGTTCAAAAGGAATGGAGAGACCCCTGTGGTACACCACAAAATAGTGGTTGAGGTTGGGCCCTCACTCCCTATCAGTACTGATTGGGACCGGCCATGGCAAAAGGAACTGAAGGAGTTTTTCTTTCTTCCCATCACTGTCTATCTCACCATTTGATTGGTTGTCTTGGGGTTTATACTTTGGAATAGATACTAAAAATCCTAACAATTGGTCACCTCTCCCCCCTCAATTTTAGTTTAAAACCTTTCTGATAAGTTGAACCAAGTGCTTTCCAAATACATTCTTCCTGGTTTTTATGAGGTGCTGTCCATCCCTTGCCAAAATCCCTTCATGTTCTCTTGGCAGCACCAATTCTTAAGCCAGTGGTTCATTTCTAAAATTCTTCGTTCCCTCATTGAGTGTTGTCCTTTTGTTGGAAGTATAGATGAAAACACCACTTGTGCTCTTAACTCCTTAACTTTCTTGCCTAGCTGCTTGCAGTTTCTGAATATTGTTTTCAGGTTCATTATTGTGTCATTTGTCTGTATGTGAAGGAGAAGAAAGGGGTAATAATCTGTGAGATTGGTTATTTTAGTTAAATTTTCAGTTACATCTTTGATTTTTGATCTAGGGAGACAGCATATCTCCCTAGATTTAAAGTCCAATCTACAGATGGCTGGTTCTGTTCCCCTGATAATTTAATTGAATCTCCTATCATCAACACTCACCTTTTGAGTGGGGAGGGAGTCTAAGCTACTCTTCTTCCTTTCACAGGAGCACTTGATAATGCTTCTTTTTAGGGACACTTGATGGTGTTCTCTTTTCTCTTTCTCCTTATTTTCTTCCAGAGGAGTCTGAGAAATTGATTGCTCAGTTTCAAAGGAGCTGGACTATATAGCAGGGACTTTTTGATTTCTGTTTCCTTCTATGAGTGATACATTTCCATTGTTCTTTTAAAGGTTCATATAAACGGTCATTTCTTTTAGACCTTTTTATTTTGCTTGTTTGTTCTGTATTATATTCAATTTGGAGTTTCTCATTTTGTAGGTTCAGAGACCTAGCATTGCCTCTATACGGTTTACTTTTTCTTACAGTAATTCATTTAATTTGTATTTGGTAATTTGGATCTTCTATGGGCATAAGCACATACATGAAACATATTTTACAAACCACACAACAGTAGTCTCTTTTCCATGACTGAGGTTTTTTTATCAGTTTAAAGATTAAAAATTTAAAATGTATAAATGTTCAAAATGTAAAAAATATAACCACAGATTTAGAAAAAAAAATATTTTAAAATTTTAAAATCTAAAAGTTCATTTAAAAAAATGTTAAAGTATGCACTTGATATGCACTTCTTTTTGCAGAAAATCTCTGGCTACTTTCTATGAGAGTTTTTGCCCTCTACTCCCTGCATTCAAATTTTATCTCTTCCTGTCTAGAAGTGTATTGTACTTATCCCTTTCCTCCTTGCCTTCTTGCTCTTTGATTACCTGACCATTGCTGAGGTTTAAGTTACAATGTGTGGTCTGGGCACTCTGCTGACTTAGCTCTGCACTGCCACTACTTAGGTGATCCACCACACTGCTCTCAACCGCTGATGAGTGTGCTCTGCTCTGCTGCCACTTAGCTGTGCACCACCACTGCTCATTTGGTCTATCTGCTCTTTGCTGGTCCACTTGCTCTCAGCCACTACTCTGAGCGCTGTACACCACTGCCACTTAGCTGTACACTGCTGCTGCTCTGCTGGTTTGCCATGCTGCTCTCAGCCACTGGTCTGCTATCAGCCATTTCTGTTCCATCATTGCTTAGCTGTCCTCCATTTGCACTATGCATGCTTCCACTCAGTTGTCCTCCATCTTGGAATTTCCAAGCTGCTAGGCTTCTGGACTGGGTTGCTGTAAAAGATTATACAAAAATAGTATTACTGTAGATGTTCCTTATTTTTAAAAATATTGTAGTTTGATAATTTGTAATCCACCTCCTAGCTGGGCTGGTTCTCAGCTGGGCCTCCAGGCTATCTCTGTGTCTTTCAAGTGGGCTACCAGGCTACTCAGATGATCTGCTGTGCTACTCTCAGCTGGCTGCCACTTGCATAGACAGATGGCCCACTCTCAGCTTCTCAATGTTCAGCCTAAAATGATTTTTTCAAAAATTTTAAAACTTAATAGAAGTTCATTTAAAAACAAGAATTTTCAAAATTCCCAACAAGTTAGAAGATTTTTAAAAAAAATTAAACTGAAAATTTTTATTCTTATGTCAGTCTTTTAGAATAACAGAATAAGATAGTTGGAAGGGATCTATACAATTCTTGGCAAATGGCTGTCCAATATTTTCTATAAAACCTCCAGTGATAGAACGCCCCCAACTTCTGAGGACAAGTAATTCCACTGGTTAATTGTTTACATTGACTGGAAATTTCACCTTAGTTCTAGGAGTTTTTAATTCTTCTTTTGGCCTCACCTATGGCTAATGTTGAAGTTGCCTTCTTGATATAGTTTATAATCCACATATCAATTAAAAAATAACATGAATAAAAGATAAAAAGGAAAACAAAATCTCGGTTGAAAACAGTAGTATATCAGCTGAGAGTAAACATTGAAATATCAACTTGTAGCTAGTGTAAAAGAGTATACAAAAATAGTAATACTGTAGATGTTCCTTATTTTTAAAAATATTGTAGTCTGATAATTTGTAATCCACAAAGTAGAGTAGTAATTGTAGATGAATAGAGTCTATAGTGTTCTATTGCAGTTCCTCATAAAAAATTAATAGAGGCTGGAGTGTTCTATTGCAGCTCCAGGCCATTTAACAGATCTCATAAATTTGCAGTCCAATGTTAACAGTCTTGTGTAAACAAAGTCTAAATAAATGATGATCTTAGGATCATTCAATATATATAAAAAATCATATTTGGTACATTAAAGATCACATAATTCATAGAGACTGTAATCCTTTATAAATTCTTATAAATATACAGAAAAAAACCACCCTACCAAACAGATCGGCACCTAATTCATTTTCCAATTACCGTATACCTCTGTAGGTGTACACAGTTAATGGTAAAAAGGACTATGCAGTTAGTATTGAGGAATTAAAACAGGTGTGGGCTCTATAGAGCAGTGATGGCTAATCTTTTTGTCATCACGTGCCAAAAATGTAAACACGCGCACCCATAATGCAATAGATGTGCAGGCCCAACCCCGTGCATACGCATGCGTGACTCCCCTGCATACACATGTGACCCCCCCATGCACATCATGACCCCCCCATGCATGGACGCATCTCCCGTATGCACCACGCCCCCCCCCCCCACATGTGTGGCAGACCCAAAAATCAGCTGGCTAGCAGGAGGCATGTACTCATGTGTGGTGGAGCTGAGTATGGCAGAACAGTGGCTGGGGACATTGAGGTGGACCAGCTGAGGACTCTAGCACTGCATCAATCCTCAAGACCCAAGCAGGCAAAAGGCAAAAAGACAGGGAGATCTAGGACTCCAGCAGTGGCTGGCAAGAAGGAGATGAAAGGAAGGGACAAATCTGGAGTACAAGGGAAAATGGGTACAGTCTTTTTCCCTCTGTTATTTATTGCTATTTTCTGAGGCAGGAAGTCAAGGGCTAAGAATAAAGAATAAAGCATCTCCTAAAAAGCGATTTTTTTAAAAAAATATTTTTTCAAGATAGGAAGTTCAGGGCTAAGAACAAAAGACCTCCTAAAAAGGAGCCTGAGAGGAAATAATTCTTTGTTAGGGAAAAAGTAGCCTTTCCTTTTGTTAAACAGCCCTATCCTTTGTTAGGCTGAAGAGTGAGGAAACATTTGATAGCACAACTGTATCCTCAAACTCTTCAATATAAACTGCAAAAAAAATTTTTTAATATTTCTATCAAAACAAAAGTGCATACTGTTACATACTTTTATAATAACTGCAAGCTGATATTGTATTATGTTTAGCTGAGATTCTTTGTTTAGCTGAGAACGTTTTTTCCCTCCAGTTGCAATTTTAATTTTCTTATTTTTCTTTCATCTTTTTTATGGTGTGCATGTTCTATCATTTTATACATCTGTGGATTATGAACTATATTTAGACAGCAACTCACTTGCATTTAAGCCCTACTCAACAATGAACAACTTTAAATTTTAAAATTTTAGTGAACTTTCAAAGTTTTACATTTTTAACTTAGAATCTTTTTATCCTTTTAAATCTATGGTAAAATCCTTTTCATCTTGAACATTTTGTATACTTTTTATTTTTTTTATCTTTAGCAAAAACAAACAGTCATAGAAAAATAGACCGACACTATTGGGATTTGTAAACTATGTTCCATGTACATGCTTATGCCCATAGACCCACATTGCATGTATGCCAAATGTAAATTAACTGAATTACTGGAGGAAAAGTGGTCTAGAAGCAACTCTAACCATTTTGAAACTCAATGTCTAAAATGAGACTCCAATCTAGGCAAGAAGGCTATAACCAAATTGAACATAATACGGAACACCCAACTTCTAATAGAAATGATCTTATAAATAAACCTTTAGAAGAGTACCAATGCAAATATGTCACTGATAGAAGGAAAAAAACAGCAACCAAGAATAAGTTTCCTACTGTCTGATTCGGCACTCTCCAGTAAAACCCCACTGGAGTTGAACAATCAGTTTCAGAGCCTTTCGCTGGAAGACAATAGGCATCATCAAGCATCCTGTGATAGAAGGAAAAGTAGCCCAACTACTTTTGCTGACGACATTCAATTCTCAAGGGAAGAGAACCAGCAGTCTGCAGATAAGATAGTGAATCTAGGGAAGTATGTTACCTTCCTGGAACAAAAATCAAGACATAGTTAAAAAACATTACCAAAAGAATCAAGCCCACAGATTATTACTCCTTTTTCCTCCTTCGCATAGAGATAAATGATAGACAATAAACCTAAAAATAATATCAAATGATTACAAATAGCTAGGCAAGGAAGTTAAGGAATTAGGAGGACAAGTGGTGTTTTTATCTGTACTTCCAATAATAGGTCAACTTCCAATATGAGAACAAAGGATTTCAGAAATGAACCGCTGGCTCAATGATTGATGCCACCATGAGAACTTTGGATTCCTAGACAATGGTCTGCATTACCTCCATGAATTTAGCAAGGGGTGGGCTGCACTGAGCAAAAACAGGATAAAATGATTTCAGAAAATGACTGACTCAACTTATTAGGAACTAAAAATGAGATGGGAGGGTGATCAATCTTTAGGATCTTTGCAGCTTAAGTCCAGATATAAACTTTAGCATAGCCAACCACATAAAGAGGTAGTTACAATTGCAAGAAAAAGTATGTGAAACCCCTTGGGATTACGTGGAGTTTTGCATGGATTGGTCATAAAATGTGTTCTGAACTTCATCTAAGTCACAACAGTAGACAAACACAGTCTGCTGAAAATAATACTACACAAACATTAGATGTTGCCATGGTTTAATTGAACATAACATGTAAACATTCAGTGCAGGAAGGAAAAAGTATGTGAACTGTTGGATTTAATAACTGGTTGACCCTCCTTTGGCAGCAATAACCTCAACCAAACGTTTCCTGTAGTTGCAGATCAGACCTGCACAATGATCTGGAGTAATTTTGGACCACTCCTTTTCACAAAACTCTTTCAGTGTAGCAATATTCTTGGGATGTCTGGTGTGAATCGCTCTCTTAAGGTCATGCCACAGCATTTCAATCGGATTGAGGTCAGGACTCTGACTGGGCCACTCCAGAAGGTGTATTCTGTGCTGTTGAAGCCATTTTTTTTGTTGAATTACTTGTATGCTTTGGGTCATTGTCCTGTTGCATCACCCATCCTCTGCAGAGCTTCAGTTGGCGGACAGATGGTTGTACATTTTCCTGCAAAATGTCTTGATAAACCCTGGAATTCATTTTCCCATCAATGACAACAATCCGTCCAGGCCCTGAAGGAGCAAAGCAGCCCCAAACTATGATGCTCCCTCCGCCATGTTTTACATTGGGGATGAGGGTTTGATGTTGGTGTGCTGTGCCTTTTTTTCTCCACACATAGTGTTGTGTGTTTTTCCCAAACAACTCAATTTTGGTTTCATCTGTCCACAGTATATTTTGCCAGTAGTGCTGTGGAACATCCAGGTGCTCTTTTGCAAACTTCAAACGTGCTGCAATATTTTTTTTGGACAGCAATGGCTTCCTCCGTGGTGTCCTCCCATGTACTCCATTCTTGTTTAATGTTTTTCTTATTGTAGATGTGTCAACAAAAATGTTAGCATGTGCCAGAGATATCTGTAGGTCATCAGCTGACACTCTAGGATTCTTCTTTACATCATGAAGCATTCTGCGCTGTGCTCTTGCAGTCATTTTTACAGGATGACCACACCTAGGGAGAGTAGCAACAGTGCTAAACTTTCTCCATTTGTAGACAGTCTGTCTTACCGTGGTCACATGAACATCAAGGCTTTTGGAGATAGTTTTGTAACCCTTTCCAGCTTCATGCAAGTCAACAATTCTTGATCGTAGGTCTTCTGAGAGCTCTTTTCTGCTAGGCATGGTTCATATCAGACAGTGCTTCTTGAAACCAGTAAACCCAAAACAGGTGTGTGTTTTTAAAGGGCAGGACAGCTGTCAGCAAAACATCCAATATCATCACTCTGATTGGAGTCAAGGTTGGCTCACTCCTGGCTCCAATTAGCTCTTGGAGAAGTCATTAGGCTAGGGGCTCACATACTTTTTCCTCCCTACACTGTGAATGTTTACATGTTATGTTCAATTAGACCACGGCGACATCTAATGTTTGTGTAGTATTATTTTCAGCAGACTGTGTTTTTCTATTGTTGTGACTTATATGAAGTTCAGAGCACATTTTATGACCAATTCATGCAAAACTCCACGTAATCCCAAAGGGTTCACAAACTTTTTCTTGCAACTGTATGGGAAGGATGGAAAACCCAGTTACAAATTAAGACATATTAGACACATGCCCAAGATCCATAAAGGACTCAACTACATATATATTAATGCTCAAAGTTTAGGGAACAAACAGAGTGGACTTGAAGTATTGGTACATGAAGGCAGATTTGATGTAGTTGCCATTACTGAAACCTATTAGGATGAAACTCATGACTGGAATGTACTGATGGAAGAATACAAACTATTCAAAAGAAACAGACCTAACAAAAGAGGTGGAAGGCTCTTTTCAGAGCCTTCAGTACTTTAAAACAGAGTAACAGATGAAAATAAAGTAATGTTCAACTCATGTGAATGGTGAACTGGTGCGTATGATGCACATGCAGGTCAACTTTTGCTAGTTGAGCTGGGCATGCAAGTGTTTGCGCGCCGACCTGCCACTTGCACAAGGTGAGCTGCAAATATGCCAGCCCACTGTTCATGTGACCTGGCTCCAAATAGGGACCCCTGGATTAGAAAATGAGTTTTGATAACTTGAATGCTTTAAATGTCTTTATAGTGGTTGCAAGCAAGATGGCTAATCCTGTCATCTTCTGGTGCTCCAACTCATAAAATGGCTGGTATTCTTGCAGGAAGCAGCTATCAAGAACACATGTGGATGACCTTCTGTCCTTTCTTCATCTTGAAGAGTTCCAAGGAACTTGTCTACTCATTGGCTTCTTGATCTTTGCTGTGATTATCAGCTCTGTTTTTGCAGTTATCTTCAGTTCACCATACCTCTTGTGGAAGTCATCTCTGCAACATTTTCAATTTATATTCTGCTTAGCAACTAGGCATTTGTGAGACACAGCAAGTAGTTCTCTTCCATTCTAGTAGTAGTTCCCAGAACATTGCATTAATTTTATCTTTTTAATAATACTTTTAGCCCATCCCACTTAGGTTTCTGGGCAAGATATGACAAGGTCAAGCAAACTTAATTAACTACACAAAATTAAAGTAATATTATAAGTTAATAATTAAATGTTAAATAATAATTATGGAAACAAAAATATTACTGCAGAGGTGCACTGGAAGGAGGAGATGAGTTCTAGAAGAAAAGTTACAAGAGGAGCCAAGTATTTTACTAAATATCTGTTGACTTGAAGATTATTGGTAGAAAGCTTTCTCTTCTTCTAATTATATTTGTTAATATACAAAGTTTCTTCTCATCTTCTTATTCTATGACAAAATCACTCTTAAGTTATGGAAAAGCTTTCATTTGTTAGCAGAATTCCCATGGGAGGGAGTTATATGTAAATATAAATACATTCGAAACTTATTTTTTTCATAGATATCTGTTCCTTTTTGTTTAAGATACAACATGGGCTGAGAAAGAAAAAAGAATCAGCAAATAAAACTCACTGAGGAATTGCAAGACATTGAAGGAAAAATAATGTGAATTATTATTATTTAAAAATGTGTTTATCCAATTTTCAGTCAAAAAATTACTTTAACATCTGCTTGTGATTGCAAAACAATCTGTAGTTTTAACATTAGTTACAAATATGGGAGAATTGAGAGGAGAAAAAGTAAACTCAGCCTTAAACAATTTCTGGTAATGAACTGACATTCCTGCTTTGAAAGTAGACAAGTATGGAATTTGATTATCAAAATTTTACTTGTTTGTTTTTAATGATAAACTCCACACTTTCTTAAATAGACACTTGAAGTTATTCACATAGTAGAGTTTACCACATAGGCTTTTATGAATTTAAACCAATTCAGAAGCTAAGCCTTTCCTAACAAAACTGGAAAGTATAGTAATCTATACTTGTAGAACCTGGAAACTGCTATTTTTTGAGCTAAAATGGTAGTAAAAGTTTTAATCCCTAGGTGACCTGGATCAAGGTATTTAGCAGAAGACCATAATATACATAACTTTTTTTAGATTTTTTTCTCCTCTTCTGCTAGCTTTCAGCAAAAGGCAAATTGGATATATTAGGACTGGAGTTCTGATGTCATAACTGACCTATCCAAAACAGAAACTTCTATTTGGATTCATATTTTTTTCATACTGGCTTAAGCTTCTTTTGTTTTCCAGTCAGCTTGGCTCCTTTAATTATGACTGACAGTTTCCTGTCCCTTTAGCCAATCCTAAGCAATGTCCCATTGACGTAGAACTTGACTTAGAACTACAGTCAGATTTGTCACTCTTATCCAGAAACATCTTCTGAGCCACTCTGCATGTTTATGTTACCTGACTAGTTGCATAATAACATCTAAATTTAAAAGGGTGACTTTGTCTAGATTCAATACTTTTCCAACAGCAGTAAATAAGGAGAAATATTCAAACATCCATTTTGATTGTGCATTTGTGATGGAGGAATAATTGAAACACTGAAACATGCTATATTGTATTTGTCCCTCTATATTGACATTTCAAACACCCACGTTGCAGCGATTTCTTTTGTCTCAAATTGTATTTCTCAGACAGGTCTGATTCTACAGCCAAATATTATAGCTAAATTATGTGCAATAGTTTGCACAATACACATTTCCCCCCTCATTTACATTTGGCAATATTACAAATACCCCTGCCATTTACTCCCAACTTCATATCAATATATCAATTGGTTATTTTGACTTATTTTTATTATTGGCTTTCAGACTCATTTTAACAATGCAAATAAATAGTCACAATAATTGGACTCTATTTTTTAATGAAACTGATTATATATTATTCTTTCTTATACATTGCATAACCATCTTAGCTCTATATATACTATCAATCACAATTTTCTCATGAAGTTTAGCACTGTAGTGATTCAAACTTGCTATGCACCTCTGTTTACAACTAGATAACAGAAACGGAAGGGGAGGGAATTTAGGAATGCAAGTGAGCCGACGGAGCCTGGGACAGTCCCAAACCCCCCAGGTCAAATACTGGGAAAACTTCCAAGGGGCTCACAAAACAAAATGAATGGAATAGACTGATGGAGAATGAACTGTGAGGAGGTCCAGGGGGAACGGGATTTTTCCTGTGCTTGTTTTCAAGTGAAAACTTCAGAACTGGCTTTGCTACTTCTGTGCCTATGTAGAATTATCAATACAGTTAAACTATTAGTAAAATAATATTCCAGGAATTTCTTTTGCTTCATTTTACCAATGAGACAGTTGGCATTAACCCAATTCTCATAATAGTGATCTGCCTAGATCCCCCAGGAGGTCAACAACCCTGAGATGTTGACTGCAGGCAAAGTTTCAGAGGACAAGAAGTCATGAGTGGTCCTGGCTCAGGAAACTTCAGCACTGCCTCAAGCCAGAGAAGGGACACAGAAAGCCAGCACATTCCCAAAACTATATGCTGAGAGGCTTGAACAAAAATCTGCAGCCACGAGAGACCTAGCAAAGGGCACTCATACCAGTGATCGAAGACCCATTGAATGACATATGTGGGCAAAGCAGCAGAGGCCAACGTCCCCTTGTCCCTCTGGGGGTTAACATAGTCTGAGGAGGCAAGTGGAAAGTGAGATGACTGGCCAAGTGGAATGACCCCGCGAGTGGAAACTCCCAATTGCTGGCCACAGATCACCCATAGAGCAGTTGAGGGAGAAGTTTGGGGGAATGGAGATTTGTGCAAATGAATGCCAGGAGACATGCCCATGGTAATAGATTCGGGAAGTGTGAAGCCACCAGTGACTAGCTGCCCTCTCTCCGCTCCTGCAGCCAGCAATGCCAGCACCTACTTCTATGGATGGAACCCTGGCACTGGGACTCCAGTTACAGCAGGTAGCACCAATGGGCCCACCAGTGACTAGAGCACCAGCACCGATGGCAGCAGCAGGTCTGGCCCTGGGATATGTCCTAGAAGAGAGGCCTCCCCTCTCCCAATAGTTTGCTTCTATGGGCATCCGAGCAACCTAGCCCATTTCCTGCCCAGATCTGGCATCACAAGGAATACTTCAGAGCAATGTACCCAGATGATGTACCCTTGGTCCACATCATCACAGCCAGTCTGGAGATTTCTACTAGATGATTGGTGTCTTTGCACAATGAGAAAACTCCAGAGCTGAATGATCTCAATGCCTTAATACAAGCCCTATGAGAGCAGCCCAGCATGTTGAAACCTGAATCCATTCTCTAAAGCAAGGCAAATGACCAGTAACAGTACATTCAAAACTTCCATAGGCTAACCAGCCATTTGAGAGACTGCCCTGGGTTAATACTGATCTACCAATTTTGGGAAGGACAGAACAAGGAGTACACCACCATTGCCTGCCTGAGGGGATTGCTGCACAATCCCCTCGGGCAGTGATTGCTGTGAGCAGTGCCATGGAGTTACTGAGTGGAGATTGACCTGATGGAATACCTTGACCCCACTGAGCAGGAGAGTTGACCCTACTAGATGCTGAAGAAGCAAGCATCTCCCAGAGTAGGAAAAGGGGGTGCACCTCCAACCAGAGCAGGGAAGTCCAACCAAAGTCCAGGAATTTGCTTCCGCTGTGGAAAGGAGTGACACCGAGCTGCCAAATGCCTCATGTCATGGCTGTTAAATGCTCCCCCACTCTGGACCAGTGAAGAGGAAAAAACCTCTCGCAAACTCAAATGAGAAGACTTGAGTAAAACAGTAGGTCATGGAATTTTCTCCCTCTCAGACCAGTGGGGATGAGGAAACTCTGACCCCCACCAAGACAGGAGCTGTCTTCTACAAAAGTGACAACGAAGGAGAAAACACCCTGATGATAAGTAATCATCCCTATTACAACTAGGAAATTTTAGTGACTTCTTCAGGGAGCCTTACTTCCCTATTGGACTCAGGGTCACCAAATGCCTGATTAGCCTCCAGATGGTAGAAAGGTTGCGGATGTGACTGAGGAAATTAACACAACCTACAGTGTTTGTCCAATTGGATGGTTCAATTACAGGCAGAGTGCCAGAAACCTGTCTGACCAAACCTGTCAAGCTCAAGGCTGGGACCCAACTATTAGATACTTTTTAGCCCCTGATCCTAGAATTAGCGGGGTTGAAAAAATAGAACTCCTCAGTGAACTGGATCAAAAATAAGTGCCGGATGTGAGAAAAGTAGCCAACCAATAAGGATTAGTGAAAGTGCTGAGAGTCCACCATGCCCCTGCAAGTAGGAGAAAGTTAGGAATCTCATATACACTGGAGGGAAGCAATGGTTTAGAACCATTGATTGCAAAGGAATATTGCAACTTATCAACAACTCGCCTTTATCAAGAAGGAATTGGATACATTTCAACCCCATCAACCCACAGATTGTGCAATTGAGATTGTGCTGGGGCTAAATTGCCAAAGCCCAAGATATACTCAATGACAGCCAAGGAAATGGTGGAGTTTCGTGCATTGACACTCCATGCAAAAAGCTAGCTAGGGATTTCATCCAACCAGCAAAGTCAAGGATGGTGGCCTCTGTGCTCTTCAAGGAAAAGAAGGCTAGGTCTCTTAGATTATGCATGGACTATAGGGAGATGAACTGTATCTGCAAAGAAAATATGTACTAATAAAGGACATGCTAGAATCATGTTGGCAAACCTATGGCATGCATGCCAGAAGTGGCATGGAGAACATCTCTCCAGACACGCCAGCCCTCGCCCATTGCTCTTCTGGGTTACATCACACACATGCGCGTTGACCAGCTGGTTTTTGTGCATGTGAGAGTGCCAGAAACTGGAAGAGCAGCTCCCTGGTATGCATGCTCACACTGGGAAGTTGAGCTTCTGGTTTCTGGCACCCATGTACACACCTGCCAACTGGTCTTCACAAGTGCATGTGCCCCAGAAATTGGAAAACCAGGTGATCAGGGTGCATGTTCACACCGGAAACTAGAAGTTCAGTTTCCCAGTGCACATATGCATGCTGGGAAACTGCTCTTCCTGTTCCTTGATCTCCCGTTCATGCACACCAGGAAGCTGTTCTTCCAGTTTCTGGTGCTCCTCCCCCCCGTACACACACACTCCTGTTCTGGCACTCGGTGCCAAAACATTTTGCCAACACTGTCCTAGAGCACCTTGCCAAAGAGAGAATTTTCACAAAATTGAACCTGAGGGAGACATATTACCAAGTGAGGATTAGGGAAGGAGACAAATGGAAGAAAGTGTTTAATTGTCCTCTGGGCTGTTACCAGTTCCATGTGATGCCATTTGGTTACAAGGAGCATCTGTGGTGTTCATGCAATTGATAAATGAAGTCTTACATGAGCACCTGCACAAAGAGAACTTGGTATACCTGGTCGATATATTAATCTTTACCAAGTCCATGGAGGAACATGTGAAATTGGTAAAAGCAACACTCAAGAAACTATGGAAAGCTCAACTTTATGCAAGGCTGTCGAAGTGTGACTTTCACAAGACCAGCCTAGATTATCTGGGGTATCGGATTTCAAAAGAGATCATGGAGATGGATCTCAGTAAAGTTTGAGTGATATTAAGGTGGAACCCCCTTGAACAAGGATGCAATTGCAGAGTTTTCTCATGTTTTCAAACTTCTACCACCAATTTATCCCCACACTCATCCAGATAGCCCTGCCTATCACCAGCCTACTGAAAATGAAGGGAGAAGCTAAGCCCAAGCCCAACCAGTCCTTGAACGGTCACTTGAGTGCCAAGTTGTGTTCGAGAAGCTAAAACACCTTTTCGGTGTGGAACCGGTCCTAAAACATCCTGATACAGATAAGCCTTTTGTGACACAAGCAGATGCTAATGACATTGCTGTAGGAGCAGTACTGCTCGAGAGGAATGTCAAGAGAGAGTTGCATCCATGTGTGTGTACATCCTCAAGCTGTCCAAAACTGAGAAACAATGGACTATTTGGAAGAAAGAAGCCTACACAGTCTGCTGGGCTCTAGTAACATGAAGACAATTCTTGGAGGGCAGTAAGATTCCTTTCGAAGTGTGAATGAACCACAAGAACCTAGGAGCGATGAAATCTCCCTAAAAATTATCTCCCTCCGCTACCTATGAAAAATTTCTTAGCAGATGCCCTCTCCCAAATGCTACAGTACAAACAGCACCTGAGAGAAAGTCATTAACTCCATCATTCCGTCCAGACAATTTACAGCACTAGTTCTTACAAGAGAGCAGAGAACATCACCATTGCTGTTTGCTGAAGATCTATTGCAACCATTAAAAGATGCTCTAAGAGGAGATGAGAGGTTCCAACAATCTAAAGATGATCTGTCATTAAGAGACAATAGCAATAGCAGTAGACTTATATACCGCTTCATAGGCCTTTCAGGCCTCTCTAAGCGGTTTACAGAGAGTCAGCATATTGCCCCCAACAATCTGGGTCCTCATTTTACCCACCTCGGAAGGATGGAAGGCTGAGTCAACCCTGAGCCGGTGAGATTTGAACCGCTGACCTGCTGATCTAGCAGTAGCCTGCAGTGCTGCATTTTAACCACTGCGCCACCTTGGCTCTTTCACAGGCTTGCATGGATGGGAAGTAAGATATAAATTTCAGCTGGCCAGAGGACTCTATTTTTACAGAGGAGCCATGATGCTAAGGTGGCAGGACATTTAAGATTCGTAATAACTCTTCATCTTATAAAAAGGCAATTTTGGTGACCAAGAATGGAAAAGAACATAGAAGCCTGTGTGGCCCTCTTTCCTATCTGTACCTTGATGAAGTGGCTGCTTGGCAAGCCACTGGGTCTGTTGCAAACTATGGCCAACCCCACAGCTCCCTGGAAGGGAATGGACTTCATTGTGGAGCTGCCAGAGAGTGCTGGGAATGGTGCATTATGGACTATCATGGATTTGATCTCCAAGCAAGCCAACTTTGTGGTGTCTCAGGATTTCTTTGACCTAATCCCTATGTAAACTATTTGTGCAGCAGGTATACCAGCTTCATGGTTTTCCAAAATGCACAATTTCAGATCAGGGAGTACAATTCATGTCAAAGTTTTGGCATGAATTCCTGAGCCAAATAGGCTCTTCCAAGGGACTCCCTCTGGCTCATACAGAATGGGTGGTGGTAAGGGATGTTTGAGCATCTAGACTCATCCACAGATTCCATGTTAAGTATCCAAACTGGTCTCAATAGAATATGGGGAAAAGGGGAAAATGTAATATAACTTTCTGTAAATTTGCTTCCTTGTAGGATTATCTTCTGGAGGATCATTGTGTCATAGCTGACTCGCTACGCATCCCTGCTCACAATTAGACAACAAAAACAGGGAGGGGAGAGGGAAATATCGGGAGGCAAGGGAAGTTTGGGAGAGAATTGAGGAATGCAGCTGAGCCGATGGAGCCTGGGACAGTCTCAATCCCCAAGGTTAAACCCTGGGAAAACTTCAAGGCACTCAAATTGTTCCCAAAACAAAATGAATGCAATTGATTGGTAGACAATGAACAGTGGGGGGGTCCAGGGGAAAAGGGGGATTTTACCTATGCTGGTTTTTGCATGAAAACCTTAGAACTGGTATTGCTACTTCTGTGCTTATGTGGAATTATCAGAAAAATTATACTCTTGGCTCGGTAAAATAACGTTTCAGGAATTTCTTTTGCTACATTTAACAATGGGATGGTTGACAAGTTTACACTAGTAAAATTACTATTCTGTTATTCTACATTATATTTAATTGCTTGATCTAAAATTTAATACGTTACTTTTATGCCCAAAATTCATAAATTTAAATTACAATTTTGCTTGTATTTTTGTATAATTGTGCAGCTTTTCTTACTCTAGTCAATTTCTGTATTGTATAAGCTACAGTGATAGTCAATGAATTAAATGGGACTGTTGTCATTTTTTGCCTCTCAACAGCCAAAATGAAACGGCTGACTGACTGATTAACTTATGTAAATGTTTTTCATGTGTTATAGGAACACAAGCGCAAATTAACTGGTGTGTCCCAGGTACGGAAAGAACTCAAGTCACGCATCCAGAGTCTCCCTGATCTGTCAAGGCTCCCCAATGTTACAGGAAGTCAAGTGCATCTACCATTTGCAGGGGATGTCTATAGTGATGAGTGATATTCAAATCTTTCACTGGAATGAGGAATTGATCAGGTTGATTGATAATTATTTTTGTATGTTTGCAGAGAATAGCACTGAAATGTTCTAATTTATAAGAAATATTGAATATTGCTTTGTTTAATATTTGACTAACAAGTGATAAAGCAGGTACTATGTAAGAGGCAACATTTATGTATTATGTTTAAAAAAATGATTATTGCAATTTTTCTATTCTTTTTGATTAAATCTTTTCCCCAATATTAAGCAATTATTTTTTTGGTCCATTATTTTTATGGATATAATTCTGTTAAATTAAACATAATTTATGCATACCACTAGCAGAAACATATTTTGATTGCTAAATATTGCAAGAACATTTTTTTTAATGTTGAATTTAAATCATATTAAAAACAAACATTGAAAAATAAAGTGATTTTATTTACATAAATTAAAAATGTTATATGATTTTACATTTCAAACTATCAAATACTATTTAAACTGAATTGTTTACACTTTCAAATGTAATACTTATACAAAATTTCTGATTTATGCCCAAGTAAGCAACCTAGAAAACATCCAGAACAGTGTTTCTTGAATATCATTCACTTCCGATAACTTGGAGTGATTAATATATAAGTACTTAGAAAAACCTAAAATATTAGTGAAATTCTAATTCAGAAGCAAGTCTCAGTAGTATCTTTGATGGAGTATACGCCCAGGTAAATAAGTGCAAAATATTGTAATATGTTAGATTCATTGACCAAAGAGCTATGTTACTCTGGGAAATATCAGTTGCTTCCATTTACTTCCAAAAAGCAATTCATACTTCCAAAGTTTTCATATGAAGAAAAATTCATTATTGATGACTCATGAATTGGAAAGCTCTATCTCTTATATCTCAACATGTTTGCCCAAATGTTTATACGGACAATCTCAAATGAAGAAATTATTTGTATGTATATTTACAATGTATATTAACATTCTTTCCCTTGCTGGCCTATTTTTAGATTTTGCCTGTAGCATTATTCAATAGAAATATATTAAAATCTATTAGGAAAACACACTATTATATTTTAAACATATTAATTATAAAAACAGCCATAGTAAAATGACTTTATATAACATAAATGGGCATTTTGGTGAATGTTTATTATAGAAAGAAGCGACAGATCAGGAGATTTAAATGGGCACCAAAATACCCATTTAAATGGGCACCAAATGGTTAATGCAATAAGTATTGGATATTTACCATATCTGCATTATATAGTAATTGTGTCATGTGTTCATATGCTGTTTGCACATTTTAGGCATGGTCCAATCAAGCATATTGAAATCCAGCTTTTTTAATGGAAGAAATTAAATATGTGTTTAAATCTTGTCCAGTGAAATATATAGCAAATTGAAATTCTTAACTTTTGCATTATGCTCCTGTTCTTATCCAAAATGTTTCTATTGTTTGCTTCTACTTTTCACTTCTTGCCTATAATTTTTAAATAGACCTAAAATATTTTAGTAATGAAATGAACAATTTTTGGATTCACCTTCCTAAAAAAGGGGGGGAATTATGATGTTCATTTTTCTGAAGTAGATCTTTAGATGGGTATCAGTATGTTGATCAGGTATCTTGTAATTCTGCACTGTATAATCTTTACTTGTTAAAATATTCTATTGTGAATTTCTGAAGTGATTATATAATCTGAATTTTAAAGAATAACATTCTTCAAATGATCACTTACACTAATGCCACTTTCATAGCTTTGTTCATGATAAAGATCTAAACCTCATTTTGTTATGTATTCTATATGAACTAGTATATTGGACTCTCAATGATTTACACATATTGAATAAGTTCTAATCCTAAACAGAGTTTATCTTAGATCACTGTACAACTGCATAGGATTTCAGAGGCAGATTGCATCTTTCCAATATTATCAGAGGGCTTAATTTTGATTGCAGTAGCAGCATTTGAAGAATTCTTTAGACTTCATATAATTTTTTTTATTTCATTTTGTTTATTTTGCTTTGTTTTGTTTGATCTTTTTGTTCCAAGTTTTTGCATTTCATTAAATGTTTTTAATCTCCTTTTTCAATAAGTTTATAGATCCAATGACATAATTCTATGAATGGGCAGTTGTCACCATTCTTTTGTGGCTTGACTTTCACATACATTTGAATGCTCTAAATACTGTCAGGGCGAAAGATAGTGGAGTTTTTCTAGTCCAACCTCCTGCTTAAGGCAGGAATTCTCAGACCATCCCACACAAGGATTGTCAATCTTTGTTTGAAAACCATCAATTATAGAGAGTCCACGACTCTAGGAAGCAGGCTGTTCCAATGTTTTAATATCTCTCTCAGTAGAAAATTCTTCCTAATATTGAGTTTGAATCTCACATTGTAAAACTTCCACCAACTGGTCCTTGGCCTACTGTCAGACACTGTGAAAAATAAATCCACACCCTGTTGCTTGTTAACAGTGCTTCAGTTATTGGAAGACTGACTGC
Organism: Thamnophis sirtalis; assembly: GCF_051295495.1. Taxonomy (NCBI): domain Eukaryota; kingdom Metazoa; phylum Chordata; class Lepidosauria; order Squamata; family Natricidae; genus Thamnophis; species Thamnophis sirtalis. The sequence goes on along the minus strand of NW_028261384.1, from coordinate 82,889,364 downwards.
ATCTCTCTCTTTAGTCTTCTCTTCTTTAGGCTAAAAACATCCACTCATTTAACCTTTTAATTTCATACAATTTAGCCTGCAGCCCTGAACATTATTGCTGTTCTATTCTCCACTCTTTATAATTCCTCTTTTTTATTGTAACCAAACCTGTTTTTATTTTAAACCAAATTGTTTTTTGAATAATCTTCCAAGTGGGATCTAATTAGTGCAACATACAATAGCAAAATCATTTCCTGTGATTTCAACATTATACGTCTTGATGAAACCTAAAATTGTATGGTTCTTTGACAGCTAGACCAGATTGCTGGCTCTTGGTTAATCTATGGTCTACCAAGACACCCAGATTCTTCTTGCAAGTACTATTTCTAGGCTACATATAATATCTATCTTGTATATCTGATTTTTAGGCTAGATATTGTACATCTACTTGTAGGCCAGATATTATCTATCTTGTACATCTGATTTTCTGTACTTATGCTGAAAACACTGTATTTTTTACCATTAAACAGCATTTTGTTAGAAAAGGACTAATGTTATACCTGTCAAGTCCTTTTTGAACCTGGAGCCTGTTTTCCAAAATGCTAGGAATTCTCTCCATCTTTGAATCATCTGCAAATATTTTGAAGATCCCTTCCGTCCCATTGTCTGAGTAATTTAGAAAAATATTGAAGAGCACTGAGCCCCAGGGTAGAACTCTTGAGATGCCCTACCTCTTTCCATATAGACAGTGATCAATAAGAAATATGCATTGGGTACAATATTGACCAAACATCCCATATTGCTTTATTTTATTAAAAAGGATACTATGGTCAACTTTATCAATTGGTTTTCAGTCCAGATGCACTAAATTCATAGGTTTTCTTTAGTCTACTAATTTAAGCACTTTGGCAAAATAAGGAAAACTATTCATCTGGCATGATCTATTTTAACAAACACTGGTTTGTTTGCTGGTTTCTAGTCATTACCTTATTCTTTTCAAACTGCTCGCAAGCCCACTGGTCGATTATTTTTAGGATGTTCACAAGTACTGTTGTCAAATTAACTGATCTGTAATAACCTGGTTCCATGTTTTTCCTTTTTAAAAGACTAGAACAACATTATATCCAGTCTTCTGGCATGGGTCTAGGACAATATGTACAGCCACTCCTGGGGGATATAACATTGGTGATAAATGGCACATATTCTGCCTGAGAGTGGATGGTGGAGTCCAAACTGACCATGTTGCTCTGCTCACTTATCTTCAGGCTCCCCGTTGCAGCTGACTCACCAGTGGGATTTATGCTTGGGAGGCCCTTCCTTCACTGGCCCTCTTCCCCTGGCAGAGATTCGCCAGCATTCCTGCCCCACCCCCTTCTCCAGGAAGTTCACTGAGGGATGCTTGTCCCCAGGACAACACGCTGAGTGGGACACTTAGATGACTCCTGGTTAAATTTTGTTCCTGCTTGCTTTTAGTCATATTTTATATTATTTTATGAAGTTGTTTGTAAACTGCCCAGAATCACTTAGGTGGGATGAGCAGTGTAGAAATTTTATACAAAAATTAAAATAAATATGATCTAAAAATGTAATCTGTTTTCCTAACAAGTCCTTCAATTAGTTAAAAAGAACCCAGTTAAGCAAATGAGTCAAAACATTATGCTTGTTCTTTTATTTATTGAGGTAAATGATTTACATATTGGTAAATGTGTGGTAGCAGAAGTCTGTGAATCTTTTCTTTCAGTAACTGGTGTGTCCCCTATGGACAGCAATAATTTCAGTTAAATGTTTCTAATAACCATTGATTTCACCATTTCAAAACATTAACTTTCTTCTTCTTTAACCATTCTTTTGATTCCTGACTTGCTCTATAACTGTTTTCTCTTGAAATTCAACTCATGGACAGATATCCTGACATTTCCCTATAGAATTTGTTGACACAATTCAGAATTGTGATGCTTGCCAATGATGGCAAGCAGTCCCATTCCAGGGCAACAAAGAAGGCCCAAAATCATGATATTGCCACCACTGTGTTTCACAGATGGAATAAGGTTCTTATGCTGGAGTGTCTTTTTCCAAAAATATACTTTTCATTCAAACCAAAATGTTTTCTTTTAGTCTCCTCCATTTATCAAACATTCTTCCAATAGCCTGGGTAGTTGGCACTTATGACTAATCAATCACACTGTGTTCTCACAGTCACCATTTGTGATCTTCCTTGCTGGCTTCTCCAGAAAGTCAGTGAAGCTAACAGAGGAGATTGCAAGGCATTGGCAAATCTCCCTCCCTTGTCATTCTTCCATCGTCTTCAACCCATATGTGTCTCTCATACATCTCCTCACATGCCTGCATACCTTCCCCAAACCTCTCTCACACCCTGCATCACACCTCTCATGCACCCTGCCAAATTCCCACATCCCTGATCCCATGCAGCATCTGTCACATGCTCTCTTGCACTTTTCTGCACCATCTATAGTGGCGCTCTCCTTGCAATCCTATCATGCACATCATAGTTATTAAGTATTTTCATAATGGTGACCTCCTGAAAGAGAGACACCTTCAGTTCCTTAGCTGTTACCCAGGAGGTATTTCAGACCTCCCAGAATATATACATCTTGCTCTTGGTGTGATCTTAGCTGGTTGGCCACAGGGGGATATAACATTGGTGTTAAATGGTACATGATCTGCCTGAGAGTGGATGGTGTAGTCCAAATGGTTTGGAAATAATATTATAACCTTTTCCTGCCTAGAGAGCACCAGTTGTTGTTGTTATGAGGTGGGGAGGGGAGTTCTCAAGAGATCTCCTTTTTTTAGAGCATGACACCCTTTTCACACCCTGGTTGTGAAAATCGTACTTTGAATAAATAAATAAAATGAATAATCAGAGTTCTGCATCTCACTGATAAAATGAAGCTGAGTAGATGTTGAATTTGATTAATTGTGAAAAAGATACCACATTTTAGATATTTAAGAAAAATACTAAAAATTCAGAAGGTTCACAAAGGTTTAAGCACTATTGTACACCTCATATATAAATGTAAATTGCAGACTGAAACCATTAAAGATTGAGTTTTTTTGCAAATTCTATGCTCAGAGCTATGGCAAATTTAGACAGTATACTAAAAAGCAGAAGCATCACCCTGCCAACAAAAGTGCATATAGTCAAGGCTATGTATTTTCCAGTTACAATTTATAGCTGTGTTAGTTGGACCATAAGGAAGGCTGAGCTCCAAAGAATTGAAGCCATTGAACTATGGTGCTGGAGAAGACTCCTGCGAGTCCCTAGGACTGCAAGGCAATCAAACCAGTCAGTCCTGACTGCTCTTTAGAAGGCCAGATCCTGAAGATGAAACTCAAGTACTTTTGACCTCCTAATGAGAAAGAAGGACTCACTGGAGAAGAGCCTAATGCTGGGAAAGATTGAGGGCAAAAGAAAGAGAAGGCAGAGAACGAGCTGGCTGGATAGTGTCACCGAAGCAGTAGACGTGTGCTTAAATGGACTCCAGAGGATGGTAAGAGGACAGGAAGGCCTGGAGGAATGTTGTCCATGGGGTTGTGATGGGTCAGACACAACTTCACAAATAGCATAAAATGCTCAGAATGTAGATATTTGGGAAAGTGTCACTGCTATTGTTAATATCATTATATCCTGGCACAAGATGAACTTGAACAAAGTGACTTTTGACAAATATTGGAGATAAGGCATGCAAAGGGTTCAATGTTGTATTTGACTAAAACCATTTTTCTTAGGAAAAAAAACAAATTTAATGAACTAAAGTTCCTGAGTGGGTGATAAATTAAATTCTAAAATTAACTTAACTAAATAAATAGCAAAAAAATATTACTATTTTGTTAACAAGAGTAAGGGACAGTAATCGGCTTTTATGCCCCTTCATTTTATTTTCTGCTTTTGAAATATTAGGTTTAGCAACAATAAAAAAGAAAAACTTGTGTAATATCATTTTTTCCTTCCCTCTTTCTCTTTTCCTCCATTTCCCTCCCTCTCTGTTTTCCTCCCTCTCTCTCTGTCTGTTACTTTCCCTCCCTCTCTTTTCCCACCCACCATCTCTGCCTGTTTCTGTTTCCCTCCCTATTTCTCTCCCTCTCAGCATGTTTCTCTCTGCCTCATTCTTTCCCTTTCCCTACCTTTCTCTCTGCCTGTTTCTCTTTCCCTCCATATCTCTCTCTCTCGCTGCCTTTTTCTCTTTTCCTCCCTCCCTCTCTGTCTGTCTCTCTCTCTCTCTTGCTCTCCCTGGGTGGGAGGGGGGGAGGAAGGAATCCCTGAACTGGTGCTGGGTGGTGGGAATCTGACGTCTGGAGGCTGACAAACCCGGGAAAAGTGCACCAAAGCTCAGCTTGCTGGTGGGAAGGCGGGGCATCTCAATACAGGCAGTTACTTCTTCAGGAAAAGCCACTTACTGTACATCCAGGCCAGAACGAGCCATGACAATGCAGGATCTCATTGTGGCTCTGAGTCGTAATGGACTTGAAGAGGAGAGGGCCCCATCTCCCCCATTGTGAAGCACATGAGTGAAAAAGTTCACTCAGTCAATTCCAACTTCACGAGATCTTTTTCTTTCGCAAGAAATTGGAATTGATTGGATTTGTTTTCAGTCCGACAAACTTCTTTTTCCTTGCAAACGATGATGGGAAACGCAATGGAGCTGGGCTGGGGTGATGAGGTGCATGTCCAGAGAGGACTCTGTGTGCCAATTCTGGCACATGTGCCATAGGTTTGCCATCACGGGACTAGATTTATCTAGCTCTCAACTATTTATCACAAAAATTGGTCTCCAGAGGCTTTATCATCTTTGTTTCAGAATCTTTTTTTAAAAATCTTAGTGACCAGAACTATACACAGTATTCTAAGTGTGGCCTCACTAATATGATATAAAGTGGTATTATCACTTACTTCTTGATAACTTTCCGTTGATGCAGCCAAGAACTTGTATTGGCTTTTTTGGCTGCTGCAATAAATTGTACTTATGTGATAGTCCACTAGGACACCTAGATCTCTCTCATTTACAGAGTTCTCAGTTACATTTTTCGGTGTATAAGATGCACCACAGTATAAGACACACCGAGATTTTGAAGAGGTAATTAAAAAAAATAATTACAGACTTCCTGGGAGGAGCCTGCTGGTGGTGGCAGCAAAAAAATCAGCTGCCTCCGAATTCCTGGCTACGTACCTGTTTAGAGGATCTTCCATCTGACGTCTTATCAGGTTTTCTTATCCTTCAGGCAAGAAGGAAAGAAGAAATTGTTTTGCTGGCAAATACTCTTCGATTTTTGCAGCTTTTGTGCTTGCAGGGAAAGGGGGGCTAGCCCAAGGCAGAACGGCTGTCCGTGCTGGGAATTTCAAACTGCCTTGTGCAGGACAAAGTAGGTCTCCCCCACTCAGTTCCAAGTTTTGTTTGATTTAATCTTATCACGAGCTGAATCCATTTCCGTGGACAATAATTGTTTATCAACATTTTAGCTTCTTTTCTTTTTCTCCTCCGAAAAATTATTTACTTAGAGGCTTTTAAAATGGCGCCGAGCAGGCTGGTTTCTCCGGTAATAATGAACACTTTTTGTTAATCCTCACAAGAATTCACAAGAATTCAAAACAAAAGAGATTGCTTATCATATGTTTTGGTTTCACAATAGGCCAGCAGAAGCTTTTTAATTAGTTTCATTTCTACAAGAATTTTACTCCTTCATTAACTTTGCTTATCTGGAAGTTAAATGGTGATGAATCTGCTGAACGGTCTTGTTACAATGTTTACTCACTGAAAGTTCTGCCAAGCCTTAAACTTCAAAATAAAAGCCTCTTTACTTAAAGCTGCATATTCAGGCAATAGAGTTTTATTAACTGCAGGCAGATAAATTTTGAAATGGCTTCAAAACCAAATATTAACTTGAAGTTGTAAATTTTTTTCTTATTACTATTCAAAATACCAGTTTCAATTTTGTAAAAGGCTTTCTTATCCAGCTGCGTTACAAGATGCCGATTTTATAGCTTCTGCGTTTGATATATGACACACTCAATCAGCTCTATTCTCCTGAAGACTTCTCCTTATTAACTGTTAAAAGTCTATAAATAGTATCCCATTTAAAACCGAGGGGAGCAGAGACTTTGTTTGTTTGTGCGTTTTTTATAATGGCTCCCAAATCGAAGCAGTCTAAGCGTTTCCTTAATAATACATCTCAAGAAATTGTTACAAAATCGCTGCCCTTGCCTCCCACGCCCTCTACTGGAGATCTCTTAACGCAAGAATTTCTTTTTGAAACCCTTAAAGAGTTCAGACAGGAAATTAAACAACTTTTATCGGACTTATATGATAAACTGGACGCCAAGATTGCTCAAACAAGGGAACATACGATCAGAGTTATGACTGTTATGACAGATTATGTTTCTGAAATGGAGGACAAATTGGAACTTTTGGAAAAAACTAATTCTAATTTGACATCTAAAATTCAAACGTTATAACAGGAAGTTGAAAATGCTCAAAAACAACTCGTTATGATAAATTACAATAAGACTGCGTTTGCAATAAGAGTCAGAGGATTGCGTGAAAAGGAACAGGAGAACTTGAAACAGACCTTTTTTGAGGCTTTCAGAAGTTCGGTGGGAAGTCCGGGATTTAACTTTGATTGGCAGATTCAAAAAATTTATCGCCAGAACTCGTGTGTAGCAAAACAACGACAGCTTCCGAGGGACATAATTATATATTTCACCACAAGAGAATCCAGAAATGCGATAATACAGAAGTTCTACAATAACAGGCTGCGAATCGATGGACAGGACTTGATTGTTTTTAAAGAAATACCATCTCAAATATTAAGAGCAAGGAGAGACTACACTTTCTTAACTGAAAAACTCAGAGATTCTCAGATACAATATAAATGGGAAGTGCCATCTGGTATCACAGTCACATTTGAGAACCAAAAATATCGTCTCAATTCTGTTTGCGAAGCCCGAGATTTTCACTACAAAACTCTGAAGGCGGGACTTCCTGATTTACCCGGACTTGGAGAAAGGCAAGGAGAAGGAGAAGATAAGCAGCGGGACACGTGGCTACAAGGCGGAGGGTGTTGCTTTCCCCTTCCGGAAGGGCAGAAGAGTAAAGAATAAAGATCCAGCTATGCCTTTAAAATACTTCTTAAATTTTTAATTTGAATAAAATTTCAGGACTCCTGTCTGGTATAAAATGACAAAGCTGTATACCAATGAAGAGATATTGAGACTGAAAGAAGCGGTGCTGAATTTGGACATATATTGTATGGGACTTATATAAGACTTGTTTGAATCTTAATTTAAACTGCGCATGATCTATTCTTTGGGGCGAGGAGAGCGGAGATCGTAGTTTTCTTGGATTGTGGTTTGGGATGAATGGAGTCGGGTGGCGTGGGGTAGATGGAAGGGTAGTGAAAGTTCAATTAGATTACCTTGATCCAGAATGTAAGCTGATTTTTGTATAAATTGTTATTTGAATACAAAGTTAAGAAAGATTATCTGGAGAATCTACACCAGGGTGGAGTAAATATGAGAGGAGCAATGGATGAGGATAAAATATATATGCGGACACGGGTAAAGGCAGGATGGGAGGTATAGAATTTATATGCGGAAGCAGGTAAAGATATTGTTTAAGATTTTAAAAATAATGAGAAGCTGAGGTTAATGTTAGAGAGTATATTGACTTCTCTTTCTTGGGGGGGGGGTCCCCCCCTTTTTTTTCCTTTTTATTATTCTTTTCTTTTTTGTTCATTTATTTTATTTTATTTTTATTTTGTAACTTCTAATCTATTTGGTTTCAATATACTCCAGACTTTGCTTGATAAAGAATGATGCCGGGAATGGGACCTGGGAAGTCGGAAGGGGGTCAGGTAGGGGGGTTCAGGGGGTGGGTGGGTGGGGAGGGTGGAAATATAGACTCAATTTTCAGAACAATGAATGCACTTGGATACTGTTGCTTTTTTTTCCTTTTTTTTTCTTTTCTTCGTTCTTTTCCTTTTATTTTTCTTTTGTTTTAGTACAAAACAAATAGACCAATGAATACTAGAAATACACCGAAGCGAGGTGTAGAGGGAAAGAAGAGGGGGGAATTAAGAGGGAGTGAGAAGGGAATGTAAGGAGGGTGAGATGGTGGGAAGGGGAGAAAGGAATGGCTGAGGGGGAGGGGAAGTAGAAGAGGGGATTGTTGGAAGGGGGAAATGAAAGTTGGAGGGGTAGAAGGAAGGGTGTATGTAGGATAGAAGTGTTATGAGTTGTTTATTGTTTCTTTTTTTTTTAACTGCACAGTATTTAAGTGATTGTATAAAGGAAAATGAAAATGTAATAAAAGAATCTTTGGGGGGAAAAAATTACACTGCAAGCCTCTCAAACACTCTGCATGCCTCATTTTTTGTGAAGGAGGCGGGGTTTTGGGAAGCCAAAAATACTGCATTCTGTATATAAGACGCACCCAGATTTTCACCCTCTTTTGGGAGGGGAGATGCATCTTATACTCTGAAAAATAAATCAAACACATAGGTGCAATAAGTGGTACCTGGCTACTGCTGAGCCAGGTACCACTTATTGCACCTATGTGTTTGATTTATTTTTATTTTTCCTGCCTAAGTGTAATTCCATTGAATAATTCAATACTGTATTAATCATTTTATTCAGTTATTTTTATTATTGGTGACCATGTTTTTGTCAAAATTATTGTAACTCTTGTATATCTGGATTGACTATGTTTTATTTTTATCGGCCATGTCTCTGTGGAAATAAATTTAACTGTCAGCTGTCCAGCTAAAAAATCCCAAAAAGGAATTCCTGGGACATGGTTGTTCTCCAAAAGTAATACTTTATTGAATACACTACATTGGTATAGAAGCAAAACCAGCTCTAAGTTTCCCACACGAAAGTCCACATAGTTAAGCTTGAATTTCTCTTTGGTCATCTCCTTTATTCATTGTGTTGTCCAATTAAAAATACTTTTTAATGAGAACTGCCTGCAAAGTTCAAACATCTGTGTGAAGGTTGCAGCAGGATCTCACAATCTGCAGATAGAGTTTTGGCATTCCATTCCCACCCCAAGCTTTCTCACAAACCCACCCAACCCATTGTTGTCAAGCAGAGAATGAAGAAGTAACTAGTGAAAGAGAAAATCACTGTTGACATGCCAAGCCCCCAGAAGATAGATATATCTGGAATAAATATAAACATACATAAGCATGTACAATCCACCATTGCACAAAAAATTAGTTTCACTTGGTCATTTAAGTTATTTGGAATGAAAGCTCTCTACTGGCCTGGCTGCTTTAATGTCTCTTGCTGTCATCCACTCTGCATCCGCTATGGGGTAGCCTTTCCATCGCACAAAGTACTGCAATTTTCCTGGTGGTATCTATAGTTCAGGATGTACTTGATTTCACAATGCTCCTCTCCTTTTATAAGGATCAGAGGTGGAGGGAACAGGACGGGCCTCGTCTTAGTCTCAGAAAAGCTCACAGGCTCCAATGAAACACTGGATGGACCCACCTAAGATTTCTAGGCATGTTTAGCTCCTATTAGGAGCTATATAGCTCATTGTCCACATCGTCCGAGGCTGCCACATGGATACGCTGGGTTCCTGTCATCATTTGGCTAATCTTCATTGCCCTTGGCTCCACCAAGAATTTGGTGGAGCCCCTGGACTGCTGGAGCCTCGTCTATCTCCTTTCAGCTCAGCATTGGAGCTCAACCAAGAAGCTGGGGCGATGGCTGCTATTATCAGCAAGCCAGGAAGCATGACTCAGTGTAATCAAGGCTTACAGAGGTGGTGATTATCAATGACTTTCCCTGGGGGTGTGTTAAAGTGCCAAAATGAAACTTATGTTTAATGGACAGAGGAACAGACGAGTAGGGAGGAGGTTGCTCGGGAAATTTTAGACTTTATGCATTCCAATAGGGCACTGGTGATAGGCTCATGGGAAGTGGAATTGTGGGAAGGATTGACCACTGGGTGCTGGGTGGGGCTCAAGAGATTAGCTTATAAAGTGGAGGGGAGAACGGAGCAGCAGCTCCAACAATTATTCCACCAAGAACTTGGTGGTCAGTCAGTAACGGTGTGATAAAGAAGCATTTAAACCAGGATTTTGTTTTTTAATTGTTTCATTGGAACCTTGACAGCTCCACTGTCACTGGATTAATAATCTGCACATCGGAGAAAGGACCAATATACTTTGGACCCAGCTTCTTATAGGGATGGCTTAGGTTTAAATACTTGTGGACAGGTACACTTTACCACCGACCTTGAACTCTGTTTGAGGGGCTCTTTTCTGGACTGCTTGCTTCCTCTGGGCTTTGCTTTTTCTAGTGTCCTGTGCACTGTAACCCATGTGCTTCTCAGAATGTCCATCCACTCTGCCAGTTTTGTGGAGGATGGTGTTCCCTGGGGAAACTTATAGCCCCCTTAAAAGGGGTAAAGCCTGTGCTACTATGCACCAAGTTAATGTAAGCCACCTTGGCAAATGGCAGCAGCTCATCCCAATTAGGTGGCGCAGTGGTTAAATGCAGCACTGCAGGCTACTTCAGCTGACTGCAGTTCAGCAGTTTGGCTGTTCAAATCCCACCAGGCTCAAGGTTGACTCAGCCTTCCATCCTTCCAAGGTGGGTAAAATGAGGACCCGGATTGTTGTTGGGGGCAATATGCTGACTCTGTAAACCGCTTAGAGAGGGCTGAAAGCCCTATGAAGCGGTATATAAGTCTAACTATTGCTATTGCTATTGCAATTAGTCTGCTGTTACTTTATATACGGCATCTTATATTGCTCCACCATTGAGTTAGCTCGTTCTGCCACTCTTTGTACTAGGATGAAAGGCAGAGTTAAGCCCTTGGGATGAACCTATCGGGTTCAAAAACTCACCAGGACTTTGCTATAAACTGTACCCAGATCATCTGAGATGATCTGCTTTGAGACCCCATGCAGCCTGTAGACAAGCTGCATGAATATTTTCACTAAGACCCAGGTGGGAGTTTTGGACATGTTATGAAACCATGGTTCTCTGGCTATCTGGGATATATACTATACCCTGCCCCTTCCACACTAAGCCTTGTTTCAGCATCAGGTTACTCTTATGCTTTTGAAATTACTCATCCATAACCACTGTTTCTTTCAGTCACTGGATCAGTGAGTCTCCTGATCGAGGGGGGATCTTCTGTGGCTGTCTCACGCACATCAGTACTGCCAGTTGTTTGGATGGGATAATAGAATTAATTATTTCTTCTCTAGTGCTTACATATTGAGGCAGGTGCGAGTGTCTCCCCCATCCCAGCAAATAGCATAGCTTTACATGCTCTTCCATTGTCTTAGTATAAATTAAAATATTAACCAGGTACAGCAGCACCGCTTTGTACAGGTGTTCATGTAAGACCTCTTTATCAACTGCATGAACACAGCTGGAGCTCCCTGTATCCCAAACAGCATCACCCGGAATTGGTAGCACTCCAAGGGACTGTTGAACATGTCTTCCACTCATCCCTCTCCCTAATCCTTACTCAGTAGTAAGCTTCCCTCAAGTTCAGTTTAGTGAAAATTATCCCTTTGGACAAGTAACCCAACATGACTTTCAAGGGGGGGGGGGGGTACATGTTCTCCACACAAATGGAATTTATAATCCACGCACATCATCAAGGACCCATTCTTCTTCAATTTGGCAAGCTGGATAAAGTCCCTGGCCAAATTCTTATCTATTAAGCCTCTAAACTCTTCCACCTCCCTGGACATCATGGGATGTATCTTTGGCTTCCACGTCTTAGCCCTTGGCACAATCCATTGGCTGGTAGGCAGCACTGTCTGTTGGACAGTGGGGCATCAGCACATCCAACTTTCTTGCGGGTTTCTCTTGGAATAAACAGCTCCACTTTCATTTCCCTAACCACAGTCTCATGGCTAGCACCTGGCACATTCACGGGTCCACTAGTTACTTTATTAAAAGTTTATCTGGCATGATCTGTTTTTAACAAAATTATATCAACTTGTTCATTTCTAGGTGCTAATAAATCCTTAATCTTTTCCAGGATTTTCCCAGGTATTGATGTCAAGCTGATTGGCCTATAATTTCCTGGATCCATGCCCACCTTTTGTTTTTTTTAAGATTGGAATCTTATCAGACCTTTCCCAGTCCTCTGGTAGTTCCCCTGTTTTACAGGAGTTTTGAAATATTACATTCAGTGGCTCTGAGATTATAACCCTTGAGATGTAAACCATCTTGTTCAGGTGATTTGTACTCATCCTTTGTAATCTTAGTTTGTTGAAGTCAGCTTTCTGAAAGTCTAAAACACTGCTTTCACTTTGTTCAGGTTGTCTTGGTGTTTAGGCTCGGGTTTTGGTCCTAAAGTTATCCCTTCCCTTCTAGTTTTAGTTTAAAGCCTTTCAGATGGAATGAACCAGTTGTTTTCCAAACATATTTTCCTTGTCCTTTGAGGGTTGCAAGTTTGGAAAACAATTGTAACGTATTTTATAAAATGAAGGCCCAGATTGTTGAGGGCAATATGCTGACTCTGTAAACCTCTTAAAGAGTGAGTTTTAAGTTCAGATCAATTTTATTTTGAGGATATGTTTTGAATAATATAAGTAGTAATAATTTAACATTCACATTCCCATTTTTGTTCCTTATGGTGGTATGGGTATTCAATTTATCTTACCACACAAAACATTTTTTTATCTCCAGGGCAATGTCTACATATTTGTTCATGGTGCATTGTATAATACAGTTGTAGATAGTGCAGTTATAATTATAGGCTCTTACTTATTTTAAGTTTTTAAAGTGACATTAAGAAATTCTTCAGATTTCCCCTTTTGCTTTTATCTTCTTCAAAGTTAAGCATTCTTTTTAATTGACTGGAAAGGATTTTGGCTTTTTTCTGTGTCCTAGAAAAATGATGTATGGGTAATCCAACTGTAGTAGTTCTGAAAGGAAACACAGATTAAGTATTACATACGCTATGTTATACAATAAGATAATGAAATAAAAAGTACAATTTAAAATAACTAAATATACAGTATAAGCTGTTTCATGAATTATATTGAGCTTACTCTAGAAAGACTGAATTATTGTTTATAAATTGTACTTTCAGTTAAATAAGTACACAGACCTATGCAGATGGACAGGACCTTTGAAGCTATTAGTCTGAGCCTCTGTTTAAAGATTTTTCTCAAAAAAAAAAGTATGATTTCTCCCATTTTTATGTCTGCAGTAGCCATCCAGTAGTCTCTGTAAGGAAGGGAAGAATCACTTGGATATATTCAGGTCTTTTGCATTCTAGGCATCTATTAAATAATCACTCAGATCTGCTCAGTTAGATTCTGATTGTGCAAGGCGACTGAGTCACTTTCTTGTCCTGATATTTGTGGGTTGTTTGACCTGAGAAAGTAAACAAAATCCCTGGTCCTTCTACTACGTAAGCATCCAGATTCAGCTTATAATCACTCACACATTCACTGGTTGTAGAAGCATGTGGATCTTTTCAGCCCCGCCCCCCCCCCTGCTTTGTATTTGGGTATGTGTGGCAGACAAGACATGCAGCTTTGCTGGAACAGCTGGAATTAATTAAGAAAACATTCTTTTGAACCAAACACAGAGGCACATCAGGTTCTTTGGAATACAATGTGAATTTAAATTTAACAGTAAACCTTCACTAGCAATAATGTATATGCACTATTCCTGACATGCCTACATATTTATTTATCACATCCTTTTCAATTAGCTTGTCAATCACTAGCCAGAGGGATAAAAGCTGTCAAGTCTGGATCCAAAGCCCACTCAAAGAATGAGCAGGGTTCAGGATCCCTTTTATGGGACTCAGGGGAAGGTATTCCATGTGGTTAAGCCTATCTTCTTTTGTCTGTTTCCCTTGTTTCCTTAACAACTTGGTTCCTTTTAACTACTGCAAAGGGATATTTTATATAAAATTCCTGGCATTCGTCCCCCACTACTTATGTGCCTGTTTTATTTTTAGACATGGCAGCTTCAGCCTCGTTTCACACTGCCTTTTAGATCTGATTAATCTCACTGCCTGGAAAACGATACGTAGTTAAGTTCATGCAATGGTGTTCGCATCCTTGAAGGAAATGGAAGCATGCACTAGTGATTTCAATTATACTTTTTTAAAGGAACCTAAAGATCTAAGTCTTTCCCTAAGTACTGAGCTAGGAAAATTGGTCATTAGATTAATACCTCATTTTGCTCTATTACTTTTAAAATTGTATGCTGCCCAGCGACATTATAAAAAAGGCCTATACATATAATGTACAAATAAATACTAAATAAATAATGCACATCAGCAGTATTTTAATTTTTGGTAGCTACATCACATAACTGCCTCATACTTAACTTCTGCTTGGTAAGGATGCCCAGGGATAAAATTAACATACTTGATAATAAGTATCCTTCCTCCCAGCTTATTCATACTAGTTAACCTAAAAACTGACTCCCCCAGTGGATAATAGAATTCCAGGTACATCTGTAGCCAATCACTGTGTACCACTTGTATAGATATGATCCAGTAAGAAACAGTAATATAGAGAGCCATATATAAATTTATATTTATAAAAATAAATATATAAATACAAAATGGGGTAAAAAAGTATTTAGTCAGCCGCCAATTGTGCAAGTTCTCCCACTTAAAAAGATGAGAGAGGCCTGTAATTGACATCATAGGTAGACCTCAACTATGAGAGACAAAACGAGAAAACAAATCCAGACAATCACATTGTCTGATTTGGAAAGAATTTTTTTGCAAATTATGGTGGAAAATAAGTATTTGGTCAATATCAAAAGTTCATCTCAATACTTTGTTATATATCCTTTGTTGACAATGACAGAGATCAAACGTCTCTAAGTCTTCACAAGGTTGGCACACACTGTTGCTGGTATGTTGGCCCATTCCTCCATGCAGATCTCCTCTAGAGCAGTGATGTTTTGGGGCTGTCGCTGGGCAACATGGACTTTCAACTCCCTCCAAAGGTTTTCTATGGAGTTGACATCTGGAGACTGGCTAGGCCACTCCAGGACCTTGAAATGCTTCTTAAGCCACTCCTTAGTTGCCTGGGCGGTGTGTTTGGGATCATTGTCCTGCTGAAAGAGCCAGCCACGTTTCATCTTCAATGCCCTTACTGATGGAAGGAGGTTTGCACTCAAAATCTCACAATACATGGCCCCATTCATTCTTTACTGTACACTGATCAGTCGTCCTGATTTGTTTGCAGAGAAAGAGCCCCAAAGCATGATGTTGCCATCCCCGTGCTTCACATGCAACTCAGCATTCTCTCTCCTCCAAACACGACGAGTTGTGTTTCTACCAAACAGTTCCACTTTGGTTTCATCTGATCATATGACATCCTCCCAATCCTCTTCTGGATCATCCAAATGCTTTCTAGCAAACTTCACAAGGGCCCGGACATGTACTGACTTAAACAGGGGGACATGTCTGGCACTGCAGGGTCTGAGTTCCTGGCGGCATAGTATGTTACTGATGGTACCTTGGTCCCAACTCTCTGCAGGTCATTCACTAGGTCCCCCTGCGTGGTTCTGGGATTTTTGCTCACCGTTCTTGTGATCATTTTGACCCCATGGGGTGAGATCTTGCGTGGAGCCCAAGATCGAGGGAGATTATCAGTGGTCTTGTATGTCGTCCATTTTCTAATTATTGCTCCCAGTGTTGATTTCTTCACACCAAGCTGCTTGCCTATTGCAGATTCAGACTTGGTGCAGGTCTACAATTTGTTTCTGGTGTCCTTCGACAGCTCTTTAGTCTTCACCATAGTGGAGTTTGGAGTGTGACTGTTTGAGGTTGTGGACAAGTGTCTTTTATACTGCTAATAAGTTCAAACAGGTGCCATTAATACAGGTAATGACTGGAGGACAGAGGAGCCTCTTAAAAGTTACAGGTTTGTGAGAGCCAGAAATCTTGGTTGTTTGTAGGTGACCAAATTCTTATTTTCCAAAAAATTCTTTCCAAATCAGACAATGTGATTGTCTGGATTTGTTTTCTCATTTTGTCTCTCATAGTTGAGGTCTACCTATGATGTCAATTACAGGCCTCTCTCATCTTTTTAAGTGGGAGAACTTGCACAATTGGTGGCTGACTAAATATTTTTTTGCCCCACTGTACATGACAAAGAAAATTCTGTACATGCTGCATATGTAATTACATATACAAACAACACTTCCCTCCAGTGATACTTCTGCAATCATAAAATTGGCATCTTTTGAATGGAACATTTGTGAAGGGGGTGGGCATGGACAGCATAGGTGATGAGCGCATGCAGCCTGGCGGTGTCTAATAGTAGCCACAGCCTGTGCAGCACTAATGAATTGAGTACATGTGTAAGCAGGAGGCAGAAGCAGAAGTGCGGGGAGAGGCAGGAGAGCCGAACACTCTGCATGGGCCACAGGAAAGCCAAGTGGCAGTGGGCCGGAGCAGCAGGAGGCTCATCCTTGTGTCTCTTGGCTTGCCTGTGGTGCGACGGGATCACCTGCCTTTCACTCCGTGTCTTCCACTCTGTGTAGCCCCAGAGTGCGCCAAGGGACTGGTGAGCTAGAGACCATCCTCCCCATGCATTTTCTGGCTCTTGTATGTACACTAGGGAGCAGATTGCCCAGCAAGACTGATCACCCTGAAATCATGTTTTCTCAAAAATAAACTCCAGTGCTTTATTTTAGGGCCCAAAAGAAAATAAGATGGAGTCTTATGTGTGGCTAAAAGAGTGGTGTAAAAGGGAAGGCTTTGGTTATATTAGTTACGATGTCTGCAGCTGGTCCAATGAAAAACTGTACAAAAGAGATGGTTTGCATTCATCAAAGAAAGGGACTGAATTTACAGATTTTCTGGGTAAACCTTTAAAGTAAACAGCGGGGACAGAGAACTAATTGATACAGAGCATTTCTGTCTCCAGCAATCTAAAATTAATAGGGTTATCAGGGCATGTAACAGATGCTTGTGGGTAAAAATATCAACCTTGCTGTTAAGCAAAATCAAGCATTTAATAGTTAGATGCCATAACATGTGCACTAATAAAACAGGTGGTAAGGAAGTGGAGGAAGTCAGGCACAACATAGGTTATTTAGAAAGTAAACATAGGGTTAATCAAAATGGATTCAAATGACTATAAACATGGTAAACGACCGTTGACTTACCTGAACGGTCCTTCTATGTGTGCTCCGAGGGGAATCCAAGCATGGGTTAACTTTGTCCATTAGCCTAGAGACTGAGTTATGTAAATTGTTGACAACGCCTCCTCTGACTGGATGGGTCAGTTTTGTACGAAGTCAGCCAGTTAATGATGTATAGCAATGTCAATGATGGCTGTGGCCCAAACAAGTTGAAATAGTCACGTGCAAAGTAAAGTCAAGTCAGTATTCAGATAAGAATCAGTCATAAGTCAAAGTCACAAGATAGCCCTGGCCAGCCGGAGCTGCGGGCGGGTTTGGATTCCCTTCGCAGCACACATAGAAGGACCGTTCAGGTAAGTCAACGGTCGTTCTCCTGTGTGCTGCTTGGGGAATCCAAGCATGGGACATGCCAAAGCAATTAAGAATCAGGGCGGGAGCCAGGCTGGCCAGGGACCCCCGTAGAGGGTACCACCGGTTGTAATACACGCCGCCCAAAGGAAGCCTCAGCCGAGGCATACACGTCAACCTTGTAGTGTCTGATGAATGGCGATGGTGACGACCAGGTAGCCGCTCTGCAAATCTCTTCCACCGAGGCTTGTGTGGCCCAGGCCGCTGTGGTGGCCGCACTCCTGGTAGAGTGAGGGGTGATGCGCCTGGGAAACGGTCGGGATTGGCTGTCATAAGCAAGAGCAATGCACGCCTTCAACCATCGGCCGATGGTATGGGAAGACACCTTCTGTCCCATGGATGATGGCTGAAGGGACACAAAAAGTGCTTCCGACCGCCTGAAGCACGCAGTGCACTTCACGTAGCATCGAAAAGTCCTGCGCACATCCAGGTGGTGCCACTGGCGTTCCTGCGGATGGGAAGGGCTGGGGCAGAAATCCAGAAGAATGAGTTCCTGAGCCCTGTGGAATAACGTGTTGATTTTTGGTAGGAAGGCTGGGTCCAAACGAAGGACGACTCTGTTGGGATGGAATATGCAGAGGTCCGCTCGAACAGATAGCGCTGCCAATTCGGATACCCTTCTGGCCGATGTAATCGCTACCAAAACAGTCTTAAGAGTCAGCAACTGAAGGCTAATAGGCTCGAATAGAGGGACCATAAGAGCCCTAAGCACTAACGTCAAGTGCCAAGTAGGGTAACGATGCATGGTCTGAGGTTAGCAGCCCCTTTCAAAAAGGATTTCACCCGTGAATGCTGAGACAATGAACGACCCTGGCCGGCCCCAATTACCGTGGCTAAGCCGCGACCTGCCTGCGAAGCGTGTTGGGCGCCAAACCCCTGTCAAGTCCCGTTTGCAAAAAGTCCAAGACTCGGGGCACCAAGGCCTGGAGGGGATCAGCCCCAGTGTGGCGGCACCACCTGCAGAAGGCCTGCCAGGTGGCCTCGTAAATACGAGTAGTAGATGGACGACGGGCCACTTGAATAGTGTCAATGACCTAATTTGAGTAGTGAAGTCCGGTTAGAATAGCCCACTCACGTGCCACACGGCTAACTGTAGCAGCTGGGGGTTCGGGTGGATGAGAGCTCCCTGGTTGAGCTGGATCTGGTCGTCCGGAATCCTCCACGGACGTGAGATCGACAGGTGCACAAGGTCTGCGTACCAGGGGCACCGGGACCACATCGGGCCCACCAAGAGGACCTCCGCTTGCTCTGTCAGGATCTTCTGGTTGACCAGCGGGAGGATCAGTAGCGGTGGAAAGGCATAAAGGAGCCCGGCCAGCCACAGGCTGCGCAGGACATCCACTCTCTCCGCCCCGGGTGCCACGTACATGGAGTAGAAACGTGGCAGTTGCGTGTTGTGAGGCTGCGCGAACATGTCCACTTCGGGATGGCCGAACTGGCGAGAGAGCTCTTGGAAGAGGTTAGGGTGGAGTTGCCACTCCGCTTGGTCCACCGTGGCTCTGCTCAGCCAGTCTGCCTGTATGTTGGAATCGCCCGATATGTGCTCCGCCCGAAGGGACAGCAGTCTGGTCTCCGCCCAACGATGTAACTTCTCCGCCTCCAGCATCAGGGCCCTGGAGTGTGTGCCCCCTTGGCGATTGACATGAGCCTTGGAGGCCACATTGTCGGTCAAGACCAATATGTGGTTGTGAGATACAATGTCCTGGAATTCTTGAAGGGCCAGGCGGATGGCCCGGAGCTCCAGCCAATTGATACTGTTGTTCAGCTCCTGTCTCGACCAGCGGCCTTGTGCAACTCGGTCCAGGGCATGCCTCCCCCCACCCAAAGAGGCTGGCATCCGTCGTAACTTGGATGCGGGCTGGCTCCTTGAATAGGCACCCTTTGAGGAGTTTGGAGGACATCCACCACCGAAGGGACCTGAGAGGCTTGGGTGGGAGCCGAACCTTGAGCTGGGAATGGCTGGTGTGCGCCCTCTGAAAGGGGAGCAGGAACCATTGCAGTGGGTGTGCATGGAACCTGGCCCAGGGGACAATGTTTATGCAGGAAATCATTTTCCCAAGTAGTTGGGAAAGCGTAGCCAAAGGTAAGAGTCTCTGAGATAACACCTGGGCTGCCAGTCGTTGGATGCTCTGTCGCCTCTCCAGGGACAGGGAGACTTCGCTTGTGGCGGAGTTGATGATGGTCCCCAGGTGAAGCAACAACGTGGTCGGCTGCAGATGACTCTCGGGAAGGTTCAGGACAAACCCGTGCCTTCGCAGTGAGTCCATTGTTACCTGTACATCCCATAGGGCCTGGTCCTGAGATGGCAAGAGGACCAAGATGTCGTCTAGGTAACAATTCACTCTCACCGGGACCGAGCGAAGTGATGCTGCCACAACCGCCAAGAGTTTGGTAAAAGTTCGAGGGGCTGACGACAGGCCGAAAGGCAAGGCCCGGTATTGATAGTGTCGGCCCGCAAATTGAAAGCGTAGAAACCGCCGATGTGCTGGATGAATGGGCACATGGAGGTACGCCTCCTTCATGTCGACTGATGTCATCATGTCACCCTGGCAGATGGATGCCAAGATGCTTTTCAGAGATTGCATCTTGAACCTCTGATACTTGATGTACAGGTTGAGCCTTTTCAAATCTAGAATGGCCCGCCATCCCCCCGAGTTCTTGGGCACTAGGAACAAGATTGAATAAAATCCTAGCCCTTCCTGGCCTTTTGGAACCTGTTCTATGGCATTGATGGAAAGGAGATGTTGTATTTCGGTGTACATGAGACGCCTTTTCATCAAATACCTGGGCATAAGGCACGTGATGAACCGCCTCGGAGGGATGGAGAGGAATTCTACAGTGAGGCCCAGCCTCACAACCTGAAGGGCCCAGGCGTCGGACATGGTCTCCGCCCACTGATGAGCGAAGGCCAGGAGATGCCCGCCCATGGGATCTCCCCTTTGGGAGTCACCAGTACCTCCGAAAGGACCGGTTGCCACCCCCACAAAATGGCCTTCTGTTCTGGGATTGTGCCTGGTTCTGCTGGCGGCCCAATCCCTGGACCCCGCGCGGTCCTGACCGCGGTCCTGTGGCTGGGTAAAGGCCCTGTTGTAGTGGGGAACATAGGGAGCGGCAGTGAATCCAGAGTCACCCGCTAGAAATGGCTGGCGCCTACTGTAAGGCTACTGACATCTATTGGTGCGTCCCCAGTGGAGGGGAGGACTTTGCGTTTATCCCTCGTCTCTATGAGAATTGGGTCAAGCACCGAACCAAACAATGCCCCGCCTTTGAAAGGTGTGGAAGCCAGACGCCACCTGGACTTAACATCGGCCTGCCAATGGTGGAGCCACAGCAGGCGCCGGGATGCCACATTGGAGACCACAGCCCGGGAGGCAAATTTTGCAGCATTAAGTGTGGCATCCGCTGAGAACTCCAGGGCTGCCATGATTTTGGTAACGTCTTGGTGAAGACGCACGTCATCAGGGGCAAGCCTATCCTGCAACTGCTTGAGCAGAGCATGGAAGTTCTATTAAAGAAGGATGCTGCAAAACTGACAAAAAGGACAAATATAAAAAAGGGAAAGAGGGGCACATTACTAAGGCAACAGATCATAATGAACAAAAGCTTGCATAACAAAAAAGAAGCTTCTTTCAACATGTTAAAAATAAGGAAAAAGTCAAGGAAACAATTGGTCCATTGGTGGGAGAAAGAGGCAAGAAGGTGACAAAGCAGAACTACTTAAATCATTTTTTGCATCCATTTTAATACAAAGGGAAACAACAATCCAACCTATAAAAAACAGCACCCCAAAAAACAGATTAGGAACACAATTTAAAATAGGGAAGAAAATGGTAAGTGAGCACCTGTCCACCTAGTTCAAATCAATGGGATCAGATGGATTACACCCCAAGATTCTGAAAGAATTGGCAGAGGTGATCTCACAACTACTGGACTATATCTTTCAAAGATCCTGGAACACCGGGAAACTGCAGAGGCCTGGAAAAGAGCTGATGTAATTGCCATCTTCAAAAAAGGAAAGGAAGAAAAAATAGATCCAGGAAACTATAGACCTATCAGCCTGACCTCAATACCAGGGAAGATTCTGGAAAAGATAATCAAGCAATGAATCAGCGAACACCTAGAAGCAAAGAAAGTAATAATCAAAAGCCAACATGGGCTTATCCAAAACAGATCGTGCCAGACTAATCTTATTGCATTCTTTGAAAAGTGACAAAATTAGTGGACCAGAGAAATGCTGTCGACATAATTTACTTGGACTTCAGTAAGGCATTACTTAAAGTAGACCATAATCTATTACTTGATAAAATAGAAAAATGTGGGTTAGACAACATCACCACCAGATGGCTTCAAAACTGGCTGACCAACTGCATTCAACGTGTAGTCCTCAATGGAACTGCAGCTACATGAAGTATGCAGTGGAGTACCCCCAAGTCTCTGTTTTAGGCCCAGTACTCTTCAACTTCTTTATCAATTATTTGGAAGAGGGGATAGATGGGGAACTCATCAAATTTGCAGATGACACCAAGCTGGCAGGAATAGCCAACACTCCAGAAGATAGGCTAAAGATACAGAAGACAGACTTGAACATTGGACATTATCTAACAAAATGAAATTCAATGATGAAAAAGTAAGATTTCTACATATAGGCAAGAAAAATAAAATGTATAAGTACAGTATATGTGGTACCTCACTCATTAGTAGTATCTGTGAGGGGATCTTAGGATTCTAGTGGACGCTCATTTAAATATGAGCCAGCAGTATGCGGCAACTGCCAAAAAAGTCAACACTGCATAAACAGAGGGATAGAATCAAGATCACATGAACTGTTAATACCACTTTATAATGCCTCAGTAAAGCCACATTTGGAATACTGTATCTAGTTTTTACTCCATGAGGTAAAAAAAAAGTTGAAACTCTAGAAAGAAGAGCAACAAAGATGATTAGGGGACTGGAGACTAAATATATATAAATAATGGTTGCTGGAATTGGGTATGTTTAGTTTGATGAAAAGAAGGACTAGGGGTGGCATGATACCAGTGTTCCAATATCTCAGGGGCTGCCACAAAGAAAAGGGAATCAAGCTATTCTACAAAGAACCTGAGGGTAGGACAAAAAGAAATGGATGGAAACTAATCAAGGAGAGAAGTAATCTAGAACTAAGGAGAAATTTCCTGAGTTAGAACAATCAATCAGCGGAACAACTTGCCTCCAGAAGTTGTAAATGCTCCAACCCTGGAAGTTTTAAAGAAGAGATTGGATAACAAATTGTCTGAAATGGTATAGGGTTTCCTGCCTAAGCAGGGGGCTGGAGTAGAAGACCTCCAGGTCCCTTCTAACTCTTTCTATTC
The DNA here is from genome assembly GCF_051295495.1 of Thamnophis sirtalis. NCBI lineage: Eukaryota > Metazoa > Chordata > Lepidosauria > Squamata > Natricidae > Thamnophis > Thamnophis sirtalis. The sequence continues at coordinate 82,866,507 of NW_028261384.1, read as the reverse complement.
TATACTATTTTCTATTCTCTTCCTATTTTATTCTTACTTTATTCTATTCTATTCCATTCCATTTCATTGTAGAAAACACGATAGGATATAGTATTAAAGGCATACTTCAGTTAAATAAGTATTCATTAGGTCACTGATAATCAGAGTAAGATGCATACTTGTCTTCACTTCATGATTTTTTTTCCTAAGAGATGAAAACAAATCTGGGATCTTTAGAAGCATAAATTTCTGTTCTCCTAATGAACTGTAGATTCACATAAGAATGCCTGTTGGATCTGGGCTGCAAATATCCAAATGGGCACCGAATCTTCTGCAAAGATACAGGGGGAAAAAACCATTCAGCTTTCATTTAATAGTGATATGGAGTTTGGCAGCATAGACTTGGTGGCTCATATTCAGGCTTCATGGTAGGGTCCCAAGGATGGGATCATCCTATATAAAGTTTGGATGAGAAGAAGGCAGCATGCACCATGGATTATCTCCTTTAATAATTGGAAAACATAATTAGAGGGATAAGTTTTAGCCATAGAATTAGAAAGCTGCATAGGGAAGGCAAAAAGGATGAATACTGCTCCTCATTTAGCTGAAAGGGTTGACCACTGTGCTAGTATGCAACTGAGAAAGTTTGTATAATTTTAATATTGTAGTTTGTGCTCTTCACAGTGCACATCCCACATTTATCTTACAAAGCTGGCTACTCTAAAAAAACAATATATATGCAATGATTACAATGTATGCATTAAACAAGTGAGTATTTTGACCATATCATTTTTAGGCATACTTTGCACCTCCAACCATTATAAACTTGAATGCTTAGTGAATATAAGCATATCACGTGATGTGTATTTCTATAATAAAGGAGGGTGTGGCCTAATGAGATCAATATATCAAGGTGTGCTTAATTATTAGGCAACTTCTTTTCCTTAGGCAAAATGGACCAAAAGAGGTTTAAATGTCAAAAATTGTAAAAAGTTTTTCAGAGGGATGTGATTACAGAATCATCAAACTTTTGTAACAAATAGTCAACGGGGTTGCAAGAAATGTATTGAGAAAAAAAGATGTGCATTAATGCATCAAAGTGCATCAAAGATTTGAGAAGAATCAAACGTATAGCTACCAAAAAGCCATTATGCTTCAGTGCTGTCATATTCCAGATCTGCAACCTACCTGGAGTGCCCAGAAGTACAAGATGTTCACTTACATTCAAATTATGCACCATTAAAAAGGCAGTGCCTCCAAAGAAGTTTGATGTCATGAAAATCCTATTATAGAATAAAGTGAAGTGGAATGGAATAGAGTAAAACAGAACAGAACACAATAGAATACTTTATTTGGACAAGTGTGATCAGACACACAAGGAATTGTTCTCTGGTGCAGCAGCTCTCAAATGTACATGAAAGGCAACAGAGAATGCTTTACTGGTCAAATGTGATTGAATACATAAGGAATATGCCTCCAGCCTTTAAGCTCACAGTTTAAACATAAACAGCAAGTAATAAGTCATAGATCATAAATCATAGTTACCAATCATTAGTTACAAACAAAAAATTGATAAATCATAAGAAACAAAAGGATCATAGTAGGAAAGATGAGAAATGAGACAGTAATATTGGAATTAAGTGTTCAGTAGAGTGATGGCACAAGGGAAAAAACTATCTGTAGGTCAATTACATATACAATAGAGATGGAAAATAGATTTGAACAACTGGACACTGCTGAGAAGATGTCTGGTGAACTGTAGCAGGAAATTCAATCAAATTATTGGAATTGCCGAAAAACACACAGAAAAAAAATGCAAGAGGCTCTCAGATGAAACCATCAAAAAAGCTGATCAAAGAAAAGCAGCCAAGGCATGAGGCAAATGGGAAGAAGATTTAATGCAGTTTTCCAGAGGGTAGCAAAGGATAATTAAATATATTGCGAAAAACGATGTAAAAAGCTCGAAGCAAACTACATGAAGGATCACACCAAGAATGTATTTTTGCAAGTCAAAAAGATCCAAATACCATTTATTGCTTGAAAAGGCATCATTAAAAACAAGCAAGGGAAAGAACTGTCTGAACAACAAGGCACCAGAATAGATGGTAAGAATGTATTGAAGAAGTGTATGCAGGTAGCAAACAGGCCCAACCTCAGGATGATGAGGAAAAAGAAGTAAAAATAGAACTAGCCAACCTCGAGGAAGAGATCCTACAGACAATTAAGCAACTGCCAAACAGAGAGTTGACACTATTTCTGCGGAATTGCTGAGACCTGTACTACTCAGTTTCATTAAAGACTTGTGTCAGAAAATCTGGGAAACCAAAACATGACCATAGGATTAGAAACATTCAGTGTTCATCCCACTGCCAAAAAGGGTGTCTCTAAAGATTGCTCCAATTATTGTACAATTGCTCTCATCCCTGATGTCAGCAAGAGTCTGCTTAAAATTATACAACATCTAGCACCAACCATCAAAACAGAATTACCAGGTGTCCAAGGCAATTTCCAAAGGGGTCATGTTTCCACAAGTATATTGCAAATATCTGCTAGATCATGGAAAAAATCTAATGAATATCAAAAGATCATTTACATCTGCTTCATCGATTACAAGAAAGCCTTTGATTATGTTAATCATGAGAAGATATGGAGAGACTTACAAGGCCTGAAGGTACCAGCAAGACTGGTCAAGTTGGGGCAATCACACAATCACAAAACCACTGTGAGAACACCAAATGGAGACATTGATTGGTTTGAGAGGGGGAAAGAAGTGTGACAAGGTTGCATTCTCTCCCCTTTCTTATTCAACCTATTTCCTGAAATGATCATGAAAAAACTAGATTTTGAAGAATCTAAAATTGGGGTAAAGAATGGTGGAAGGAACATCAATAATATTCAGTATACTGGTGATACAACTCTCCAAAACCAAAGAAGGCCTGGAACTGATCAAGAAAAAGAAAGAAAGAAAGAGAATTTCATGACCAATGCAAGGAAGAAAAATTTCAAAAGAGAAATTGATGGTGAAGAGATAGAATGTGTGAAAAAATTCATTTTCCTAAGATCACAAATAGCTCAATGTGATAAATGCAGCACAGGAATAAAACACTGGATTGTACTGGGTCGCATAGATGAACCTGAACTGAATATGAAAAAACAAGGACATCAGTCAAACAACGAAATGTAGATTAGTTCGTTCTATTGTGTTCCCCATAGCTATCTATGGTTGTGAAAGTTGGACCTTAAAAGATAGGAAGAAAAATTATTTGAATGAGCTGTGGTGCTGGAGAAAGCTGCAGTATATTTCTTAGATAGCAAAGGTAAGTAAAAAGCAAGTACTGAAGTACATAACACCAGACATAGAAGGGAAAACTATGAAACTGTGTGTCAGCCTCTACTTCGCTTGCTTGCTATCAGCTGTTTGTTGTTGTTGTTTGTTTTGTTTGTTGTTTGTTTATTATATTTATATGCCACCCTTTCCCCCCGAAGGGGACTCAGGGCAGCTCACAACTCAAACCAAGGAAGGGGGATACAGACAAAAAAATTAAAAACGACACATAACAATGCATAATTTAAAACACACACAGTCATACCATTCGAGACGGGGGCAACAGCTCTTTAGCCCCAGGCCTGTCGGAACAGCCGCCATAGAAACGGGGAGGGAGGGGGCATGAGGTTTTTGGGTTGGGGAATTTAGGGTGCTGGAGGAGTTATCAGAGGGGAGTTTGGGCCTCACCATCTTCTGTGCATGCCGATGGCCTGTGTTTGGACTTGGTCGAGACTTGGTCTCTGCATACCATCTGAATGAGGTTTTTGAAGATGCACCCCACATGCACCTTTTGTTGCAGATTGGTCATTGGGTTGGGGAAATTGGGGGGTGGGTGCTGGGCAAACGTTTGATATGTACATGTCTGCACCATTTTGGCTCAGATCTTGCTTTTCTTTCACTGCTATCTTTTCATAACCAATAAAAGTATCTTTAATTCCACAAACAATTGGTTATTGAAGGAGGCACACCTGACACTGTGTCTCATTTACTCTGGCCATGTCATGTGAGAGAATTCACTGGAGAAAGCAATTATGTTTGGAAAAGTGAGATGTAAAAGAAGCCAGACCACCAAAGAACACAGTAGACACTAGCAAAGCTGACAAGACAGCATAGAAAACTCAAAGAAATAGTGGGATGGAAAGACATGAAGAGACTGGGCTATAGAATTGCCAAGAGTCGGACTTAACTGAATGGATATCAATATCATTATCATCATAAGTTCTGGGTCTGACTATTTAAAGATACACTCATTAATAAAATGGCAAGAACGGCACTGACTAAGTGGAATAATACATGGGAGCAAATCCATCTACACAGTGAAAATTAATAAATTACAGTAATGAGTACACACTCCATACCATCATTTAATACTCTTGTAAATAGTTTTCAAACTGTGACTCTAATATGCTTTTTAAGAACTTATCCTTTACACAGAGTAATGACCCCAAAAATTCTCAAGATACCGTATATAGCTTAGTGTTTCAGCAACAACATTGAGTAAAACTTCTGTTCATGAATGAATCTGTTGTGTAACACTATTCAGCCCCCACCCGAATGATGAATGTTGTGTTTTATTTTTACTTAAACTGTTTCATGTTTATTGTTTTATTGTCTTGTACCCCCCCTTCCCTATAAATTGTAAGCCGCCCTGAGTCCCCTCAGGGAAAAGGGCGGCCTATAAATAATAAACTCATAAAAGAAAAATAGAAAAGGACTAGTAGTGAGGACATATAGGTTCTAGTCTACTCTTCACCACAGAATTTCACTGAGTGGCTTTGGGGCATAGTCTGTCAGTACAACATACCTCACGGTATGATTGTTGTAAAGCAAAATAGATATCTGTAAAAGACACAGAATGTAAATCTGATGATAGATAGATAGATAGATAGATAGATAGATAGATAGATAGATAGATAGATAGATAGATAGATACCTGAGGCCTGAAGATGATTTCTCTGTTTTGGATCCAGAGTTCTTATAAGAACTTACAAGAGGTGTACTTCTGTTTGACGATATTTTCAAATTTGGTGTTTTAAAACTATATTCCTCTCTACTCATTCCATAATGTCTTGTTGTTTTTTTGCATGAATTGCAGGTAATTAGCTAAAGAGATAAGGGAAGTCCACATGCTATTAAGCTCTTTTCAACTTAGACATTAATATACACTAGTACAATTAAATATTTCATGAAAATGACTAAGAATTCACAAAAAATATATTGCAAATCTACAAGGTTCTGCCAAAAAAAATCTTATAATCACTATTTGTTTATTAATTTAAGTAAAGAAAATAATATTTCAAACTTTATATATGCCAACACATCAGTCTCCTGTGGAAATTGCACAACTGCATTTCAGGAAAACAGAAGTCACCAAGAATTTGACTCTTTTACTTTCCAATATTTTTGCTATTGGTACATTCCTGCCATGGGGAAGACATTAGACTAGATGGATCTCAAAGATCATATCTAATATTCTATGGTCATAGTTGCTCCAATTATTGTGTCAGACATATGGATTAAGAAAATAGAGAAAATTCCTAAAGCTGTATGAATATTATGCTATTAGTATTTATCAATTCAACCACATAATGCTACAATGGAAAAGACTTTTTGTTGTTTCTATTAATTTACTTTTCTTAATATACTTTAGTTAAAAACTCTTCAATTGTCTTAATAACTTGTTATTCTGTTACTATGAGGCAAATTGCATCACGTTAAACTTACCAGGGTATTCTTTGATTCCTTGTACTTCCTCAAGAGCTTTGTTTGCTTTAAACTAAGTCTGTAATTTTTTTTCTCTAGATTGAGTATTTTTTCTGTCCTTGATGTTATTTTCATTTTGGGCAATAGACGTATTCTATAGTTATTGGGAAAAAGAAATTGGAAACAGTAGCAGCACACGGGATTTACAGGATGTTCCTTTTTTCCTGAAAATAAGAATAATAAAGTTCTCTGAATTTTAATTATAAAGTAATATATTGTAATACAATCAAATTAAAATTTCAGTATTTTTAAGAGGAGGTTTAACAAGAGGAAAGCCATAAATGCACATATACTAGCCAAGGCTATTATCAACTGCAACCTTTTCTCTCCAAATAATTTGCTGCTTAGCTGCCTGCTGGTTGAAAAAAATCTTTCTTAAGCTGCATGAAAACAACTGAAAATACTTCCTATCTTTATGGAAGCAAATTTGGCACTTTTAAAGCTAATTCCGTAAACAAAAAGAAATATCACAGAATTACTACTCTCTCTCCAGAGTTCATGCTGAAAACATATAAAAGGGGAAGTTCACTATTAAATATACGAGGGGGGAAATCTCCAGAGGCAGAGGCAATATGTGTATTTAATATGTCAGAAAATGTACAAAGGTTTTCAGACTTAGTTATTTTCAGAAGCACATATTAACTAAATCCACAAAAAAGGATTCTCTGCTGCAGCATTCACACATTGGAACATCTTCTCATTTAAGATAAAATCTGCCCCCACCTTTTTATCCTTCTGGAAGAGCCTGAAGACTTGGCTCTGCCAGTTGGCCTAGGGAGTTCCACACTGGAGATGGCTACTGGATTGATGGCAGACTCCACCTTCCCTCCCTGCTCTCCACTCATTCATCTTTTATAGTCATCAATATGAATATACCCGAAAGACAGACAAGGAACAATGGATGGAAACTTATCAAGGAAAGATTTAACCTAGAAATAAGGAGACATTTTCTGACAGCGTCTTCAGAAGTTGTGGGTGCTTCATCACTCTCCAGTCTCTTTCAAAAAGAGACTGGACAACCACTTGTCAGAAATGAAAGAATCTTGAACAGGTTGGACTAGATGACCTACAAGATCCCTTCCAATCCTGTGATTCTATGATTCTGTAAGCAGGGGTTGAGCTAGACAACCACCAAAGTCCCTTCCAATTCTGTTATTCCATGGTTTTGTAAGGCCGCCTGCTTGAGCAGGGGATTGGATTAGATGACCTAAAAGATCCCTTCCAACTCTTGTTATTCTGTGATTCTGTTCTTGTTGTGTTCCTTTTTCATTATATTACTGTTCTCTTATTTTCTGTTTTTTTTATTATTATATTAAGCCACCTAGAAAAAACACATAGAAAATAAATTTAACAAATAAAATAATAAAAATAAAAGTTCCAATATTGTCTCCCTTTCCCTTCTGTCTTCCAGGTTACACATATTCAGTTCTTCCAAAGTTGCTTGGAGTGTTTTGTTCCTCAGACCATGCATAATTTTTGTTGCCCATCTCTGCACTCATTCAATCCTATCAATATCTTTAAGTGAGTTCTCCAGAACTAAGAACAGTATTCTAAATGCTATATAGTGGGTTTAGGACCCCCCTTTTTTCTGGTGATCCCTCTAGTGAAACATCCCAGAATCTTGTTTGCCTTCACAACGGGCTACATTGTTAACTCATTCTGCAAGCATCAATTATAACCATACCTAAATCTTTTTCTTCCTAATTGTTCTGTTTAACACTGTACCCCCAACATTGTACCCTGCCAAATGATTCTTTTTTCACAAGTGCATGATCTTATATTTAGAAACATTGAATTGTGGTTTCCACATTTTTAACCAATTTTCCAGAAATGTCAAATCATTTTCCACATTACGAATACCCTTAGGAACGTCACCTCTATTACATGTCATTAGCAAAAAGGCAAATCTTACCTAGTAATCTGTTATATGACTTACAAACACATTTGAACAGAATACTCCACTTGTGATTGGTCTCTGTTCAGACAGTCCCATGTTAACTATCACAAGTTGGGATCTATTCTGAACCAACTTCCTATCCACTGAATCATCCAATGGTTAAGTCCTAACTTACACAACTTTTTAATGAGATCTTAATCAAACTGTATCAAAGAGTTTGCTAAAATCCAGATAAGCTATGTCCACAGCACCACCTCCGTTCAAAATATTTGCAATATAGTTTAAAAATCAATCTCTGACTAATTAAAAATGAAATTATTCATAAGCTTAAACTTCCAGGCTAACTAGTAATTTAATAATTGATATTACATCTTTTTTTTTTAAAAAAGAAAAAATTCAATTCACCCAATAAAACGGTTGTCATAAATGGGTTAGTTTTTAAAAACTCTATAAAACAGTTATTTGTGGTAACAAAATAATCCAGTTATTACCAAAGAGATAAGAGATTCCAAGAAGTGATTATTTAGTAGCATATGGTAAATTAAATTTCTTCAGTTTATTATGTTGAAAAAACAAACTTCTGACACAAAAGTTCACTCAGCACCTCCCCAATCACATGGCTGGGTTATAATGAAATCAAGCCCCCTGAGTTCAGATTTCCTACAAATTAAGCTGGGCACTAATATTAGATAAAGATAGAGATGGAGACGACACAAAGAAGTTGGGGAATTAAATGTTATTGCTAATACAGTAGCTAGTGTGTGAGTTCATATCATAATTTCCTGTCCCACTTTTTTCATTTGCATACAAACATGAATAGAAGGGAAATGAAAAGGGCATCCAAAATGGAAATATTCTGCAAATCATTTTTTTAAATAAGATTACTGACCACAGCACCGAAATTTCATATTTAAGAATGAAAGCAATTTATATATTCCATTTTTGAAAGATTAAAAGGCTGACTGAAGGTACAAAAAAAGAAAAATCTCAAAAGGTTTTAATCTGACTTCCATGGTGTACCACAACTCCTGTGTAATTACCTTCTATGTTGCTGAGTGTCCATCTGTGAAGACATAATAAAAAGTTGTATATGTTTATATTGTATAATTTTACTACATTACATTCAGACAATTTATAGCAAATCAAAATCAATAATAAAAATGGAAAAATAATCATTTTAAAATACTAACCAACCAAAAAATTGCTAAAATATCAATATAAATAGTAATTACTATGTTTTCAATATACTGAGGTATCTCCATCTGAGATAACGATAGTCATTTGAAAATTATCAATCATAAAATGATCTTGTAAGTAAAACGAGTATATTCTCATTAATATTGACAATCAGAAATGCAAAATTCAGCTGAGAATGTCTGAAATATGTAACACAGAAAATGAATCTGGAATATTCATAAACATTTAGGAGGCTGCCAATTTCATCTTTCCAATTGTTTAGAATTTATTCATTTTAACTGATCAAAACATTTTATATGGTTATGCTTAAAATGTATTAAATTAACCACATACAATTAAAATTTCTGAAATGAATAAAACAAAAGAAATCGTATCCTGAGACCTATTTTATGATGGCTTTATCATTAGTTACCAGTCCTCTTTTTAGTTGTATGACTTAATTAACATACACTGAACGACTCTGCATTCTAGTATATAACCACCAACTATTGAAGAAATCAGTGGATTGAATGGCAGAGCCTCTTGCGGGTTTGTTTGTTTTTATTTATTTCTCTCTTCTGGACATAATTCGCTCCTCTTTCTTTCTTTCTTTTTATTGTTTATCTTACTATTATTAAACGTTACGTGTCGCTCAGTGTTTTAAATTAGTCAGCCTTCTAAATCTGACAAATGAAAAAAGATTAATGAGAAACAATGAGGGACTAAGGGAGGATTATAAACCACTAAATTTGGTCAAACCAGAAAATGAGGCAGCCGCGACATATGAGCGTTATAGAGGCATTTAGAAACCAGCAGAAATAAGAAAGTCATGTGCACAAAAAGCCTTACAGCAAAAATCGCGCTTGGGCTGGGCACGTTCCCGCCAACTGTCGAGCCGCAGATTTAAGGAACCGGCATTTTCCCATCTTTTCGGAGAAACCAAACCAACGATACTTAAGCAGCTCAAAACTGGAACTGCATAAGCTTGAAAAAGCGACGGAACCGGAAATAATTCCTAGGCCAGTTTCCGGTGACCGGGTGGGAACAATAATGCCCACGGGAACGTTCCGTGCAGGAAAAAAACCGCGAGAGTTTATGCAGGTGATCTTAGCCCGTTCTGTTCTTTACAGCCATGAGTAGTACAATAACCATTAGCAGCAACACATTCTAATTATTTTATATAATTTTTATCAAAACTAATTTTAAACTTTTAATACTCTTCTCTTGGGCAGGGGGCTTGCACTTAGAAAGACCTCCAAAGTCTCTTCCAGCCGTATGATTCTATGAAACTGTAGGAAGGAAACAAAAAGATAAAAGTTAATGCAAATTAATGTAAAGAAAAAAAGAAAGCAAAGAAGCAGCAGAGTATTGAACTTTATTAATGCCATCCTTCGCTCTTCCCTGCTGGTCCTTGTTCCAGCCAGGAAGGGGAAGCAGCCTAAAAGGATCGGCAGCAGCATATTGCAGTCGAACTCCCATTTTCACGGACATTTAGGTGCAGTAAGCAATATGGGGCACTCCACCCCCACCCATCCACCCCCGGAGCCCATATTCCAACTGAGTGCACCAGCTAATTCAGCCAAAAAAATAAAGGGGAAAAAAAAACGGGCTCCAATTCCTTGGGATTGCGAAGCAGAGCCTCACCGGCTCTGCTCCGTAGAGTTCAAGTTCAATCGTTTTCAGCTTCAGATTCATTCCCCTCATCAGAATAATCCTGATTATAGTAAAGGTAAAGGTTCCCCTCGCACATAAGTGCTAGTCGTTCCCGACTCTAGGGTGCTGTGCTTATCAAGGCCAAAGAGCTGTTCGAAGACGCCTCTATGGCCATAGGCCAGCACGACTAACCGTACGCAACGCTGTTACGTTCCCACCAAAGGTGGTTCTTATTTTTCTACTTGCATTTTTACATGCTTTAGAACTGCTAGGTTGGCAGAAGCTGGGATAAGTAACAGGAGCTCATTCCGTTATGCAGCTTTAGGAACCTACTGACCTTTCTGATTGAAAAGCTCAGCATCAATCAATCAGAATAGAGCTGGAAGGGACCTTGGAGGTCTTTTAGTCCAACCCCCTGCTCAAGCAGGATACCCTTTACCAGGGTTGTCAAACTCCCAGCCCGTGGGCCGGATGCATCACGCGCTGGCCACGCCCATGCCTGGTTTAGCGAAGGGGGAGGAAAAGTCCCCATACGTCGCCTGACAACGACATGATGACGTGAGTTTGACACCCTGCCCTATATCATTTCAGGCAGGTGGCTGTCCAGTCTTTTCTTAAAAACCTCCAGTGATGGAGCACCTACAACTCCTAAAGGCAAGCTGTTCCACTGGCTAATTGTTTTCACTGTTAGGAAGTTTCTCCTTAAAATTGGTGACCCCTGGACTAGAAGACTTACAAAGTCCTCTTCCAACTCGGTTAATCTGTATTGGTATCTGCTTGCAGGGAAGGGACTAGACTTTGAATCAATTCTACAATTGGAATTCTGGTCCAATTCAATTATTGTTTTCAGTACTGTTGTTTTACCTTGTTATCCAAAAGAACCCATTTCCCTTTGCCAATTTAAGATTTACTATAACAACATAAATCAAATGTTTTTTCTTGTCCCACTGAATGCGGATTCAGTTTTGATTTTCCCCTCAATTCCAGTTTTATTGAACGGAGATTCAATTTGGCCCCTATTTAATATACTTGGCGCCAGAAGGTTAAATGGATAAGGAAGCTTTGACAAATATCTGAGGATATTTTCATGTCTTTGGCAAATGGATGAATTTATTTGGACGACTCGCTCCTCGCTGCGTTCCCTTTGAGGGGAAAACAATTTTGTCCATGCCCTCCAGTTTTGTAGGGCAGTTATTTGCCTTAACAAGGGGATGGGGTGGCTCAGTGGCTAAGATGTTGAGCTTGCCGATCAGAAAGGCCGGCAGTTCGGCGATTCGAATCCCTAGCGCTGCATAACATAGTGAGCTCCCACTACTTATTCCAGCTTCTGCCAACCTAGTAGTTCAGAAGCATGTAAAAAATGCAAGTAGAAAAATAGGAACCAGCTTTGGTGGGAAGGTAACAGCATTCCATGTGCCTTTGGCATTTAGTTATGCCAGCCACATGACCACAGAGACGTCTTCGGACAGTGCTCTTTGGCTATGAAACGGAGATGGGCACCACCCCTAGAATCGGGAACGACTAGCACATATGTGCGAGGGGAACCTTTACCTTTTAACATGTATTTTCATGAATATTGGCAGATTTCGGCAAAATTTTCTGAACAGCCAAAGGCCAGTTTGCAAAAGGCCTGAAATGCGTCCCTTCCTCATTTGTTCAACAGACCATTACAAATTCAGCCACTGAGCCACCACGTCCCTTCCTGATTATAGTACCCAAATTCGATTGGTGGTGGATTACTATTCTCCCAGGCAAGACTGAACAGTTTAGTTTTGTGTTTATCCATAACTTGGTTGACTACTATTCCAGTCAAGATCACACGGTGTTTGTTTATGAGCAGATACAGCCTACCAATTTCATTAAGGACATCATGGCAACTCAGCTCAGGTACAATAGGCATGTTATTTCTGTAGTTCACTGTAATTTTTGCAATTTTATGAACAAAAACATATGTATATGGGCATCCGCAAGGGTAGCCGCATTACAAGACTTCTTTCCAGCCTGGACATCTGAATGATGACAGATCCCAAAATGTCTTTTGACATTTCTAATTTGCTCGGTCATTATTCATTATATACGGTAGATATTATACCAAATCTCTAATTGTGGAATAACTGTGAATTTCATTTAATTAATTGATTTTTTTTTAAGTTTTTTTATTTTTATTTTCATATAAGTATCCACATATACCATTACATCTTAACAAACATTACTATGTATTATCCAATATTATATCAATTCCTTTTCCCATCTACTCACAACACTCATTCGCTCTTCTGCTTTCCATACACTATATTATACTCTTCATTTATTTATCAGCAAAATTTTATATATATATATAAGGGTATGGCTAGCTGATGAGAGCTAAATAGCTTGAAATAGATCTATACTAGTCTCCCTTTATTTATTTATCAGCACAAATAAAAACACAAATAGAACAAAAGGCAACAGTAAAAATATTGGGTTTCTGTCGTGATGGACTCTTGTGATGAGCCGATTGACAGATGTTGGAAGCAGTTAGCTTCCTCCCATAATTGGGGCTTACCAGGGGTTGTAACACTAATATATACCTTCTTCCCTGGCTTCAGCTGATAAGGAGGAGACCTGTGGCTTGATGGCTAAGACGTTTGCCTAAGATGCAATACAGCACAGGTTCGAATCCCAGTAAGGGTATGGCTAGCTGATGAGAGCTAAATAGCTTGAAATAGATCTATACTAGTCTCCCTTTATTTATCAGCACAAATAAACACACACACACACACACACACACACACACACACACACACACACACACATATATATGTTATATTTATGCTGATAAATAAATAAAGGGAGACTAGTATAGATATATTTCAAGCTATTTAGCTCTCATCAGCTAGCCACACCCTTGTTGGGAATCGAACCTGTGCTCTATTGCCTCTTAGGCAGATGTGTTAACCATTAAGCTACAGAGCTCGACTCCTTATATATATATATGCTGATAAATAAATATAAACTTATTTTTCTTTTTATTATTCATATATCCTTCCTTCCAGGTCTTTTTTTTAATCACTCTTTCCTATATCATTCAGATTGCCTTGTCACAATTTTCTTTTGTCTCTTTGCATTATTTCCCCCTTTTCCTTTTTGTGCTTTTTTGTGGGATGCTCCCTTTCTACTTCTCTGTGCCTGTCTGATCATATTCATTCCCTTCTTCTTTACTTTCCTTCCTTTATTGGGACACGCTCCCCCCCTTTCTATTTTTTCTATGCCACTATCAAACCCAGTGAAATTATCTTTTTTTAAATTTCCTTCTATTACTCTTTGTTTCCTTTGCTTTCATCATCATCTTCTTCAATGTTATTTATTGTTTCTCCTTAATATCTGGCTTGTTATCTCTTTTTGGTTTTAATGTTTCATGCATATTTTTTTATAATATCACATACAGTATTTATTCAAATTCCGAACTCTCCATACTGCCCAATTTACAATTTTTCCCTTTTAAAATATATCCCAATTTAATAAAGTTTAAAGTCCACAATTTCATCTTATTTTCCAATTCTAGTCCAATTCAAATGTTCCAATTCAATTCCACCAAAAAAGAAAATTCCCCCTTTCTTCCACAGCTGAAGAGGAACAAAACCAAACAGCCTGCACAAAAAAACCCTACATCAAGGTCAGGTCTTTAAGTTTCACTTTCTTTGTTTCTACAAAGTAACACTTTCTTCCTTTCAGTAGATGGCTCCAATCATCAATTCTTTCAGTCCAGCGTATTTAAAAAAAAATAAATGTTAAAATCCAGAAAATAAAAATAATAACAAGAGAAACAAAACTTTTTTCTCAAGTTTTCCTTTTCTCATTTTCCATCTCCAATTAATTAGAACAAACAAGTTAGAACAAACAAGTCTCCTTGGGCTGTGGTATTTTAGCCATCATTTCTTTTCTGTTATTTCCGTAAAGTTCCCAATTATCAATTAATCACTATTTTCCATTCAAAAAAGTCTTTCCAAATTTCAACTTCAGAATTTTTATACTTGTGGGTTAGCCAATCCTTTTCTCGCTTTCCTCCTCCAATTAATTAGAACAAACAAGTCTCCTTGGGCTTTGGTAGTTTAAACCGCTTTTTCCCCCCCGCTTTTCTTTCTGTGAAGTTCCCAATTTATCAATTAATCACTATTTTTGGCTCAAAAAAGTCTTTCCCAATTCAAAATTCAATTTTTTTATATCAGTGGGTTAGCAAATCTACTCACTCAGTCTCATCACTTCATCCAGACTCCTTTCCTGCATCAATACTTAGTCCGGTTGCCCCAGCTTCTGAGCGGACATTTTACAATGTCCACCGCCGCCACTGTTGGTTCAAGGATCTTGCCTCTGACCTGTGAGGAACTAGTTTTGTTCTTCTTGATCACCTGAGGCACTTCTCCTTCACTGTCCCCACAAGACAGCTCGGGTCCGAAGACACACACACACCGACAAGTTTGTCAGGCTGGATTTTCATGGAACTCATCAGAGCCTGTTATTTGTCTGTCTCGTAGCAGCTCTTCTGGTCATCTCAATTTAATTAATTAAGTTGATTATAGAAATATCTCCGCAATATTAGATTGCTTACAAGCTGTAAGCAGTGAAAATGGTTATGGGAAAAAGCATGTAGCTGACTGATAATTGGGCAGTGTGGGAAGCCACCCACCACCCCAAAGAATGAAATATTTTGAGGAATATTAAGAAGGCAGAATATTATATTTCCCCAAAGAAATAAATTAATAAACATGTTTTAGAGGCAGAAACCACCCCCACTCTTTCTTAATAGCCCACAGCAGATGCCAGTACTTTAGAATTATAATGTTTATTGAAATAAGTTGTCAACTATCTAGACAGCTCTGTTCATAAGCAAAGCAGGAAGAAATCTATTCAAGACAGGATATTTTAAAACTGCTTGCAGCAAAGATTGACCAATAACAAAAGTAGAGTGATAGGATAAAAGCAGCCCCTCACCCAAGATCTAACACTGGATGAGAGCCATTAAGATAGAGGTTGACCAGATTAGCTCAGATAAACACCTAGGATTTCCATTTTCTCTTTTGCCTATAGAGCCAGCTATGACCCCTACATAACCTCTACATGACCCCATAGGAATCTGACAACAGCCAATGGAATATTAAAGAACATGTTCTTACACAGGAACAGGAAGCTCAAATACAAAGCCCTAAGAAGGTATTAAAAAAAACCCACTCTCAACTCCATTTTGTCAGCTGATCCAGAACTGCTGTTGGTTCTGTTCATCATTAAACTTTCTTTTCAATCAGCTCCATATTTCCAGTGTCTTTCTCCCAGTTTGGAAGAGAACCAGATGAATATTTCTTCCAACAGCAGACAACAAGTTGCAATGAAAAGAAAAGGCCATTGGGCATTATTGGTTTCAGCGAGTCGGGATACCAAAAAGTGCAAAAATACCAGTGCCATTTTAAGGTTGTGGAATTGGGGTGCAGTCCCAGGCAAGTTTGTGGCAATGCAAAACTCACACAAAAGCTTAGGGCCAAAGAACCATGTGCCAGACAAAATTCAAGCTAGTTTTAGATGAGCAAAAGCAGTCTTATGATGTATTTGAATAATTTTTATATTAAAGAAATATTTATGATAGGATATAAGCATGAAAAGCTTATGTTAGGATATAGGTATGAATGCAAACAAGGCAACGATAAAGCAACTGCAGATACAAGCATGGACCAGTATGGGCTGCCCTACAGTTGATGCAAAAAGGTTAACCAAGTGCAAGAAATTATCAAGGCCTGTGCACTTGAATTTGTTTAATGGGTAGCCAAGGCGGGGCATTACCCAGCCATTTCAACAACCCACATAAATGGGCACAAGGATTTCAAGAATTGGATCAACTTATTGAAGAGGTGATTGTGTATTGCATGCAAGAAAATATGAGCAGCAAATAAAACAAAAGCCAGAATTTCAATTGGGGCCCAATTAACTATAAACCTGCCTATAAACAGGTATTATGCCATAGCTCTCATGCAGAGTCCATTCCAGCCACAATCAACCAGTCACATTGATACTATTGCACTGCAGGTGCAATTTATCAACCTGAACATCCAGCCTCTTCCCCAATCCAGCTTCCTATTTCTTTGCAATATGAACTAAGGGTTTAGATCTTGTATGCTGCCAAAGATGCGTTTGAGGTCAATGGTGCTGCTATGGTCTTCTGTACATGGAGGGTAGAAGCAGAGGACCCGCTTGACATTGGCAACATTGAGATTGCGAATGGCATTCAAGTTTGGGCTGGCCTCATAGCCTTAGATGCTCATATGGCTGATAAGAGAGCAGTGCAGTTCCTGCAGATCTTTTGAAAGGTGAGTACTTCCTAAAAATCAAGTGCAAAAACTTGATCATTAAGGATAACATCGACTTGATCAAACCCGAGAGAAAGAATGTGTCAGCCCTGTCCCAAATTGGGCATTTTAGGAAAGACCCATGACTCCATTAGTAGAGAAAAGGTATATTTTTACTAAATTGGTCAGTGTCCAGTGTATGCAAAGTAGATATTTTGGTAACTCACATTTGGTGGGTTTTTGCAATCCATTCTGAAGCCTATGTCCTTGCATCTCTCATCTATTGTTTCAGATTGGCACCTCTGATTCATATCATTTCTTTCTCAGTGTTTTCTCCCCACCTCCCCCCCACCTTTTTATGGCAGGATGCCATCAATGCAAAGCAAAGCTCAAGGTGGGGGCGTATCTAGCATGTTGAAAAAGACCCGAAGCAAAAAAAATAAGAGAAAGGGTTAGTATCATCTGGGTATCATTGAGGTTTGCCAAGGTATTTGTTATGGAATTTGCAAATGAGTTGGAGGGCTTTGTCATTTTGGGCATCAACCCATTCGGTCTCAGATGGGTGGGGGAGTTTTTCCATGCTATTAAGTACTGCACTTTTCCTCTGTTTAAAGAAGTCCAAGATTTCTTTAATTTTGAATATTGCTTTCCTTTGATAAGTGCAGGAATTAGAGGTGGTCCTTTCGCAGGATGCAGGGGGGAGGTGATTACTGGTTTCAATAAGCTGCAGTGGAAAACTGGATGTGTCTTAGGGTTTTGGCTAATTCTAATTATACTGGCTCCAAGTTTCTTGAAAGGTTGTTTCTGTAACTTGGCCCTCATGCAGGATGATGACTGCATTGTCCAGAGAATGGTGGAACACTTTGAAGGTGCTCTGAGAGGCTACAGACTCATCCCTACAATACAAGAGTTGGAGTAGTTCACAAAACGGGGGCTATATTCGATGTTGCTGCCAACCTGGAAAAGATTCTGACGTGGGAGATCACCCTATGGAACATCACTGGTGAGAATACCTTTAACAGTGAAAAATACCATATCTGGTGAGGTAAAGGAGAGCTCATCTGCCATAACACCAATGCTTAGACCAAATACCTCCACTTTCCAAGCTCCAGATAGGTCTCCATCTACAGTATGAGGGTGATGTGTGGAAAGTTGGTCCAAGCATGTGTAGATTTTCTATATCAACTATAGGGATCATTAGCACCTTGTTGATACCGTTGGAAGAATTTATTCTCTGTAGTTCATTCTTTGCTCTGTCAAAACACCAGACACTATAAATCGAGTTCAAGTGCCTTATTTAACACATAAGGGAAAAGCACTGCTAACTGCAAGGAGTGGAAAGCCATTTTATAATCAGTTGTAAATAACTAGTCTGTTCATGCCTCCTTCTAGAATTGTTAAGTTTTATTTTCATGTTAAGAAATAGGCTAATTTCTCACATTATAATTGGCATGTTATCTCCATTGCTATAGGCACATTTGTCGTTACATTCTTTTCTGATATATGTACATGACTCTCATGCTTCTGTGAAATAGCAGAATAGCAATAATTTTTCTTCTAAAAGACTTTTTTTTTAAAGATGCTAGCCCCAAGAACATTTTATTTATTTATTAAATGTATGTACTGTCCATCTTGCCTGGATAAAGATTAAAATCATATTTTAAAAGTATAGATACTTACACAGTATAAGATTAAAGGACATTAATAAAAAAAATTAAGCACTTTTGTTTACATTTTCAGTCTAATTCCTACTATTCATAATTATTTACTTTTGCTTGTACATGGTTCAGCTGAAGCCTTGCTCCCCCATATTCTTTATTAGAGAATACTTTCATATAACAAGGGAAGTCAAAAATTTCTGCACATACATTAATTTCCTAGAATATTAACATTCAGATTAAAATGTTTTCTTGCAGATAAAACGACTTCTCGTTTATTTACAGGATACATATGACCCCCAATCTCATACAATCACCTTAGGCTGTTCAAAGTGATCCATAAAATATAGTTAAAAGGAAGCCTTCCCACCACCAGGCACCAGACCAACCATTATCACAATTGAATTCCCCCTCCCTACCCAATGCTTGGAAGAAGAGCCAGCTCTTCAGTCTTCCAGAAGATTAAAAGGGTAGGTGTTCTTCTGATCTTCAATAGAAGGCTATTACAAAGAATTGGGGCAGCCACCCAGAAGACAGAGCTCTGAGTTCCATCCGATGGCAATATTTAAAGGAGGGGATCTGCAATGCACCAATTCCATCTAGCCTAATAACATGGGCAGATATCCACAAGGAGAGGTGGTCCCTTAAGTAACCTGACTCTAGGCCATGCAGGCTTTAATAGGTGATAACCAGTATATTGAATTGCTCATAGAAAGTAACTGGAAGCCAGTGTACCTCTCACGGCAATGATGTTACTCAGGTGAACTACCTGATACCCCAGATTGTGTGTGCTGCTGTATTCAGGTTCTGGATAGTCTTCAAGGACAGGTCCACATAGACCACACTGCATTAAACAAGTAAAATGAAAGCAGTAAACTAGTAAAATGGAAGTGACTAAGACTCAGTTTTGTGACTGTAAACTAGGCCTCCAAATCCAGAAATACTTGCAATTGGTGCACAAGATTGATTTGTGCAAAGGTTCCCCGGGTCACAAATTATCCATTTTTCTATGGGCAAATCCATATACGTTGCCTGGCTGAATATATGTAAAAAGTAACTGAAAGAATCATAGCCTATGGGGTTGGGAATTACCTTTTAGTAGCCCTGCTTGAGTGCTCCATGAAAGTCCTGGTTCATTTCTTCTTCTCCTCACATTATGTTCTATGGTAATTTTCAATTTCCACGCTGATCCCCAAAGATAAACTGCCTATCTCAAATTCCAGTTCTCAGCTACATATTGGTTCCACATATCCAGATGAACACCAGATGGCAACATAGAAACAAGACATCATTAATTCTTTGTTGCCACCTACTGATCATTAAACAGTTGGCCAATTCACAATTTTCAGGATTAAAAAAAAGAATTCAATTGGTTCATAGTGCTGGGCTGGGATGATCAGAGTATTATGAGGGGGTAACCACAATATTATGCAACTGGAGGAGGCTTTTTAAGAGACAGATGATGTGGTACAGGGTTGAAATTAAGAACATTATTTTTTTAAAAAAATCACACCCCTTTGAATGTTATGTGTTATAGCTATATGGTCAGCAGTATAAGTAGGCCCTTTCCAGATATGCTGGTAAGATATAAAATGGGATCAGTAATACTTAGTGTGATACGATTTTTGGGCAGTTTCAGAATTGGAGGATGGGGCACAGCACTTTTATAGTTTATCACTTTTAATAAAGAGAGTTATTTAATAATTTCCCTTGATTTTATTAGAAAAAAGTAGAACATTACATTTCAAAAATATGAATTATATTATAATATTGCATGGAAATATGCTTTAAGGAAACATCAGATGTCAATTACTTATTATCTGAATAAGTTATTTCTGCAGGCTCTGATGAGTGGAACTGAGAAATGAAATACTTATTGCTGTAAAGAAATTATAATGCAGTATTAGGAGATTTGGTCATAAAACATAATCAGTTAAGAAATTTAAAATGCACCAATAAATTCTTGTCAGATCAAAGATAGCTGACATACTTTTAACTTAAGTAGCAAATCAAACACAAACAAGTAAAAAATATTTTTGAGATATTTTGAAAAAAAGAGCAACAAGTTTGGAAAAACTACAAGACAAAATCAAAAGTTTTTAAATTTAATCCAACATTTAGAGCGCTAATTTTACTTATGCTAATTTTGGTTTTTCTTAAAACAAGTTCAAGGCCTGCACTGTAAGAAAAAAATTAATGGATCAGCACGCAATTGTATAAATAGTTGCTATTTTGCTTGGTCACCTTTTTTCCACTGAGATCAAATTAATTATATATATTTGATGTTTGGAATTATAAGTTTTAACAGTTCCAATTGTCTTTTCTAAATCCTGTTTTATACATTTTTGTATCAATGATTTTTCTCTTTTATTTTTAATTGGTCCCATTTATATTTTTATATAACCTTTGGGTAAATATTGAACTTTGCACAAACATCTTATGAATATTTCTAACAGCATTTTGTGAGGTTGCTAATATACAAGCAAACTAAGTTGTTCTGTTCTCCAGAGAGCATATTTCCTCGATTACATTTCCACTGTCCATGTGTTCTACAAAATGATTTCTTGTAAACATTAGTGCATAAAGCATTACAAGTACTCCTTTAGTTAGCTCCATGTTTCAACACCTGGATGGCTGGTTCACAGCTCTCAGAACTTTAGAACTGATTGCTCCAGTGATCAAACAACTTGCAGCCTTTGCTTGGTACATAATATAGCAAATGCACTCGCTGAGGTAGTCCAGTCAATCCTTGCCTTAGAAACCCTTCAGAATATTTCTAGAAGAGTGACATTACGAAGAAGCCATTGCTGTGAACGGTTACCATTACAGTCCTTGATACTGGGCACTTGGCTGTCTTCTTCAGTAGCTTTATCCAGACATTGGTTACTGTTCACATGCAACAGGATTAATTTCTTTATTGCATGTGTGGAGAATGAAAGGAGGAGAGGGAGAGAAAGAGGGGGGAGGAGAGAGAGAGACAGAGAGAAAATGTGTTAACCCAACATTACTAAATAAGATCAAATAATTAAGATACCATTAAACACAATACAGTCTCTTATGGTTAGACATTGTGAAGCAATGGAGAATTGAAAACATTTTTCTATCAAGCTTGTTTTCCCTTATTTATGGAATTATCATGGAATGTTGACAAGATGGACAACTGATATTGATGAATGTTCATAACAAATGATAAACTCCCAAGTGTCCTCTAGAGCTCTCAGGGAGTGTTAATGGCCAGATGACTGCAAAGAAATACAACCCTTCCTTTTTCCCCACCCCACCATCTGGTCAGAACTATCCTTCCATCCCCCACCATTCAGTCTCAATTGTCATTACCTATCCTCCCACACTGCCATCAAAACTGATGAAGTTTCTTGGATGATAAGCAAAACATTGTGTTCTTCTTCTTCTTCAAGGAAAAAAACAGTCCAGTTGCCTTTTGAAAAACCAACTTTGAGACAACTATGACCTGGATGACTGAGAATCTCTATCAATATAACAAATGTGTAATGTTGGGTAAGTCAGCAATCAAGCTGATAAAATTCAACATTGTTTATAAAAGAGAGCTAGAAGAAATACAAGTTTGAAATGTTACCTTCCATTCCCTTAGGATTCATCTAAAAAAGAATAGTACAAGTGCTATCATACTATTTGGTATCACCTAGCCATGGATAAGAAGGGTCTTTGATATGTAACACTTGAATGAATAAGTGAATGAGAGGTACTAGTGTTGCTGAAACAAAACTTTCACAATTTGCTGGTAGTCTCCTGCAATTGTCAGGTGTTCAATGAGTGCTGCGTATAAGATCTTTAATTCTATATAGCATAGGACAATGATGGAGAACCTTTTCAGCACCAAGTGCCCAAACTGAAACATGCATTGCATGTGTGTGCACCAGAGCACCGGAAACCCGGACCAACTAGGTTGCACACGTATGCCAGTTTTTTGGCCATTTTCAGACTGTTTTTTGGGCTGTTTTCAGGCCATTTTCCAGTGCTCTGGTGCCCGCGAAGAGCAGCTGGCAATCATGCATGTGCCCACAGAGAGGGTTCCACCTCTGGCACACATACCATAAGTTGACCATCACAGACATAAAACAAGCTTCTTAGATCCCGTTAACTCATTAGATCCACTATTGGAAGAAGATGGCAAGACTTTGGGATAACCTCTTTGATAATGACTAAATTAACAAACAAAGAAAATGCTGTGAATATAGTACACTTGGACTTCAGTAAGGCATTGGGCAAAGTAGACCACAGCCTACTCCTTGGTAAGACAGAACAATATATAATAGACACTACCACCACCAAATGCTTTCACAATTGACTGCAACTGCATTCCACATATAGCTCTCAGCAAAACTACAACTACATAGACTGAGGTTCTGCCTTCGGCCGAGTGCTCTTCAATATCTTCATAAATGATCTAGATGAGGAATAGAAGGGGAGCTCGTCAAATCTGCAGACAACAAGCTGGAGGGAGTGGTTAACATTTTGGAAGGTAGGTTGAAGATTCAGATTTGAAAGATTTGAGCACTGGGACCTATTCAAGATGCAATTCAGTGCTGAAAAGTAAGGCAGGAAAAAATTCACATATATAGAATGTCAGTTGGTCTTACCTGAACTGCATTTCTCAAAGGTCCTGTGAGATGAGTCACTGATGGGTATTCTCACATCCAATCTGCCCAGAGACTGAGGTTAAATTTGAGGCCACTCCTCTCTACTTCCTCTTCCTGGCTCTCCAGATTAATCGAAGGTCAAAGTCCAAAATCAGTACATGGGAAGGAAGGGGATAGGGAAGACAACACCAAACCCCACAGTCCCTGACTGACCAAAGCCACTAACCAAGTTCAGGACCCTCTGCGCTAGCCAGTGCATTACACGGTGGGAAGTGACTCATCCCATAGGACCTTTGAGAAATGCAGTTCAGGTAAGACTAACTGACATTCTCCAAAGTGACCTGTGGGAGGAATCACTGATGGGACATACCAAAACTAGCTGTCCATGAGAGGGAATCATTTGGCCTGAGCCCCCCAAGTGTCTAGCACTCCCTGAAGTATCCTCCTACCAAAAGAGGCCTCAGCGGAAGCATAAGCATCCAGCCTGTAATGCCTGATGAAAGGCGAGGGCGTAGCCCAGATGGCAGCCCTACAGATATCCCCAATGGGCGCCTGAGTAGACCAGGCCGCAGATGTGGCTGCACTCCTGGTGGAGTGTGCCATGATGCAGCCGGCACCAGTAGCCTGCATGCCTCATATACCCAAGTGATGGCCAGCCGAATCCATTTGCCTATGGTAGCAGGTGATACCTTTGCTCCTAGGGTAGAGGGCTGAAAGGAAACGAAGGGTAGAGGGCTGAAAGGAGCCTCCGACCTCCTGAGTGGAGAAATGCATTTCAGGTAGATAGGAGTGCCCTCCACATATCCAGGCAATGCCAGGACCGTTCCCTTTCCCCTATGGAAAAGAGTGTTAACCTTGGGCAAGAAGGATGGGTCAAGCTCGAGGACGATTCTTTTGTCATAAAGTGTACAGATTTGCCCTGGAAGACAGTGTGTTGAGTTTGGAAATACGTCTGGCGGAGGTAATCGCCACCAGAAATACAACCTTAAGGGTTATGAACTGAAGATTCATTGTTCTCAAAGGCTCAAAGAGAGCATTCATCGTGCCTGAAGTACTGTGGGAAGGTCCCATGTGGGGAACCGGTGTATCACAGGGGTCCTGAGATTAGCTGCCCCTCTGAGAAACAGCTTAATGACTGGGTGGTGTGCTAGGGATCGAGAACCCACACCTCCAAGGGCTGTGGCCAGGGCCGAAACCTGTCTCTGAGGTATTGTGGGTTAGGCCTTTCTCCAGGCCATCCTGGAGAAACTCCAGTATCTGTGGTACCGAAGCTGACGCTGGATCCACCTGTGTGGACCGACACCAAGCCACAAAGGAGGCCGAGGTCGCATCATAAATGTGTGTGGTAGATTGCCTCCTGGAAGCCTCAATGGTCTTGATCACTCTGGTTGAAAAATGGCCCGCTCTCAGTTGCTCCCGTTCAAGCGCCAAACGTTCAACTGAAGCCACTCTGGCTCCTGATGGACCAGGCTCCCCTGGCGCAGAGCCACTTACCCCTGTGGAATCCTCCAGTGGAGAAGCACTGATCTGTGCACTGATCTGGATCCAGGTCTGTGAACCAGAGTTGCTGGGGCCAATAGGGCGCTACCAGAATCACTTCCGCCCTCTCTAGCACTAACTTCCTCAGAACCCCGGGAAGGAGGGAGAGAGGGGGGAAAGCGTAGTGGTGGTCCGCCAGCCATCTGCAACACAGGGCGTCGACATCCACTGGTCCTCGAGTCGGGAATCGAGAGATGAAGTCCCGGGCCTGGGCGTTCGACAGGGTGGTGAAGAGGTCCACTGTTGGCCGACCGAACCTCTGACATATCTGCTCAAAAACGATGGGATAAAGTTGCCATTCCTTGTGGCCTACTGTCTCCCTGATGAGCCAATCTGCCTGCTGGTTTTCCACCCCGGAATTGTGCTCTGCTTGAATCGACAGAAGATTCTGCTCTGCCCAGTTTCCCAGCCGTACTGCTTTGTCTCGCAGCGCCAACGAGTGAGTGCCCCCTTGCTTGTTTACATGGACCTTGGCAGCAACATTGTCCGTCAGGACCAGGACATGTTGACCTCTGACTGTCCCTTGAAGTGGCGAAGTGCCAGGTATACTGCTCTGAGCTCCAGCCAGTTTATGTTCTTTTGTAGATCTGAGGGAGTCCACCGACCCTGAGCTAACTGGGCTTCCAGGTGGGCCCCCCCCAACTGAAAAGACTTGCGTCTGTCATCAGGACCAACCTGTCTGGCTCCCTACAGGGAGTCCTTGGCCAGTGCCGGGTACATCCACCAACAGAATGACAGGAATACCTGAGGTGGCACAAGGATCTTGAAGAGGGCGTCGCTTGTCCTGTCCCTCTAGTGTGGAAGCACCAACCACTGCAATTCCCTGGTGTGGAGGTGTGCCCATGGCACTATCAAGATGCATGAGATGAACTTGCCCAAGAGCCGAGAGAGAAGAACTACAGGAATAGAATGTGCCTTGCAAATCTCTTTAATCAACCCCACAATACTGTCCCTACGCTCCTGGGAGAAGAACACCTCACACTCACCTTGTCGATAATTGCTCCCAAATGTTGGATTCTAGTGGTGGGAACCAGATGACTTTTCTCAAGGTTGATTGAGAACCCCAGAGTCTGCAAGGTGTTAATTGTGCGACCCAGATCTCCCCTTGCCCTGTCTGCAGTCAAAGCTTGTACCAGGATGTCATCAAGGTAGCACTGCTAAGATGTCTTTGTATCTAATAATATTTTTCATACTACTAATATTTGAATGTGTCAATGCTTCCATTGTTGAAAGCCACATTTGAATTTCTAAATAATTCTTTTGGGGGGAAAAGCTGAAATAAAAAATAATAATAAACAAAGGTAGCACTGCAATCTGACCGGCATGGAACAGAGATGTCCGGCTGCAACAGCCAGTACCTTGGTAAAGGTCCTATGGGCTGACACCAAACCAAAAGAAAGGGCCCTGTTTTGATCGTAGACCCCTCTATATGAAAACCCGAGAAACCTCCGGTAATCTGAGGAAATCATGATATGGAGGTATGCCTCTGTGAGGTCAATGGATGCCAGAAAATCCCCCTGCCTAATCCCCTCTAGGATGGATTTGAGGAATGCCATTTTAAACTTGTGATAGACCAGTCTAGAATTTAACAGCTTCAGGTCTAAAATCACCCTCCATCCACCTGAACTCTTGGGAACAACAAACAGGTTGGAATAAAATCCCAACCATATCTCTCCTGCTGGAACCAGCTCCACTGTTTTGATATCCAGCAGATGCCGGATGGCCCTGCACATGAGATTGTTCTTGATCGGGTTCCTAGAGGAAGCTGAGAGACAGAATCTATTCGGGGATGAGAACAAAACTCTAACTTTAACCCAAACCTAACGGTATGAAGGACCCAAGCATCAGTAATGATGTGGTTCCAGCGACCCGCAAACAAGGTAAGGTGGCTGCCAATTGGGTGATCCGAGCCCGAATCACTTGTTTCTGCGGTAGGGACGGCCACCCCCTCCTCAAAAGGAACGCTTACTGGGCTGCTGGTACCTGTACTTGTCCCTAGAGTATTGCCGATCTCCCTGCCTGGGGTATTTGGGAGCAGAATACCTCAGCTACTGGAAGTCCTGATCAAGGAGCCAATAGGAGGACCTCCTGGGATAAGGTACAGGACGCTGATCTGAGTGCTTGGTTGTGGAGGGGAAGACCTTGCGCTTATTTTTGTCCTCTACTAGAATAGGGTCAAGGGAAGCGTCGAACAGCTTGTCTCCTACATATTCTACCGCTGCCAGATGCCATTTCGCTCTGGTCTCAGCCTGCCAATTGCGAAGTCACAGGAGACAGCTGGATGCCACGGAGGAGGACAGAGCCCTAGAAGAGTACTTAACTGCATCCAATGTGGCGTCTGCCGAGAACTGGGTAGCCGCCATCAGCTTCTTAATGTCCTGCAACAACCGAACGTCAGAAGCAGAGGTCCTATCATGGAGTTGTTCCAGCTACAGCAAGGTGGTTCTATTGAAAAAAGAAGCCCATGTCACAGCCTGAAAAGTCTTGCACAGGACCAGTTCCGCCTTCTTATCCTCCACCTTCATATAGTTGGAGATATCCCCTGTTACCATCTCAGAGGAGGAAGTCAGAGCAGCCACTGGAACATCCACTGTTGAAACCTGCAAGGCTTGAGCGAAGCTAGCGTTAAGATTATAAAATCTGCTATCATTACTCCCTGGTGTGGGAAAAGTCCCAGGCTTATCCCACTGAGTTTTGAGCACCTCAAGGAAAAGATCTGGAGTAGGGATCTCCTCCTTCTCTACCTGAGGCTTGTAAAAAGGCCCTTTCTTTGTCCCCCCCACTTGTACTAGGGATGGCAGGAACCTGGAGGGGGGGGGGCTGCTGCCCAGATCTGCTGTGGCCTTGGTCTTACACAGCAAGGAACCAAATAAGGCAGGAGGGAAAAGACCAGAAATAGTAGGTGCTTCTGGGACCTGGGAGTCCTCGTCTTCAGAAAACTCAATATCTTTTTGTCCCTTCTCTTCCAAACCAGACCCCTTGCTAGCAGTTGAAGGGGAAACTGATCTGTGCTTTCCAGCAGTCAAAATGCCGAGTTGGTCTGGATTACCTCATGGGGTCCCACGAGAGGAACTTCGTCTAGAAGACTAAAATTTGTGTTGCAGCCCCATGGCAATCCCCTGAGCAATGGACCTGACATTCTGAAAACTCTCAGGAAGTTCTGAAAAAGCTGGGGTGAGGCAAGGAGGCTCCAATTCAGGCCTGGAGGCTGCAGACTGAGAAGCCACATGAGGCCTAGTGGAACCGGCTGCAAGATGGCCAAAAAGATCCCCGAGGGGACCTGCAGACTATGCAGGAGAAAGAGGGGGAGACAAGGGGCTGTTTTATCTAGCTGACCCATGAAGGGAGCTTGGAGAACGATGCCGGGCTTCAGCCAATGGAGAAGGCTTGTGGGGGAAAGCGATCTGGATGGCGAGGGGTTGGTGCTATCCCTAATTTGCCTGCCAGCACCCTGGTGATGCGAATGTCAGGTTCCTGCTGCTTGCTTTCTTGAAGACATGGAGGTACTCTTCTTGGAGGTGGACTTCCCCCTCGTTAATGGGGCAGCCCCCCGGGAGGTCCCCTCATCCAGACTGAAATCACTTGGTGATCCAGGGGCAGCCGCTTCCCTGCGCCTCATGGCATCCGCCATTTTCCACCTTCTCCCCTCGCAGCTACGCGCGGTAGAAGATCTTTGCACTCCTCAGTTCCAGACATCCTGGGGCCTTTGCATGCAGTTCGGAGCCTCCTTTGAACTGGCACGTCCACGCAAATGCTGCCATCGATCTGCGGCTCAAATCAGCAGCCCCCCGCCAAACATCTGAGATCCCTCCCCGATCTTCAGTGGAGTACTGGCCAGCCAATACCTCCAGGCACCGGCAGTAACCTCCGAGAGCTATTGGCGAGCTGAAGCAGGAGTGCCGAACCTCTCTCTGCATCCACGTGCGTCTCGCAAAATGGCTGCTCACACAAAATGGCCACTGACCATGCGGTCCGACTGCTGAGCTGCTCTGACTGAGCTGCTCCTCCCAAAAAACCTTCCGAGCCATCTGGCAACCCCCCCAAAGCAAATTTGGGGTCACGGTCCACAGCGCCTCTGGCACACAGCCAGGAGCCGGCCCCCAGAATGGCGAGCGGTATGGAGGCTCCCACACTCACTGTAGCTAGCCCAGCTACTGCCTCAGCAGACAGATAACAAACATAGATGCACGGAGGGAAGGTGGGATGAATCAAGGGAGAAAAAATCTAATATTCTCAAGTCCAAACGAAGAGCCAGCAAAAACAGTTCTTATTGGGCCAAGACTGAGATTAATTTGCAGAGTCAGGAAGAGGAAGTAGAGAGGAGTGGCCTCAAATTTAACCTCAGTCTCTGGGCAGATTGGACGTGAGAATACCATCAGTGACTCTTCGCACGGGTTATTTTGGAGAATAGGTTGATACTTGGATCAAAAGTTTCAATTGTGAGAGGAATCTAGTAGACTACCACTTAAGTATGAGCCAGCAAGTGCTGCAGCTTCCAGACAAGCCAATACATTTTAGGCTGCATCAACAGAGGGCACGACAAGATCATGATAAGTGATAGTACGTTCTATACTGCACTAATGAGGTCGTACTTGGAGTGTGTACAGTTTTGTCACCATGATACAAAAAAGATGCCAAGGCCCTAGAAAAAGTGCAGAGAAGAGCAACAAAGATGATAAGAGAACTGGATATTAAATCACATTTATTTGTTTGTTTGTTTGTTTGTTTGTTTGACTTATATACCACTTCATAGGGCTTTCAGCCCCCACAGTCTGGGTCCTCATTTTACCCACCTCGGAAGGCTGGAAGGCTGAGTCAACCCTGAGCCGGTGAGATTTGAACCGCTGAACTGCAGATAACAGTCAGCTGAAGTGGCTGCAGTACAGCACTCTAACCACTGCGCCACCTCGGCTCTCAGGAGGGGGCTCTTCAGGAGAAAAAGCAACAAGAGAAAGAACATCTTACAAGAGTGACTTGTGATCTATTTCCTCACTGACTTTGTGGCAATCACATGATGCTATGGAATAAATTGACAGGATATCTTTCAAAAACCATGTTTTTCTTCTATTTTCTGGTTATAACCAGATATTTTCTCAAGAGAATAAAAGGCTCATAAAGACACATACCACTGGATCATACTCCCAAAGCTGATTGCCTTTTAAGTGATGGCATTTGAGCATTGTGACTGGACCATGAAGTTTGGAGACATCTAAGCACAAATCATCTGTTCGGATCTCCTTGTTAGCTGTGTATGAGAAAACCTTGAGAGAAAACCATATTTGATTACAGCATGATAGTTCATTATAAAATCTGAGTACAAAACCTCCTCCTAATGAAATATTTGGAAACCACCAGCCAAATGAATCTTTTTTGCTACTTAACAATTCCTAAACAATGACATTTATGAAATTTCCAGTGGCAATAAACTAATATTTTTCAAATTTCTCAAGTTTGTCTAGATTTACTTTTTCTTCTATGATATTAAAAATTGTAATTCTATGAGCACAATTGTGCTGTTGTAATGTATTGTATTATGTTTACTCACTCTAAACAAAAATAGGACATAACATTAACAAATTGTGTAAAGTGGTTTTTTTTTTAGCAGTGTCTATACTGACATCAGTGATGACAATTGCTATTAGAAATGATGGCTATTAATTGGGATTCCATATAGCTGAAATATGAACTGCATTTACTTATTTGATATGGTAATTAATTTAAATATTAATGATGCAATAGTATGTGGGGGCATAGGTGTATTTAAAATATAAAACGTTATTTCACACAAGATGCAAGCTTACATGGGTATCTTGCTGGAAGTGCCACAAAAATATTGACTAAATGCAATGTTTCCATATTCCATAAATCACTCAAGGCTTCAAGAGAAGGCAACAATGCTGCCAAATTAACTCTGGAAACAATCTGAATTAATTTGTGATAAAATCTTTAATCTAACCACCACCTGTGGAAATTCATACCAGTGACTCGCTTAAAGCTGATCATATCCTGATTCTCCATAAAATGGAATTTAGGCAACAAAAATGAAATGCACAGGTACAGTATAGGTGGTACGTTGCTCAACTGTAGTAACTGTGAAAGAGATCTTTGAGTCCTAGTGGGCAACCATTTAAATATGAGCCAGCCGTGTGCAGCAGCTGCCAAAAAAGCCAACACAGTTCTAGGCTGCATAAGCAGAGGGATAGAATCAAGATCACGTGAAGTGTTAATACCACTTTATAAGGCCTTGGCAAGGCCACACTTGGAATACTGCATTCAGTTTTGGTCACCACAATGTAGAAAAGAGGTGAAGACTCTAGAAAGAGTGTAGAGAACAGCAACAAAGATGATTAGGGGACTGGAGACTAAAACATATGAAGAACGGTTGCAGGAACTGGGTATGTCTAGTTTAATAGAAAGAAGGACTAGGGAGACATGATAGCAGTGTTCCAATATCTCAGGGGCTGCCACAAAGAAGAGGGAGTCAAACTATTCTCCAAGGCACCTGAGGGTAGAACAAGAAGCAAGGAGAGAAGCAACTTAGAACTGAGGAGAAATTTCCTGACAGTTAGAACAATTAATCAGTGGAACGGCTTGCCTCCAGAGGTTGTGAATGCCGCAACACTGTAAGTCTTTAAGAGGATGTTGGATAGCCATTTGTCTGACACGGTGTAGGGTTTTCTGCCTAGGCAGGGGGTTGGACTAGAAGACCTCCAAGGTCCCTTCCAACTCTGCTATTGTATTGTATTGATTCTTCAGCATAAGCTCCATTATTGATTAATTATAAAGATATATAAATATATCGTTTAAAATTATTTACTTCTCAAAAATAATAAAAACAAAATTTTTATTATTACCTGATTACCACCCATTCCATGGCAATTAAAAATTCCAACTTTTTCATTTTCTTTTCGTGCCATATTATCTAGACACTGATTTGTTTCTGCATTTCTTATCTAAAGAAAGGTAAAAAAAAATCAGATAGATAGATGGGAAAGAGAGAGAAACAGAGGGATGGGGGGTGGAGGAAAATATATACACACACACCAGATAGATATTAACTAACTTACACATTAACCTTAGAAAGTGTGAAGAAGGCCAAATTTGCCCATCATCTCTTTTAACTACTTGATGACAGGGTCATGTAGTCATTACGCTCATATTCTCTCAGTGATCATCCCTTTTGCTTTCTCTGTAAGTTTTAGCACCGTACGTGAGTGCACATACAGGCAGGAAGTGGGTGAGTGCGACAATACAAAGATAGAACAAGTATAACTATCACATTGCTAAGATTTGAAATGTGGTTGTTTTCTGTTATTTATCTTGGTTTTGCTCTTAAAAGTTTACATAGTCTGAGACATACTATACAAATATTTTATTTAAAAATGTGGGTATGCTGTAAACTTTCCAGAAACTGAAATTAGATTCTATTGGAGCCATGATGGTGAACCATCACACATGCCACAGGTGGAACGTGGAGCCATTTGTCAGGGCACCCGAGGTGCTGCCGTTAGCTGGCCACTGTGCATGTGCACACTGGCCAGCTGACTTCAGCCTTCTTCTTCCCTGAAGCCTCCGTAGCGCGAAAAACCGGCCGTGCGGGCAAACCAGAACATACTTTGGGAACATACTTCTGGTTTGCTTGTGGGGTCGGTTTTAGCCCTCCGGAGCTTTCAGGGCCTTCAGGCTTCCTGGAAGGCTTCGGAGGGCAAAAAACGACCCTACGAGCAAACCAGAAGTCACTTCCGGTATGTCCATAGGGCCGTTTTTCATCCTCCGAAGCCTTTAGGGAAGTCTCCAGAAGGCCCCTGAAAGCTCCGGAGGGCTAAAACCGGCCCTACGAGCAAACTGGAAGTCCATTTCTGAACTTTTTATAGTTTTTTATAGTTTTCTATTTATATTTAATCTTTTTAATTTTTTATATGTTTTTATTAATGTTATATATGTTTTAAATTGTATGTTAAATTATATTTGGGATATTAATTTTTCAAACTGCATTTAATGAAATTAAGTTTGGGAATACAAACATTTTCTATTTTTGTTTATAAAGACCGTTGGCTTACCTGAACGGTCGTTCTCGGGGCACTGCGAGGAGAGTCCAATGCTGGGTTAACACAGCCTATCTGCCCTTGGACTGAGTGATGTTTTTAGTTGACCACGCCTCCCTTTGCCTCTGCATGCTCAGTTCGAAAACGAAGGAAACCGTCCTGTAATCAGTTACAGTCAATACAGTCACATCGTTTACAAGAAATAAACACCCCGGGCGGGTTTGGACTCTCCTCGCAGTGCCCTGAGAACGACCGTTCAGGTAAGCCAACGGTCTTTCTCCAGTGCACTGCTCGGAGAGTCCGATGCTGGGACATGCCCAAGCTATTGAGTCCCAGGGTGGGGAAGCGCCGTAGCCTCTTGCATTTCAGCCACTCTTTGTAATACTCTTCTGCCAAAAGAGGCTTCGGCTGAGGCAAAGGTGTCAATCTTATAGTTTTTGATAAAGACCATGGGGGAGGCCCATGTGGCTGCTCTACAAATGTCTAGAATAGAAGCCTGGGTTGCCCAGGCCACAGAAGCTGCTGCGCTCCTAGTGGAGTGTGCGGTGACCCGTCTCGGAGCTGTCTTGCCCTGGTGTTCATATGCCAGCTTGATGCAAGTGCGTAGCCTCACTGTGTGAGAAGAGACCTTGCGGCCCAGGGACGCAGGGAGGAAGGAGACAAAGAGCGCCTCTGAACGGCGGAAGTCTTTTGTCCTCTTTACATACGTGTGCACGGCTCGCCTCACGTCCAACTTGTGCCACGCTCCTTAGGGTGAGAAGGATGGGGACAGAAATTGGGTAAAATAATCTCTTGAGTCCTGTGAAACAGAGAGTTAATTTTTGGAGTAAAGGACGGATCAAGTCTCAGAATTACTCTGTCCGGGTGAACTACGCACAGATCCTCCATGACAGAAAGAGCTGCCAGCTCAGATACCCTGCGAGCGGATGTAATAGCCACCAGGAAGGCAGTTTTGATGGAAAGGTGGCGCAGACTGGTCTTTCTCAAAGGCTCAAATGCGGCTTTTGTCAGAGCCTTAAGCACAAATGGAAGGTCCCATGACGGATACCGGTGAACAGCTGGAGGGCTGATGTTCGCAGCTCCCTTGAGAAAGCTCTTGATCTGAGGATGTTGACTCAGAGAGCGAGAGGAGCCCCTAGCCAGGATAGTAGACAGCGCTGCAACCTGACGTCTAAGGGTGCTGACTGCAAGACCTTTATCTAGACCCTCCTGCAAAAAGTCTAGGGTCTGAGGGATCGAGGCTGATGAGGCCTCTATGTCTCTAGTCTTGCACCACTGTGAGAATGTGGCCCAGGTGACATCGTAGATTCTAGTAGTAGAAGGCCTCCTGGAGGTTAGAAAGTCCAGGACAAGGCCCCTTCGAATGGTGTTGAGGACCCACTTGTCCGATGTTATCTCCTCCCACCTGTCGGCGTACAGCCGTAGCCGACCTCCAATGGGGGGGATCCCTGCGA
Organism: Thamnophis sirtalis; assembly: GCF_051295495.1. Lineage (NCBI taxonomy): Eukaryota > Metazoa > Chordata > Lepidosauria > Squamata > Natricidae > Thamnophis > Thamnophis sirtalis. Next base: position 82,832,364 of record NW_028261384.1, on the reverse strand, counting down.
CCGTCACTTTCCCTCCTCGGAATGTTCTCCGAAAGGAAGACTGGGATTGGTTGGCACGAGCACCAAAGGGTCTGTCTTGGTGCCTATCCCCCCCTGCCTGAAAGGGTCTCTGGTAGGAAGAAGGGTGAGAGGATTGCCCTGTTTCCTGACTCCTGTAAGGTCTCTTACGAAAGGACCCCGCCCCTTTCCGGTCACCCCTTTTAAGGGTTGCAGGAAGTATCTTGCGTTTGTCTTTGGTTTTGGTGACAAACCTGTCCAGGGCTTCTCCAAACAGAAGGCCTCCCTTAAATGGGGCCGATGCCAGCTTCCACTTGGCTTTCATTTTGGCTTGCCAATGTCTAAGCCATAAGAGGCAGCGTAAAGTGATATTGGAAGCGAGAGCTCTGGATGAGAATTTGGCTGCTGTCAAGGTGGCATCCGCCGAATACTCGACAGCGGTAATAATTTTGGTTAGCTCATGGCGCCATCTAGACTTCCTGGGTGGTGGCCTAGACCTGAGTTGTCGCAGCCAGAATAAGGTGGCCCTGATAAAGAAAGAGGCAGAGGTGGATGCCTTAATGGCCCAGGCAGACGCCATGTGTGTTTTCTGACAGACCTTTTCTGACCTCTTATCTTCTGCCTTTAGTCCCTCTAGGAGCTCAGCTGGCAGGTTTGAGTTGGAAGTTAGAGACACAACTAGGGCATCTACTTCAGGGAATTTCAGGATATCCTCCATTTTCCCCTCCAGGGCATACAGTGCCCTGTCCCCCCCCACTGGGGTTGGTTAGCGTGCCTGGCTGTAGCCACTGGCGCTGCACAACGTCCATAAAGAGGTCAGGCACAGGGATAACCTCTGGTGTTTCTATTGTCTCTTTCAACAAGCCATGCTTGTGATCCCTGAATGTGGAAGCCTGAGCAGCCTCAGGTCTGGAAGCGGGGCCTAACTCTGTAGCCGTCATGGCCTTGTGTAAGATTGATTTGAATAAGGATGGCTTAAACAGGCCAGTGAATGCTGGTTTGTCAGGGGTAGGTTTTTCGTCTTCAGAAAGCACGAAAATTTCCCCTTCTTCCTGCTCAGAACTTGAAAGCCCAGAGTGAGATGGGCTGGAAGATTAAGAGGAGGATACAGGCTCCTTGGAAGTGGAGGCCTTCAGCTTGCGCTTTTCCTTTGGGGCCTTGTTCTTGCGAGAGCCCCTGTATTTAATGCCCTCAGCTATCCCTTGGGAAATGGCTAAGGAAATTACCTCCCTCATTTCATCGGAAACAGCAGGGCCTTTACCCCTCTTCAGTTTCTGCTTACTGGGCCTGCGATGGCTAGGCCTGCCTGAGCTGGATTCACCCTTCCCACACTGGGAATCCTGGATAGAATCACGTTCCTCTCCAATGGAGGAGCTAGAGGAGTCGGGGTACCCCCAAGAAGCTTCTGGAGACGGATCCCTGGACCTATAGTCATCCCCAGACAAGAATTCACTGTCCCCAGGGGATTGGGCCTCACGGTCAGGGGAAGCTGACTCTCTGCTGCGATGGTTTGGGCTAGGTTCTGGCTGATGGGGCCTAGAAACCTCCCTGGGATCCACTGTGGCTCTTGGTGAAGACCTTTCATTTGAGCCCTTGTGCCCTTTGCCTTTTTTCACAGAAGGATCCAGCTTGTTGCGTTTGCTGGAGGGCCCTGCCTGTTCCCCTAAGGTCTCCCTGCATTCCTCTGCCATTTCAGGTCCCCACGAGGCCTGGAAGATAGCTGGAGCTGGGATGGGCACGGGCTGGCTGAGGAGGCTCAAATGCACTCGCAGAATCTTCAGGAGGGAAGGGCTGCCTGGGGGCCGGATTCCTTCCTCCCACCGCCCTCGGTTCCCCGAGACTTATCTTCCTCTCAGGAGGGAGAGACTAGCTGGCTCCCCAGACTAGTCCCCAGCCTCCTTGCAGCGTTCTGCGGTCGCTGAGGGCTGGCTGTGGCTCTGCTTGGGCTGCCTGGGCTCTCCGCTTCTCTGCTTTCTCCGAAGGCAAGGCTGGAGGAATCAGCTCTCCACATGAGCCGCGCATTCTCTTTCTCCTCAACACGCTCCGAAGCGATCCAAAATGACGGCGGCTGTGCACGCAGCCTCCTCCCGCTCTTTTTAGCCTGACAGCCCGAAAAGCACGCGAAGGTTCCAACCGTCGCTGCTGTTGCTGGGCAGAATTGAGCAGCTGAATGGCCCCTAGTTAGAAGGCCTGCAGGCTCCCAAACCTCCATTTGAGGGAAATTTTCTCTGGGGCTCAGTTGGGGAAGGTCTGCCACCGCCCCTGCCGCTCCTGCCACTCGCCAGCCTCCGCTGGGTGAGGGTTTACAGTCCCCTGGAGCGCTTGCGACCAGCAGCTGCAGGGAAGCCCGGGTGCCCTCTTAAAGCGACACAAACCTCAAATCTTTGACAGTTCTTGCAACAGAGATACTTTTCTCTAATATGAGAATCCAAACGTGGTCCAAAGTGGGAAACTTTCCAGCCTATCTGACCTTAGACTGGAGGTCTCCCAAAATAGTCCTAACGGGCGGACTGAGTTTTCGAACTGAGCATGCAGAGGCAAAGGGAGGCGTGGTCAACTAAAAACATCACTCAGTCCAAGGGCAGATAGGCTGTGTTAACCCAGCATTGGACTCTCCGAGCAGTGCACTGGAGAATTTGTAATTATTAGTATTTAAAATACAAATAATTTTGTATTATACAAAAAATACAATTTTGTTAAGGCAAAATAACTATCAATGGCATGATGTAAACTTTGAGGCTTAATGCTTGGAAAGAAATGCTTTGTTCTTTTTCTCTGTTCTCTAACACTTATTTTCTTTTGTATTTTTATCTTACAATAAAATTTAATATAAAGAAAGCTTACTTCAAAGCTAATATAAAAATGGTTGTATAATCCTATATTCCTCTTTTACAGATAGACTTTCACACTAAGAAAAAACTCTGTGGTAATCCCACTGTACCAAATGTTATAGATTTCCACATGAAAAAGTATACGTGTTTAGTTATGACACGTTACACATTATATCTGGTATGGGCAATTAATTTTTTTCAAAGAAGGTGTCACAAGAAACAGACTGTTGTGGAGAGCTGTTGCCCCACTGCCCTGCCACTGTTAGTGCCCTGCCCACCATAGATGCTGCTGACTGGACTAAGACAGCCTGTGGGGCAGATGCAGCTTACAGGCAATAAAATGATCAGGTCTGCACTATACAGTATCATACATAAAATTATTACCTCTCCCAAAGAGAAATAGTGTCGTGGTATTTGGGAATCAGGATAAACATTCTCTAAATACCAGGAAAAAGGTTTGCACTGTAGCTTCTGTCTTAGTCCAAGTCGTGAAGAAATGTCTCCATAATCCACCTTTGTAACCCCTTTAAAGAAATACATATTACTGTTAAACTCTGCAGAGAACCACAATATTACTTTTTCTTTTATAAAGTTTTAGTGAAATATAAATACAGTAAATCATATTACTTCAAAACACCAATCTTTACACATAATCTTTAAAAAGGGCTCTGAAAAACTATAATAAATTTGATTTTAAACTATTAGGCATGGATACAATTTTAAAAAGTAATTCTATAATTCAGCTTATCAGCCCTGCCCCATCTGGTTCTCTAGGAAAGAAAAACACTTGACTCCATCTGAAGATTTCAACGATCTTTTATCAGACAACTGGATGCTGTGAAAGCAATACAGAAAATCTGCACAAATTGCTACATTGTTCCAAACTTTTAGCCTTCCCCCTTTGACTAGTTCATCAGTGTCCAAGAGGATGGTAGTTGGATGTTTTGAGTACAGGACATTTCGAGAAGCAGTTAACATTCCATTCCCAGGTCCTGGGCGCCCAAAGATACTTGAAGTGTCCAGATGACACTGGTTCACACCTTGCCTCTTGTTTCCACTAGTCCCTTCCTCCCCCCCCCCCCCCTATTTACAACAGGCCCTCTTACCACTCATCTCCCTCTCTGGGTTGTGGTAAACTGCAACACAAGCAACAGGGAAGGCAGCCTGACATGCCTTCACAGGGACATTAATCTTAGAAAGAGCAGAGAGTGATTAGAGGAGGTCTTGTTTATGCAGATATTAGTTATGGAATCTCTGTAGTCTGGGAGCGTGCTCATGCCATGCATACATCCATTTGGTTTCAGAAGGGGGGAAATGTTTCCAAGCTACTAGGTATTGGACTTTTTATGTGCTTATGGGAGTCAAGAATGTCTTTAACTTAAAATGTTGTTCTATTTCAATCAGGGTGCTCAAGGAAGAGATTAGTGCCAGCTTCAGCAAACCTGCAATGAAATACCGGATGGATTTCTCCAAGGTCTTTGGGAAATATAAATTGTATGTGACAGGGTTAATGATTTTACAAATGGGAAAAGGACCAACATCTGGAGCCTAGTTTTTTCGATGTTTGTCAACTGTTTTCAGTATAAATCAGAATGTTATTAAAGTATACTAGGATCCTCTTGTATAGAGGTTCATGCAGGAACTACATTTATAAATTGCATGAACACGGTGGGGGTACCATGGAGCCCAAAAGGGAGGATCCAGAACTGGGAACATCCCAATGGAAAGTTAAATGCAGTTTTCCACTCATCCCCTTCTTTAATTCTCACTCTGTAATAGGCTTCCCACAAGTCCAATTTAGTGAAAATCTACCCTTTTGCCAGATGGCCTCACACTGTGATGGTGAACCTAGGGCACACGTGCCAGAGGTGGCACCCAGAGCCCTCTCTGTGGGCATGCGTACTGCCCCAGCTCAGCCAGCCTCACCTCCCCTGGGCTCTTGAGTTTCAGAGATCTTTGAAAGATGAGGAAAGTGTGAGCCTGGTGGGGTGGAAAGCAGTGACCCAGTGGATGGATGGGGTAAGAGAGAGGCAGGCAGCACTGTAAAGTCCCTGCAGTCAAGTAAGGGCAAACAATCATGGGAGTACTGCAGTAGCAGTAATTTTTGGACCAAGTCATAAGTAGTTTTTTGGGGGTCACTGTAACTTCGAATGGTTGCTAAGTGATCCATTGTGAGTCAAAGACTACCTGAGTTTCCACATATTATTATCAAGCTACGTGCAGAATAGAAATATAGAGACCAGAGGTACAGAAGTATAAACAAAAAATGGGAAGAAAGGTACAGATATGTGTGCAGAGAAAATCTACTTAGGTTTCTATTCCCTTGTGAAGAGAGAAGTAGGACAAAGACAAACTTTTGGGTTGTGGCTCCAATTATATTTGATTGTGGCTCCAATTAACAGCAGGGACAGAGAATTAATTGATAGAACATTTCTGTCCCCAGCAATCTAAAATTAACAGGGTTATCAGTGCATGTAACATAGATGTTTGTGTGGGTAAGATTATCAGTCCTGCTGCCAAGCAAAACCAAGCATTTAATAATGAGTGCCATACCATGTCCACGAAGCAAACAAGTGGCAAGAAAGTAGGGGCATCAGGCATAATACAAGTTATGTAGACAGTAAACACAGGGTCAATCAAAATGGGCTCAAATGTCTATACACCAATGCACAGAGTATGAGGAATAAACAGGGTGAATTAGAAATTCAAGTAAATGAGGGCAGATATGATATTGTTGCCATCCCAACTTGGTGGGATGAAACCACAAATGGAACATACAGCTAGAAGGATTTAAATTATTTAAAAGAAATAGACCAAATAAAAGAGGAGGTGGAGTTGCACTATATATTAGAAATAACTACATCTCTACAGAAATAGGACACAGCAATGATGAAAATTGCCTTGAATGCATTTGTGTGAATATAAAAGGGTGAAAAACAACATTGCTATAGTTTTATATTATAGGCCACCCAACCAAGCAGAGGAAGTAGATGAACTTTTTGCTAGTCAGCTAACTAAGGTATGTAGGAAGCACACCACAATAGTAATGGGGGATTTTAACTACCCTGACATCAACTGGGAAACAAACTCTGCACCAAGTGGAAGATCCAACAGGTTCCTAACAAACCTAGCAGAAAACTTTGTTTCCCAAAAAGTAGAGAAGGGAACAAGGGGATCAGCCATATTGGACTTAATTCTCACTAACAGAGAGGAAATGCTAGAAGGTGTTGAAGCCATAGGAACCCTGGGGGCAAGTGATTATGCAATATTGGAATTCAACATTATGCAAACACAAGTAGTAGAACAAAGTCAAACTAGAGTCTTGGACTTTAAGAGAGCTAATTTCAATAAACTTAGAGCTTGGGAAGGATTCCATGGAGGAGAATCCTCAAGGATAAAACAACCCAAGAAGCTTGGGAAATTTTGAAAAGTGAGATTATAAAAGCCCAATCTAGCACAATACACAAGAAGAAAAATAACAACCTCCAAAAGAAACCAGCATGGCTGCATAAAGAACTCTCTGAAAGACAAAAAGGATGAGTATAAAAAGTGGAATGAGGAGGACATAACTAAGGCAAAATATCAGCAAATAGCCTGAGCCTGTAAAGATGAAGTGAGGAAAGCTAAGGCTCACAATGAAGAAAGTCTTGCGACAGAAGTGAAAAATAACAAAAAGCGCTTCTTACAACATGTTAAAAACAAAAAAAAGTCAAGGAAACAATTGGTCCATTGCTGGGAGAAAGTGGCAAGAAGGTGACAAGCAACAGGGAGAAAGCAGAACTATTTAACTCATTTTTTGCAGCTGTCTTTACACAAACAGTTCAACCTATCAAAAACAGCTCCACAAAAATCAAATTAGGAACACAAATTGAAATAGGGAAGAAAATGGTAAGTGAGCACCTGTCTACCCTAGACGAGTTCAAATCACCAAGACCGGATACATTTCACCCCAGGATTCTGAAGGAACTGGCAGACGAGATCTCAGAATCACTGAACTATATCTTTCAGAGATCCTAGCGCACCAGGGAACTGCCAGAGGACTGCAAAAGAGCTGATATGGTTCCCATCTTCAAAAAAGGGGGAAAAGATAGATCCAGGAAACTACAGACCTATCAGCATGACCTCAATATCAGGGATGATTCTAGAAAAGATAAGCAACGAATTAGCGAACACCTAGAAGGGAAAAAAGTTATAGCCAAAAGCCAACATGAGTTTATCAAAAACAGATCATGCCAGACTAATCATTGCATTATTTGACAAAGTGACAAAATTAGTGGACCAGAGGAATGTTGTCAATGTAATTTACTTGGACTTCAGTAAGGCATTTGATAAAGTAGACCATAACCTACTAATAGATAAAGTAGAAAAATGTGGATTAGACAGCATCAGCATCATAACTGGCTGACCAACCGCACTCAATGTGTAGTCCTCAGTGGAACTGCATCTACATGGAGGGAAGTATGCAGTGGGGTACCCAAGGCTCTGATTTAGGCCCAGTACTCTTCAACATCTTCCTCAATGATTTGGATGAGGGGATAAATGGAGAACTCATCAAATTTGCAGATGACACCAAGCTGGCAGGAATAGCCAACATTCCAGAAGATAGGCTTAAGATACAGAAGGATCTTGACAAACATGAACACTGGCCACTAGTTAAAAAAATGAAATTCAATGGTGAAAAAATTAATGTTCTACAGTTAGGCAAGAAAAACAAAATGCACAGGTACAATATAGGGGTACCTTGCTCAATAGTAATAACTGTGAGAGGGATCTTGGAATCCTAGTGGACAACCATTTAAATATGAGCCACCAGTGTGCAGCAGCTGCTAAATAAGCCAACACGGTTCTAGGCTGCATAGACAGAGGGACAGAATCAAGATCACGTGAAGTGTTAATACCACTTTATAATGCCTTGGTAAGGCCGCACTTGGAATACTACATTCAGTTTTGGTCACCACGATGTAGAAAAGAGGTGAAGACTCTAGAAAGAGTGCCTGGTCGAAGTTTCCGATGGCTGTATTACCTGCTGGAGTACCCTTCTATCGAAGAATGCCTCTGCAGATGCAAATGCATCCAGTCAGTAATATTTGATAAAAGGTGACGGCAAGGCCCAACTGGCCACCCAGTAAATATCCTCAATTGGAGCCCTAGTGATCCATGCCGCCGAGGTGGCCGCGCTCCTAGTGGAGTGGGCCATAATGCCACTGGGCACTGGCAACCGTTGGGTCTCATAAGCACGTGCAATAGCTGCTCTTAACCAACAACCAATGGTAGATGGTGTGACTCTGGCTCCTAGGGTAACTAGAATGAGACAGAAAGAGCCTCCAACTGTCTAATGCTGTGATGGAGAACCTATGGCACTTGTGCCACAAGTGGCACACTGAGCCATTTGTCAGGGCACGTGAGGCGTTGCCCTGTCAGCCCCAGTGTGCATGTGCGCACTGGCCAGTTGACTTTGGCCTTCTTTTGAGACCATCTTTTGCCCTCCAGAGGCTTTCCTAAAGGCTCCAGAGGGCAAAAAATGCCCTTATGGCCGAACCGGAAGCCTCTGGCTATTTTCGCCCTCCCCAGGCTCCTAGAAAGCCTATGGAGCTTGGGGAGGGTGAAAAAAGAGCGTCAAAATCAGGGGGGACGGACGCTGGTCGCACATACATACAGAGGCGGGAATCATGTGCACATGGGCCAAAAGTGGGGGGAGCGCACTCCCTCCCCCGCTTTTGGCACACAAGCCAAAAAAGGTTCGCCATCTAATGGAAGCAGTGCACTTCAGATTGCCTTTGCCATAGATGTTCCCTGTCGTGAGATTGGCCAGTACAGCTGTCCAGGAGAACGACTTCCTGAGCCCTGCGGAATGGGGGGTTTACTTTTGAAAGAAAGGGAGGATCCAGTCTAAGAACTACTCTATTGTCATGGAACACGCACTTGTCATCCCTGATTGAAAGAGCCCCTAGATATGAAATATGGCTAGCCGACGTAATGGCAACCAGAAACACTACTTTGAGCATCAGAAACTGTCTACTGTTGCTCTGCTGAGCCAGTCGGCTTGATGGTTCACTGATCCCGAAATGTGCTCTGCCATGATTGATGCGAGAAGTCCCGCCCATGCTGCAGCTTTTGAGCCTTGAATCACAATGCTTTCGAGTGAGTCCCCATTGATGGTTGATGTGGGTTTTTCTGACCATGTTGTCCATCAAGAGAAGAATGTGTCTTCCTTCGTGGTGTTTCCGGAAATGGCGGAGGGCTAGTCAGGCCGCCTCGAGCTCCAATTGATGTTGTAAAGCAGGTCTGATGGAGTCCACTGTCACTGCGCCAGATGTGTGTCCAGAAGGGCCCCCCAGCTGAATAGACTTGTATCTGTGGTCAGGGTGCTTCTCAGCAGATCTCTGATCCCTTGTCCAATGCTCGAGACAGGCACCAACATAGTGACAGTGGAAGTGCTTGTGTTTAGCTGTTGGTAAGGGAGCATAGACCATTGTAGGGTTCTGGTGTGTAGCCAGGCCCAAGGAAGAATTCTGATACTCTTGCCCAACAACCTGGATAGGACAGAGCCAGATCAATGACCTGAGACTGTCTTGCTGGTCTGGTGACAAGATGATCTTTCTTGCTGTAGTGTCTATCACCGCCCTCAGGTGCAGGAGTTGAGTCGTGGGAATTAGATTACTTTTTTTGAAGTTCACAGAAAACCCGTGAATCTGAAGAGTTCAAATGGTGAGAAGGTCTTGCCAGGCCTGTGATGGTGATGTCGCCTGGACCAGGATGTTGTTGAGGTAATACTGGATCCTCACTGGGTTTGCGCAGAGATGGGTCATTAAGGCTGCAAGAACCTTGGTGAAGGCTCTGGGGGCAGAGGCTAGTCCGAATGGCAGTGTCCATGGTAATGTACCCCTGCGTGTGAGAACCTGAGAAACCTCCAGTGTTCTGGGAGGATTATGTGTAGATATGCCTCTGTGAGGTCAATGAAGGCCAGATGGTCTCCCTCCGAGACCCTCGAGGATTGACTTCAGCGAGGACATTTTGAACCTCTGATATTCTAAGTGGGTATTGAATAGCTTTAAATCTAGAATCGCACTCCAGCCCCCCGAATTCTTCAAAACTACGAAGATGTTGCAGTAGAACCTCAAGCCTAGTCCTGTCTATGGAACTAGCCCTATAGCTTGAATGTCTAGCAGGTGCTTAACTGTGGTCCTCATTGAGGCCCTGCTTCATCTTGTTCTTGGAAACCAAGAAAGTGGTTTGGGGAAAGGAGAGGAACTCTAGTCAGAGGCCTACCCGTACTGTGCTTAACACCCAGGAGTCAGAGATGATGTTCTCCCACAGGTCTGTGAACAAGGCAAGGCCTATGGAAGGACTCGATCCCGAGTCACTTGCCCCTGAGGAAGGGATGACCGCATTCCCCTTGAAATGGCCTCGTGCCCTGAGACTAAAACCTGGGCCTATCAGAATGGGCCTGGAAATACCTATGATGTTAGAAGTCCGACTCTGGAGGGCGGAAGGAAGACCTTCAAAAGTAAGGCTAAGGACATTGGTCCTGTCGCTTGGTGGAAGTGGGCAAGACCTTGAGCTTCTCCTTGTTCTCCACTAAGATGGATTCTAGTGACTCACTAAACAAGGAATCCTCCATAAATGGAGAGGAAGCTAATTTCTACTTGGATTTAGTGTCTGCCTGCCAGTTACGCAACCACAATAGTCTTCTAGACATGACAGAAGAGGATAGTGTTTTGGATGCATACTTCACCGTGTTAAGGGTGGCGTCCATAGAGAACTATGTGGCTGCCATCACTTTGTTTACATCCTGTTGAAGACGTGGATCCCCAGGAGGAAGCCGTTCTTGCAGTTGACGTAACCACAAAAGGGTTGTGCGATTAAAGAAGAAAGTTGCGGCCACAGTCTTAATGGCCCAGGCATGTGACTGGTACATCTTATGCAATGTCAGCTCAGTTTTCCTGTCCTCAGCTTTTAGGTTGTCTGCTATATTTCCTATTACTAATGAGGCTGAGGAGGCCAAAGCCACCACAGACACATCAATAGATGGGACCTGAAGAGCCTGCATGAAGCTTTGTTCCATGTTATAAAACCTACTATAGGCATTGCCCACAGGATTGGGAATGCTCCCGGCCAGGCCCATTGCTTTTTTACCATGTCTAGAAATAGCTGTGGTGCCAGAATCTCCTCCTTTTTCACTAAAGGTTCTGAAAATAGACCTTCACTTAAATTTTGATGACTAGTGGAGGCAGCAGGAGTTGAGGCTCCAGTTCCCAATTTGGTAGTGAAATGAGCCTTGTGGAGAAGAGATTTTAAAAGGGACAAAGAAAACAGACCTGTAAAGGCTGGGGGAGGGGTGTTTGAGACCAGGACCTTGTCATCATCGGACATATCTAGGTCATGCTGAGTCTCGTTGCCAAACAGGGAACCCTCACTGGCTAGAGAAGGGGAGCCAGCCTAAGGCCCTGAACAGCTAGCAGATTCTGGGAAGGCTGGGAAGAGTGCTGGGTCTTGCAGGACTCCCTGTGGGTAGGATGGGCCTCCCTGTGAAATGGCCTTGGTGATGAGCATATTATCTGGGATGCCCTGCATATAACCTTGGTCAGTCAGAGGTTGCACCTCCAGAGATGGAATGGCGGCCTGAGGAGCCAGTAAGGCGCGGGGCTGATCATGGTCTACCTCAGGAGCCCATAATCAAAAGGGTCTACTGACATCTCTAGCATATCCTTGGTCGAAATGGGAAGGGATAGGGAGATATCTGCTCCAGACGAACCCCTCAAAGAAGCCAGGGAAATAGGAGAAGAGATCGAGACTATGGACCTGCAGGGAGACCATGATCTGGCCGGAGATGGACTGGGCTGAGTTTCATGACCCTCTCTATGCCATTCAGCTCTGGCCACCCTCTTATCCAGCGCCTTTTGCCTTCTTTGTTCATCCCTAACAGTAGCCCTAGATGGGCGCTGGGCAGCTGGGGCTTTGTAACTTCTGCTTCTGATATTGACCTGGAAGAGGTAGTGCCCAAACTAGGGTCCCTGGAGAAGGCAGGAGGTCCTGCTGCACTATCCCTTCTGGTGTCTGCCATTTTTGAGCCACTCTACTTACTCACACTCCTTCGACCTGACAGTATGACTGCTGGTGCCTCCGAGCGCTCCAACAAAGAAGAGAGGGTCAGTCGCTCACACCGGTCTCTCCGTTCTGAACAGCAGCGCTGATGTTCGTAGGGAAAGGAAGCTGACTCCATGTGGCTGGGCTCCCAAAATGGCTGCCGCCGCCACCAATCTCACTCCTGCAGATCTCCATAGCTTGTAGAAACAGCCAAAATGGGCTATTTCCAATGCTACTGCCTCGCTGTGGAGAGACCCCTTTTGCAGTTTAGCGGAGCCTACAAGGACTCTCCTGGCTCCACGTGGCCAAGGGAAGCCGAAAATGGCCGCCGGAACCTCCGGCGCTCTGAAACAGGTGGCAACGTTACACGGCCCCTATTATGGTCAAACAGCTTTTAAATAAAAGCCAAATGAAACTATACAAATTTAGAATTGGCAATAATTGCAGAAAGGATTAGGAATGGAATCCAGTCAGGAGCCAGACTGAGTTGAAACAGGGGGCCAAGGAGAGAGTCAGAGGCGTGGTTTAAAAATTGTGACTCAGTCATTGGACCAATCAGAACATAATCCCATTCCTGGACCCTTCTGCAATATCTAGGAGAATGTACAATACACACATGCACATGTATATGTCAATAATTCATGAAGTCAATAGTACCATAATTTATGAATTTGACAGATGAAGGGGACTTTATGTAGTAATTATCAATTACTATATTAAGTAGTACTATATACTCAATGTATATTTAGCATAAGCTGCAAAAAATAAACTGTGTAATTAAACCATATTTGAGAGAAACTACTTTGCAAGTGCTATTGAAGAAAATTTTATATTTTATCCAAATAAGAACCAAAAATAACCAGAAGACCAAAATAAAATTATATCATGTTGGTATCAAGTTATATAACTCAGTTTGAATTATTGGGATTTTTATGCTAAGGTACCTTGCTCACCTGGAGAAATTATGTAAAAAAAATTTTTGAATTCATCCATCCAAACTTCTGCAAGTCGCCTATTATTTTTATTAATAATCTGTCCAGTGCCTCCTGGAAAAGTGTAAGGAGTGGCTTTTCGAAAAACATGTCCCACATGTGAACATGTCACTATTTCCAAAGTTCCTCCACATTGCCAAATCTGAAAATGCCAAAAAACAATTAAAAATCATTTGCAATAATATAGTACATATAAAATTAAAAATAAGTTATAGTTGTATATTAAAACCTGACCTGTAGAGACTGAATTTTCAGGTGCTCCCTTTGTATCACTTCTTTCTGGCATATGAACAAGGCTTATGTATGCCTTTAATAACACTGCAGAAACATTTATGTGAAGATCCTTCTGTTTCTACTGAAAAATATACCCAAACATATGGAATTTAAAAGGATTATTTCTTACTCTGAATGAAATCTCTAGGTTTTCTCCTCCCCATATATCCATTCCAGCATCATATGTTCCAATTTCTTGAAAATAATCTCTGTCTATGGAAAAGAGGCCTCCTGCCATTGTAGGTGTCCTAAAACAAGAATAAAATTTTCTGAACTGAAATGTGATATTTATCAATGCTTAACAGTGAACTCAAATGGTGAGTGCCAATCAAAATGTAGATAAAACCGGACCACTGAGAAACAAGAAGGCACTGGCCTACTCCAGAGCTTTGTGGATATTCACTACAGCATTCTATTATTGTACAGTAGTGCTTCACAAAAAAATTTCATTATCCAGCTAGTTATCTATAAGTCCTTCTTACCGCTTATCAGAGTCCTTATTTAAAGTCCTGGTGGTCACTGGATAATGGGTCTGTGTGTTGTTATCAAAGAAAAACCATTATTACCCAATTTGGGTAATTTACCCAGGTTCGGAAGCACTACTGCACAGAGTAAAGAAAATAACTTTGATCGGGATTACTAAAGTAACAGTGAAACACTCCTTAAATTAAAATAATATGGGAGCATTATGAAAATGACTCAAGACACTCCCCCCGCCCTGGAATTCACATGAATGTAATACAGGGATGAAGGGAAGAATAATCAGATTTGAAAATAATGAAATCTAAAATAAGCAATCTAAATAAATATATTTTTGGTCCACTGTGGAGTCTGCCTTGTAGGGTTGACAATTATCATCCAATCTATATTACTTCAAAAGTAAACCATATTTATAACTATTTTATAACTAAAATAGAGTGTGTGTGTGTGTGTGTGTGTGTGTGTGTGTGTGTGTGTGTATGTATGTATGTATGTATGTATGTATGTATGTATGTATGTATATTAGATACATATAATTCTATAGGATTAAGCTTTTTTCCCTCCTGGATCTATTAAATTTTGTGGGGATGACTTATGAAAAGAAAAGATAGCATAACAGCTAGATTCTGAGTTATTGGTAGATAAATTACAGCCTCCCTCTTATTTTATTGATTTTTATTAATGACTATAATGATTCTGAAAATCAGGAAACAGCAATAATCCGTATTCTAAAAAAAGAAAACAGATTTTCTAGATAATTATTGTCTAGTCATTTATTAAAGATCAGCAGCAAATATTAAATGTGCTTTGAGATTCTTTGCCATTTATTGCAAGGATTAGGAAGAATGAGAAAAAATATGAAAAAAAAACCCAAGTTTTGAATTCTCACATTCATAAAACCAAAATTATGAAATGTCTTGGAATATTTTTTCAAGCTTCCAGTGGGGAAAAATGCTTATACTATATAAAAAATGCTTATACTATATAATTCATAAAAGCAACCTCAGCAATGGAATTTTTTACTAATCATGGAGTATCTTATCTGTCTAATGGTTACTATAGGCAGTCCTTGATTTATGACCACAATTGGGATCAGAATTTCCATTGCTAAGCATGGCGGTTGTTGTTTATTTATCTATTAAAATTTATATGCTGCCCATCTAACTATCCAAAGAGACTCTGGGTGGCTCAAGTGACCCTTGTTAAATGAACAGTGTCCGATTTTATGATTTATTTATTTTTTACCATGGTTACTTAGCAAATCATTGCAGTTGTTAATTTACTGTCACTGCATTGTGGCCATGATCACATGATAACAATTTGGGCATTAGGCGGTCCACCTGGTTTAAGACCAACCACAGGACTACTACAACTGTCCCCATCATGCTATCTCAGCCAACCACTCTTAGCACACACAAAGCTATTATAGCTCTAGAGGCCCAAGCCTGCTCCAGGAGGCCTCAGTCAGTTATAGGCCCCAGCGGCATATATTGCTTCACTTACCTTTGGGCTTTACTGAACTGCTGACAAGCACACCAGACAATGTGAGATGCAGCCTTTCTATAGAAGCCACCTTACACCTGTCTTTAAACAAGTTCATTTTTACAATTGTTCAAAAGTTCCTCATGAAATTTGGTGGAGCCTTCCAAAAACTCCAAGAATCGGCACCAGTTTGCTGAACGGTACAAGGCAGCCTCTGTAGGAAGGCCGTGCCTCACATCAGCTGGGCACATCTGTCAGTAGCTGCAGAAAAACATAAAGGTAAGTTTGATAACAGTTAAATGCCCAGCAGTATATTTATAATTTTAGATAACAGAATATAATTGTTTAGGTTTTGGTCATGGATATAATTTTAGCTTTAAACCACACAATGATTCTCTGATTTTAGATTATTTTTAATTCAGGTTTTGGATTGTCTTAGCTTTTTTTCACCCTTTCATTCATATGTATCTAATTCTTGGAGACTGCTTGGACCTGTCCCTATAGTTTTCTTGGCATGATTTGATTACCATTGCCTCCTTCCTAAGGGTAGAGAAAGTGACTAGTGCAAAGTTATCCTACTGGTTATCCAACCATTATCCCAAACTGGCTCCTCCTTTTTAGCTTAGTATTAAATATATTAGGATAGTGTATTCCCAGGCACAGAAACTGGATCATGCTTTACGGACATTTAGGACAAAATCCTTCTCAATACACCTTTAATAAATAATGTACAACAAATCAATAAAATGCTTCTGTCAAAAAGTTAAAAATCCCCCCTCCTTTCATTTTATAGTTGTGGGAACTATGTATATGTTTAGTCTAACAAACAAAAGGACTATACGTGAATTATGGAAGTCTTCCAATTCTTGAGGGCTGTCACAAAGAAGGGGTCAACCTATTATCCAAAACACCTGAGGGCAGGAAAAGTAGTAATAGGTAAAAGATTATTAAAGAGAGATCCAACCTGGAATTAAGGAGAAATTTCCTGACAGTGAGAACAGTGGAACAACTCAGTGGAATGGCTTGCCTCCAAAGGTTGTGGGTGCTCCTTCATTGGATGATTTCAAGGAGGGTGGATTACCATTTGGCTGGAATGGTACAGGGTTTCCTGTTTGAGAAGGGGATTGGACTAGAAGACCTCCAAGATCCCTTCCAACCCTGTTATTCTATGTTCTAAGAGGCTTCAGAGAACAAATGTCTTAGAACTTTCTTAAAAGTTACTAGTGATAGGGTGTTAATAAACTTCAATAATATCTAACTTTCATATGTGTCTTTCAGTGCCTTTCAGGTACTCTTTCTTTCATCCTATTGGCAATGTATTTACTAATTATTTTTTATAGAGCTTAAACTTTCTATTCTTGCAGTTATTCTAATTTCACTCTTTTTTTCAATGTATATTTCCTCCCAAATTCTCTTGAAACTAACAATCATAACAATCTGACCTACAATCATAACCTAGCGTCTACCATTTGATTTTAATTTTTAATCATAATCAAATCAATTATGGATTCATTTATTTTGGTCTATAGATTATGACACCAGACATCAATTGAGTTTCTACTTCCACATGCATGGTGAAAAATTTAGATATCAATTACATTCCAATATGCTTTAGCTTTTTCATTCATACTCTACATATATGTAAACGTGTTCATTTTTACACGTTTTCAGTTTTACTCCATGTTATTTTACTTTCACTCAAATCTATCATTTCTTTTCCCTTTTCCTTACCTTCACAAATGTTTAATTTGCCTATTTCCTGTTGCTTTCATTTGTTTAATTTATCTTTTTTGCCATTTACTACTGCTCTTACATTCCAATTAGGATTTTTTCTATATGTTGTCATTACCAGATGATGCCACAAGTACTGAACATAGAATATTATGGTTTTAATCAATTAAGTATTTTACATTACAACATTTACATTCCCTGAAAATATTCTGGAAAAGTAATTATCAGTATGATCACGTTTTGGCCAGTATGTCAGAAATGTGTTGAAACTCCATTTCACCCAAAAATATTCACACTACCCTATACAAGCCCAAAATGTCTAAATAAGAGGTTACCTTACAAGCCAACACTATCCTGATAATCTCGAATAAGTTATTTTACAAATAGTCTTCCAGTTATAACCATTTGTTCAATGACAGAAAGTACTGAATGAATGGTAATTTCCATCAGTCTCTGAAGTTTCAGCCATTGCAGCACTCCAAGTATCATGTGATCAAAATTCAGATGCTTGTCTATATTTTTGACATCCCTCCACCCACCTATCTTCACCCCCACTCTCTACTAACTCCTCCTCCATCTCCCTCCATCTATCCTCTATCTTAACTGCCCCTACCTGACTTTTGCTGTTCTCTTTCTCCAGTTTTTGACAAATTGTACCAGCAGAGATGGTTGCTGATCCTTTGAAAGGACTTTGGGAGAAAAGCTGCAGTAAGGTATGGCAAGGCTTGTGGTGGGGAGGCCACATGGAAGAGTAGCAGGAATAGGCAGCAGCAATGGAGTACAAGGTAGTCAAAACAGCAGAAATGGGGAGTAGATAGAAGAGGAGTAAAAGTTATGGGTAAGAATTATAGGGCAAATTATAGTCCTGGCCTAACAATCACAATTGAGACTATTGGAACTGGCACTGCTATATAACGCAGTTGTGAAGTTTCACTAATGAACATTTTACTTAGCAATGGAAGTTTAGTCCTAATTAGAGTCACAAGCCAAGGATTACTTGTTCCAAAAATATTTTAACTTTTTCATATATTTACAAATGATCTTTTAAAACAAACTCATAATCGTATTGCTATCTAGTAATGCAAAACAAATAATTTATCATTTTAGCTCCCCATTATCCTCACTATATACAAACACAAATGCATTAATTATTGCAAATACAGTATTTGGCTTTAATACAGGAATTCTTGAGTATGTTGCATATTCATATAAATTTTATTAATAAATAAATTTTTAACTTGAAAATAAACCAATAGCATCCTTTTTTTGCTATACACTCTTCAAAATATTCTGAATCACATAATGCTTGTCACTTTTTTCAATAGCTAGGTGAGAAATTGGCAGGAATAAATTTCCATAGGCATGATATGGAGATTATAGGGAAGCTCATATGGAAATTGTAGAAAAGTTGTGAAGCCATTACCAAACAATTTCAGTGACTTCCATTTATCAAATAAATAATTATGGTAAAATTATGGATCATTTTTTACTTATTTGTCATATTCATATTGCCCATCTCATAAAACAGGACATTGGTCTAGACAGTGTTAACAGCTTAAAGATTTTTATTTCTGGGTGGAGGAATGGTTTCCATCTTCCTCTGATTTTGGAAATGGACTAGTGGTTTCAGGTTGTTGACTGTGACCTTCTGAGAAATATATTTCATATTAACTCATTAATCACAGAGCCTTGTAATTATTTCTAACCCTCAAAGGAATATCCATCAAACTGAATATCCATTAAAGTATTCAGTTTAATCAAGAATCAGTTTTCTTTACCTAACTGGAAGAGTCCGATCACCTTTCCTTCTATCCATTTCTCTCTGAGGAACAGGATACCATCGGAAATTTAACTTCCAGTTGAATCCTCCATAAGTCATATCAGAGCCTGCCATGTATTCAAATGTGTCATCACTGATTACATCAATGATAGGACAAACTACAGTTTTCCTAGAGAAATAAATGACATAAATTGTTATAGACAAAAGATAATAACATTGCTATGTGTTATTCACTATAGGGGAACAATTATGTAGCATATTATTAAATGATTTTGATTCTAATTTTTAAACATTGGAGACTAACTGTAATGATGACGTATCATTAGGGACAAGACTATTAGAGACTTGTATGTCACTAAATCATCTGGACCCCTGTTCAGATTTAGAACTTGAGGATGAAATATTACAAAGATTATGTCCAGTTGACTTTAACAAAGCTAGTATTCCAGGCAAAACATGTGAGATTCTTTGAAACTCTACAGCTTTCAAAGTAAAATAGTAGCAAACTATAACATTAACATTTGATGAACCCATATTAAAGTCTTATTTGCTTTAAAAAAGCAACTGTATTTTTAAAAAAAGTTTGGGGAAAAACAGGGATAACTGTAATTATTGGAATTTCAATCCATTATACACACACAGTCCATTTAAATATGGGTTTATTCTGCTGCTTATTTTTGTCAAAATATGCTCTACTGAACAACAAAGTCCTCAAAAGAAACTAATTTTAGTCGTTTTGAAAGACTATTATTATAAACACAGTTAACTAAATTAATAAATATCAATCTTTAACACGTTTAAAAAAATAACTACCTATTAGCTTTAATCCGTGCTAACAAAGGCTCAAGCCAACCTACAGTGCATTCACAATGAGCATCTAAAAAGGTAATGACTTGGCCTTTAGAGGCAGCAGCTCCTTTCAATCTGGCTCTGATGAGTCCAGAACGCTGCTCCATTCGAATCACATACACTGGTATTCGTAATTTTTTCACATAGTTCTCCAATGGTCTCTTCAAGAAGTCTGAAAAACAATGTCAAACAAAATGTGATTTAAATGTTTCCTGCATATATACCATTACTAGCATTTGTCAAATGTGTAGATTGACTTCGGTCTAAATTACTTTTCAATTTGATCAGTGAGAAGACTATTCAGCAGAATTGTCCTTCCTTTTTTTGGCAATTCTTTCTGAAGAAACAGAAAGTTTGACTTACCATGAAGTTTCTTTCTGTGTGCAGAATATGGACGTGACATAATTAACAAGGCAGAGCCAATAGACAAAAGCTTACTATTCTACCCTCATATAAGAAATTCCCAATGGCAGATTTTAACTTGATTTCAGCTATAAAAGAAACAACCACAAATCCAGCAACAAGCTAGAGCAAATAATACATTAAAAATGGGAGACAGAAGTAATAAAATGGATATGGAAAGAGGGATGGTTTCTGTTGAAAATTGCAACTTGATGATATATCTCAGTTTTAGCGTTGGTTTCTAACTCTGGAGAAACTTCCCTGGGGAAGGGAAGGTTTTTGAAATTGGTTTTTTTGTTTGTTCCATGGATGGCTGGATGCTCTCCAAGAGCTTCTTGAAGAAATAATCTAGTAATTTCTGGCTGAGGGGAGGGTGGAGAACAGGTCAACCAAGAACCAAATTCACCACTGAAGAACCCATTTAGAACAGCAGTTCTCAACCTATGGGTCGCGACCCCTTTGGGGGTCGAACAACCCTTTCACAGGGATCGCTTAAGACACGAGCATGCACTGCCCTCTTCTCTCTGACAGCTGCCTGGTTAAAAAGCCATCCCCTGCAGTGTTTTTCCCTGAGGGCTCCACAGAACATTTCAAGACCAATGTCACCACATCTGCCCTCTTCGGGGACAGGTCCTCTTCAGAAGGACGAGGCCCCACTGGTCCCCTTCGCATTCATCTTCTGGCCACAGTCCCACGCCGTGGAAAACATAGGTGGGCGCATACCCGCACAGTTACAGGTTGGAGCAGGACCAAAGCCCCTCTCCCAACTGGCCCTTCCTCCCTCAGAGGGCTTTGGAGGCCTTCGGAGAGAAGCTTCTGCAGAAGCCCGGGCGAATAAGAATAAGTTATCGTCATTACGAAGTCTCCGAGGCTGTAATTGTGTGTGTGGGGGTGCACGCACCTATGTTTTCCATGACGTGGAGCCACACCGAGACTCTGCATGGCTGGCGATGACTCCGGAGCCCATCCACAGGAGACGGGGTCCCTCTTGCATTCCTTGTCTTCCCAGATGGGCTCCGGAGTTATTGCCGCGCCGATGCTCCAGCCACATAGAACGTCAGCATGGCTCCGCGCCGTGGAAAACATAGGCATGCGGAAACCCCCCCCACACAATTACAGCCTCGGAGACATCATAATGGCAGGAACTTGTTCTAACTTGCCGGAGTTCTGCAGAAGCTTCCCTCTGAAGCCCTCCAAAGCCCTCCGAGGGAGGAAGGGCCATTTGGGAGAGGGGCTCTGGTCCTACTCTGGGCTGGAATTGTGCGGGGCATGCGCGCACCTATGTTTTCCATGGCATAGAAGACGAAAAACATGAGGGGGACCACAGAGGCCTCGTTCTTCTGAAGAGGACCTGTCCCTGAAGGGAGCAGATGTGGTGGCATCGGTCTTGGGCTGTTCTGCAGAGCCCCCCAGGGAAAACCGCTGCTGCCAGGTACTTTTAACCATATATTTTGGTCCTATGACTGTAGAATGCTGCAAAAAACCATAAATAAAGGCCAGTTGTTGAATGTTTCAAATGTGGAATTGGAATTGGAATTGATTTTATTTGTAGGCCGCCCTTTCCCTGAGGGGACTCAGGGCGGCTCACAGAAACCAGGGAAAGGGGAATACAATACAATACAATACTAAGACAACGACACATAATAAAATAATACACAACATGCATACACCATTCGGGCGGGGTAATGGTCCTTATCCCCAGGCCTGACGGGCGAGCCAGTTCTTCAAGGCTGTGCGGAAGGCCTGGACGGTGGTGAGGGTACGGATCTCAACGGGGAGCTCGTTCCAAAGGGTCGGGGCCGCTACTGAGAAGGCCCTCCTCCTTGTGGTTGCCAGCCGGCATTGGCTGGCCGATGGAATGCGGAGGAGGCCTAACCTATGAGATCTTATAGGCCGTAGGGAGGTAATTGGCAGAAGGCGGTCTCTCAGGTATCCAGATCCACTGCCATGTAGGGCTTTATGGGTGGTCAATAGCACCTTGAAGCGCATCCGGAGATCGACAGGTAGCCAGCGCAGCTCGCGGAGGATAGGTGTAATGCGGGTGAATCGGGGTGCACCCGCGATCACTCGCGCGGCTGCGTTCTGTACTAGCTGAAGTCGCCGGATGTTCCTCAAGGGCAGCCCCATGTAGAGCACATTGCAGTATTCCAGCCTAGAGATCACGAGGGCCCGAGTGACTGTTGTGAGAGCCTCCCGGTTCAGGTAGGGTCGCAACTGGCGCACCAGGCGTACCTGGGCGAATGCCCCCCTGGTCACAGCCGCTATATGATGGTCGAATGACAGCTGTGGATCCAGGAGGACTCCCAAGTTGCGAACCCTCTCTGAGGGGTGTAAAATTTGACCCCCCAGCCTGAGTGTTGGATTAATAGCCGAATTTTTGGGAGGAAAACACAACAGCCACTCGGTCTTTTCTGGGTTGAGCACAAGCTTGTTAATCCTCATCCAGTCCATGACGGCTTCGAGTCCCCGGTCCATTACGTCAACCGCTTCATTGATTTGGCACGGGGCGGACAGATACAATTGAGTATCGTCCGCATATTGATGGTATCTAATCCCGTGCCTGCGGATGATCTCTCCCAGCGGTTTCATGTAAATGTTGAATAGTAGGGGGGATAAGACCGATCCCTGCGGCACCCCATATTTTAGGGGCCTTGGGGACGATCTCTGCCCTCCCACTAACACCGACTGCGACCTGTCCGAGAGGTAGGAGGAGAACCACCGTAACACGGTGCCTCCCACTCCCACCTCCCGCAGTCTTCGCAGAAGGATACCATGGTCGATGGTATCGAAAGCCGCTGAGAGGTCAAGGAGGACCAGGATGGAGGGATGTCCTTCATCTCTGGCTCTCCAGAGATCATCCATCAATGCGACCAAGGCGGTTTCAGTGCTGTAACCGGGTCTGAAGCCTGACTGGAAGGGGTCTAGATAGTCTGCTTCCTCCAAGGACCGTTGGAGCTGGAAGGCCACCACCTTCTCAACAACCTTCCCCAAAAAGGGGAGGTTGGAGACCGGGCGGTAGTTATTAAGGACAGCTGGATCTAGGGATGACTTCTTCAGGAGGGGTCTCACCACCGCCGCCTTCAGTGTGGCGGGGAAGTTCCCCTCCCGAAGGGAGGCGGTTACAACCGCCTGGATCCAGCCTCGTGTCACCTCACTGCAGTTAGAAACCAGCCATGAGGGACACGGATCCAAAGCACAGGTGGAGGAACTCACAGCTCTCATGGCCTTGTCCACATCCCCGGGGGTAACCTCCTGAAACTCAACCCAGAGCTGTTGAACTTGGTCCCCCTGAGTCTCGGCTGGAACTGCAGATGTGGAGTCCAAGTCCGTCCGAAACCGAGCAATTTTGTCCGCTAAGAATTGGGCATATTCTTCAGCTCTGCCCTGCAAGGGTTCCCCCGCCTCCCTTTTATTCAACAGGGAGCGGGTTATCCTAAACAGGGCGGCTGGACGGGACTCAGCGGACGCAACCAGGGAGGCTATATGTGATCTTTTAGCTGCCCTAAGTGCCCTAGTATATTCCCTGGTGCAGGTGGTTACCATTGCTCGGTTCGATGCGGACTTATCGGACCTCCAACGGTGCTCTAGGCATCTCCTCCGGCGCTTCATCTCCCGGAGCTCCTCGGTGAACCAAGGTGGTCTCCGGGATCCGCTGCCTCGGAGGGGCCGCAGTGGCGCAATCCGGTCGAGGGCCTCTGACGCTGCCGAGTGCCACGCAGCAGCCAGAGTCTCTACCGGACTGTGGGTGAGAGTATCAGGAATAACCCCAAGCTCTGTCTGGAACCTTACTGGCTCCATAAGACGCCTGGGGCGGAACCACCTGGTCGGTTCCTCCTCCCTACAGTGGGGGTTTGGCCTCCGGAAGTCGAGCCTCAGTAGGCAATGGTCTGACCACGACAGGGGTACGATGTCACTCCCCCTCAGACCAAGATCACACATCCACTGCTCCGAGAGAAATACAAGGTCAAGCGTGTGTCCCGCCGAATGGGTTGGGCCTCGGATTACTTGAGTCAAGCCCATGGCTGTCATGGAAGCCATGAACTCCTGCGCCCCATCAGAGTTTTCACCGAGCGTCGGCAGATTAAAGTCCCCCAGGACCATCAGCCTAGGGAACTCAACTGCCAGCTCGGCTACTGACTCGAGGAGCGAGGGGAGGGCTGCTGCAACGCTGTTGGGAGGCAGGTACGTTAGCAGCAAACCCACTTGACCCTTGAGGTCCAACTTTAACAGCAAAGACTCACACCCGACAATCTCCGGAGCAGGGACCCTACGAGGAACTAACGACTCCCGGATAACAGCGGCCACACCCCCACCCCTTCCCTGGGCTCTCGGCTGATGCAGCACCTGAAATCCTTCTGGGCACAGTTCTACAAGGGGGACTCCTCCCTCTGGGCCCAGCCAGGTCTCAGTAATACATGCCAGGTCTGCCCTCTCGTCTAAAATTAAGTCCCGGACGAGAGGTGCTTTATGTACAACAGACCTGGCATTTAGCGACAACAGCCTGAGACCAGGGTCCTGATTACTTACACCATCTGGTCTTGGAGTGGGACTCCTAGGGCCGGAAGGAGGGATCTCTGTTATGTAGCGAACCCTCCTTCCCCGGTAATGGCCTGCCCTAGAGTCCCCGCCGTATCTGCCCCTCCCTGTCACGACCGCAATACCCCGACCCTCTCCCGTGTCTTTAGCCCCCTCAGCCACCCCCATAGCCCCCGCAACTCCCGGCAGGTCCTCCGAATCAAGCACACTCATTTATACACTCAAGCGGTCCCCACGTAATAATTAAAACACATAAAATACAAGAGTCATAGGGTAATAAAAAGTGGGATCATCCAATTCACACATTCAATCCCATGCACTCACCATACCATTTAAAAGTTTGCGCAGCGTCCGTAGATCTTATAAAAGAATATATATAGAAGGGAGAGTAGCCTTCGTCCCTTCTTATATATTTGGGAAGGTCCCAAAAAGTCCAGGCGATTAGAAGAAATTATTAAAGCTGTTAAAGTCCGATTTATCAATAGTGTCAGTAAAGGCAAAGTCTGGGCAGTTAAGATGGTTTCCCTTGGGCGATAAAAGATAATATTAACCAGCTGGATGCAGTTAGTTCGTATGTGTAGAGGCCCGGTAGATGTAATTATGGATGTAATTGTAGGTGGAGTGGGTAGGTGGTAATTAAGAAGGCGGTAGAGATGGTAAAAATGATGAAACCAGCCAAGAACTAGAGGAAGCGCCAGTAATGGCCACTGGAGGGAGTCAGAGGACCACATATGCTGCCTTTCCGGAGTAATGGTGTCCAATGCAAGATGGTCTGGTAGACAGTTTTGTCTGACGTGGCACTCCTGAGGCAGCAACAGCAGCAGATGGTACCCAACACAATAAAAAGTTTGTTGTTGCAGTCCTGGGATCACAATCCAGGAAGATAGATGGTAGATAAAACGTTGCAAGGCCCAGTGAAAGCAGCAATAAAACCCAAAGGAGATGTCGTACCAAGGGGAGAAAAAACAGTCAACAGGGCCGCAATACAAAACAGTAGAATTATGGTGGGGATAGAAACCAAGTCCTCCAGACCAAACAGGTACTTCCATGCAGCTCCTTACCCTCTGATCAGGGCACAGATCAAGCCCCCCAGGGTAGCTGGGCAGCCTCTTGGGACCGCGGGGCCAAAGCCACCGCCGCTCATGCAACGCCGCCACCACCGCCGCCCAGCTGTTCAAGAGGGAGCCGTCAATAGGGCCGTGATGCCAGGCACCAGGATTACGATGAGGGTAGAAAAATAAACCTCCAAACCAAACAGGCACTTCAAAGTCCGGATCCAGCCTCCCAAGGCAGCGGGGCAGCCTCCTGAGGCAGCGGGGCCGAAGCCGCCGCCGCTCGCGCAACGCCGCCACCGCCGCCGCCCAGCTGATCGGAAGAAAAGTCACCGAGGGAGGTAACGCCGTCCCGGGACCACCCGGAGGTGGCCCCCTCCTCAGAAAGTTACCTTCCCTGGAAGCCTGACAGCTGATCGTTTGCGAGGACCCCTCTGTTGTCATATTCGGGGTCTCGTCGCCTGGAATTTTCCCGCTGTTTCTTTTCGGTAGCCGGAGCGTTAGAGCTCGGCAGCCATTCCCGTTTTGATTGGAACACTCAAAAAGGCGACCACAGTATGTGTGTGTGTATGTCTCTCTGTGTGTGAGAGTGAGTGAGTGAGAGAGACAGACAGACAGAGAG
Source organism: Thamnophis sirtalis (assembly GCF_051295495.1). NCBI lineage: Eukaryota > Metazoa > Chordata > Lepidosauria > Squamata > Natricidae > Thamnophis > Thamnophis sirtalis. The sequence goes on along the minus strand of NW_028261384.1, from coordinate 82,806,250 downwards.
GCACAAAGAGAGAGACACAGACAGAGTGAGTAAGTGAGTGAGTGAAACAGAGAAGGAGGGAGAAAGAGTGACAAAGAGCCACAGAGAGAGAGAGAAAGAGAAAGAAAAGGAAAGGGAAAGAGAAAAGAAGGAAGAAAGGAAGGAAGTTAGAAAGAAAGAAAGAAAGAAAGAAAGAAAGAAAGAAAGAAAGAAAGAAAGAAAGAAAGAGAATGACAATTGGCTTATCTGAAGGGCCCTTTGCTTTCTTTCTTTTTTTTTTCAAATATATTTTATTCATTTTCACATTCCATTTTACAGTCACTTATATACTGGATATTTGCTATAAGAAAAGAAATAAAACAAAATAAAAAAGAAAACACAACTCATCATTCACAACCCCACCTGACACTTCCATCCTCCACACACCCCATCTTCCCCCTCCAACTTTCCTTTCCTCCCTCTAACACTCCCCTCCTACTTCCCTTTCCCCTCAAACCTTCCTTCTCCCCTTGCTCCCAGCACGCCCTCCTTACATTCCCCTTACTCCTTCCTTACTCCTCCCTCTTCTTTCCCTCTACCTCTCCCCTTGGTGTATTCCTTTATTCAACTGTTGTTTATTAATATAATATGATAAAAAATAAAATAAACCAAGGAAAAAAAAATATAAAGAAAGAAAAGAAAAAAAAAGAACAACCGTATACAAGTGCATTCTTTTTCTTATTGAGACTATATTAACACCCACCCACCCACCCCCCATAAATCCCCATCCCTAATCCTCCCGACTTCCCAGGGCCCACACCTGGCACTGCCCTCTGTCTAAAGTATCTTATGATCGTATGGATTAAAAATAAAAGTAATATATTTAAAAAAAATAGATAGAAAGAAAATACAAATTATATAAAGGAAAAGAAAAAAAAAAGAAAAGAAAAAAAGAAAAAAAAGAACTCTTTGTATTAAGCTCAGCCCCCCATCTTTATTTATGTTTAAATAGTGTAAATCATTCTATATGTATTTTATTCTCGTCTCTTGCTTCTTTGTTATTTACCCCAACCTCCTGTAGGCTCTCCAGTTCATCTTCCTTAACCTTATATTCAGATAAGCATTTATACAAATTTGTGTAGACATCAGTATACAAACTAGCTCAAAATAATCTCACCAAACTTTCCCTTCTAGTAAAATTTAAGCAGAGTGGATCATTCCACATATTCAAATATTACTTTACAGAAGAATCAGTTTGCATTCTATCTTAAAATAATCTCAACAAACTTTCCCTTCTAATAGGATTTAAACAGCGTAAATCATTCCGCATGCATTTTACCCTCGTCCCTTGCTTCTCTAATATTTACCACTATTTCCCATAGTCCCTCCAAATAATCTTTCTTAACCTTATTTTCAAACAGTAATTCACACAAGAGTCAAAATTTATACAAATTTGTGCAGACATCAGTTTACAATCTAGCTCAAAATAATCTCACCAAACTTTCCCTTCTAGTAAAATTTAAGCAGCGTGGATCAAATATTACTTTACACAAAAATCAGTTTGCATTCTATCTTAAAATGATCCCATCAAGCTTTCCCTTCTAATAGGATTTAAACAACGTAAATCATTCCGCATGCATTTTACCCTCATCCCTTGCTTCTCTGATATTTACCACTATCAAATTTATGCAGACATTAGTTTACAATCTAGCTCAAAATAATCTCACCAAGCTTTCCCTTCTAAGAAAAATTAAGTAGCATGGATCATTCCACATATTCAAATAATACTTTCAACAAGAATCAGTTTACCTTCTATTTTAAAATAATCTCATCAAACTTTCCCTTCTAACAGGATTTAAACAGCGTAAATCATTCTGCATGCATTTTACAAATATACATTCAGCATCACCCCACCAATATCCGATTCCGCTTTTTCTACCGGAGAGAGGTCGCAAACCCCCATTCAATCCACAACTTTGACGAATATTTTAGAATGTCTAAATCCTCGATCTCCGCTTTTCTGCTTCTCCGAGAGAGGGAGAGCTACCCCCTCCATCTTGCAGCCATGTGGTCTGCTGCTTGCCTTCTCCTTCGGCTTGTCTTTCCTCTTTTCCAAGTGAATCAGGAAGTCCCGCCTTCAAAGTCTTGTAATAGAAATCTCGAGCCTCCGAAACAGAACTGAGACGAAGTCTTTGATTCTCAAATGTGACCGTAATGCCGGCTGGGGCCTCCCATTTATATTGAATCTGATGATTTCTAAGCTCTTTAGTTAAGAAAGTATAGTCTCTTCTTGCTTTTAACATCTGGGATGGTATTTCTTTGAAGACAATCAAATCCTGGCCATCAATTCGCAACCTGTTATTGTAAAACTTTTGCATGATCGCGTTTCTGGATTCTTTTGTGGAGAAATATATAATTATGTCCCTCGGGAGCTGTCGCTGTTCTGCTACCAACGAATTCTGGCGATAGATTTTCCGAATCTGCCAATCAAAATTAAGTCCCGGGCTTCCCACCGCATGGCTGAAGGCTTCAACAAAGGTCTGTTTCAGATTCTCTCGCTCCTTTTCGCGGAATCCTCTGACTCTTATTGCAAATGCCTTCTTGTTAAAGTTTATCATAACGAGCTGTTCTTGAGTATCTCTAATTTTTTGTTGTAATGTTTGGATATTAGTAGTCAAATTAGAATTAGCCTCCTCCAAGCTTTCCAATTTATTCTCCATTTCAGCGGTATAATCTGTCAGGGCAGACACGGCTACAAACGTATTCGCCTTCATTTGGGCAATCTTAGACTTTAAATTACCATATAGCTCCAATACAAATTCTTTAATTTCTTGTTTAAAGTCATTAAGCATTTGAAAGAAAAATTCCTGTGTTAAGAATTCTCCAGTAGAGGGCGTAGGAGACAAGGGCAGCGATTTCATAGTAGATTCTTTAAATTCATTCGTAGATTCTTTAAGCACATTCGTAGAGAGACGCTTCGATTTTGACCTGGGTGCCATTATAAATAAACAAATAAACAGCGCTCTCGCTCCCCTCTGTTTCCCAAAAAAAATTATTTTGTTTAAGAGCGGTCTGCAGGAAGGTAAAGCCGGCTAAGTACATCCCCTATCAGTCACCAACGGAGAGAAATCGCCATTTTGAAGTCCGTTTAAACAAAGAAGCCTCTAGGGCAAATGAGGCTGGTGTTTAAGATAGTAATAAAAGCATAAATCTCATAGGGGTGGGACCCGCCCGTATTAATCCTAGCTTCAAACAACTTTGCTTTGTCCTGGGGGGGGGGGGTCGCCTGTCTAGGGCTGCAAAAAAAGGCAGCTGAGAAGAACTGGCTGGAGATAAGGGCTCCGCTTACGCTGGATCTAATCTCCGTCCACAGCCAAAAAAAAAGAAAAAGGCTGTGAATTACGAATAGACCCTAGCCACAGAGCTAAAACTCCCTGCCCCTTTCTAGCCAAAAAGGGGTGATATCTATGATCTTATTTAGATATACAGACCAGATCTCTGAGAGGAGCTCCGTTGAGCCCTCTTCGGCGATAGGCTCCGCCCCCAGGAAGTCGATCTGAAGGGCCCTTTTCTGAGTGCTGTGAAGGGGAGTCCAAGCATGGGTTAAATACAGCCAATCTGCCCAGGACTAAATTGAAACTTTATGCCACACCTCTGGTGCTGACTAATCCTCAGATTTTCTTCAATGAAGGCGTGGACAATGTGTGCTAAGAAGTTCAGGAACCAAGTCAATGAAGGTCGTTAAAAAATTATCTACAAATCCAAAGAAATCATATGACAAATGGCAGAGCAGACCCCAGGGTGGGGTTGGAATCTCTTTCACAGCACCCAGAAAAGGACCCTTCAGGTAAGCCAATTTTTCTGGATGCAACTCTGGAGAGTCCAGGCATGGGACATATCCAAGCTAAATGTCACTAGGGCGGGAAACGAAAGCATCCAGGGTCTTTCCGCTGGTATGAATGCCCTAGAGAACTCGCCTCCCAAATGCCACCTCCGCAGAAGCAAATTTGTCCAGTCTGTAGTTTTGAACAAAGGAAGACTCTTTGAAAAGGGTGGCCTTTGCCAGTGCGGGGGACAGCCACCACTGGAGGGACTGACGTACCTTTGGTGAGACACGAATCAATTGTTGAGAGTTGCTCATGTTGGCCCTCTGGTAGGGCAGGAGGAGCCATTGTAGGTGTCGAGAATGAAGGCGTGCCCAAGGTACTATTGACAGGCACAAAATCATCTTGCCAAGGAGTTATGACAGCTGCACGATCGATGCCTGCAATGACTGCAGTACCTGCAACACCTGGCTTCTGATGCTTGCCAACCGCTTTGGAGACAGGGAGGCCTGGCAACTGGTGGTGTCGGATGCACATGCCTCTTTTCCTTGTTGATGGAGAACCTGTGTTGTTGGAAGGTTCGCAGTGTGTATTGCAGGTCTTGCATCGCTTGTTGCCATGATGATGACTGAATGAGGACATTGTCCAGGTAGCAATGCAGGCACACCGGGCGAGGTCTCAAGAAAGCCACCACCACAGCTAGGACTTTTGTAAAGGTCCGAGGTGCCGAGGACAGGCCGAATGGCAGAACCTTGTACTGGTAGCGGCGGCCTGCATAAAAGAATCTCAGGAAACTGTGGTGAGCTTTGCAAATGGGATGTGGAGGTAGGCCTCCTTGAGATCTATGGATGTTAAGAGATCTCCCGGCTTGATGCAATCCAGAATTGACTGAAGGGACTGCATCTTGAAGCTCCAGTATGCTATATGATGGTTTAGCTTTTTTAGATCGAGGATCCCCCTCCACCTCCCAGAGTTCTTTGGGACAAGGAAGAGTATTGAATAAAACTCTGTCCTTTCCTGACCTGGTGGAACCGATTCTATGGCATTTATGTTTCTGAGGTAAAGGATCTCCTGTTCCATGAGAGTCCTCTTGACCGAATAGGAGGGGGTTGGACACCGAACGAAGTGTCGGGAAGGGGGGGGAAATGAACTCTAACGTTAGACCTATGCGTATCGTCTGAAGGACCACTGGTCCGACGTGATCCGCTCCCATTGGGAATGGAACAGCTGAAGATGCCCTCCTATGGGAGCCGTTCGCTGATGGTCACTTATTACGTCTGAAGGGTCTGGAACTGGACCCTCCGCGATAGGGACATTTAGAGAAGGACTGTTGACTGTTTCTGTCACAAAAGGGCTGATGGTCCTGGGACCTACCCGTGCCTTGAGAATAGGAACGTTGGAAGGAACTGGAGGTAGATTGCTGCTCCAAGTTCTGAAAGGGCTGCCTCCTATAAGTCTGCAAACCCTTGCAGTCAGATTTTTTGTTAACCGAAGGCATGACCTTCTTTTTGTCCTTATTTTCAACAAGGACATGATCTGGGGCCTCCCCCAAAAGCTTGCTACCCTTAAAGGAGCTGAGGCAAGCTTCCACTTGGAGCGGATATCTGTGTTCCAATGCCTGAGCCATAAGAGGCGTTTGGTGGGATCTAGAGGCAAATTTAGGATTCAGAGTGGTGTCAGCAATGTACTCTGTTGCTGCAATAATTTTGTTAACATCCTGCCTTAATTTGGTATCCCCAGCCAGGAGCTTGGCGAGGAGCTGTCTCAGCCAGAGTAGCACCGCCCTGGACAGAAAGGACGCAGAAGCGGAAGCTTTAATGGCCCAAGCCGCCGCCTGATGAGTCTTGTGGCAGGTATTCTCAGCCCTTTTGTCCTCCGCCTTGAACCCTTCTAATAGTTCAGGGGGGGAGCATTGAATTGCTCAGGCGCGTCCATGGGAGGCAATTTCAGTAAGTCTTCTAGACTTGGATCAACCATGTAAAATTTCTTGTCATTATCACTAGAAGTAGCACTACATTAAGGAACAATTTTGGAACCAGCACAATTTTCTGAGTAGATTCTGGCTTCTCAAAGAGTCCCTCACTGAGGTCCTCTGGTGCAGGAGCAGCCAGAGCCGGAGTGCTAGTACCCAAGTGGGCCAAGGCTTTCGCCTTGTTCAAAATAGTCTTGAAATGAGCATACTTGAACAAGCCAGAAAAGGCTGGCTTGTTGGGAACAGCAGTCTCATCCCCAGAGAATTCTAGTTCTAGCCCGGACCGAGATCCTCCTCCCAGTCAGAGTCCTCACTGGCCAAGGATGAGTGCAACGACTGAGGGAGCTGGGCCTGAACAACATCTTGTGGAGGCCCCGGGGTCAGGGGTGGGCGGGATTTGCGCAGGGGCTTGGCCCATTGCAACCTCTATTCCTTGGGAAATAGCCCTGGCAATGATATTCTGCATTTCTATGGAACGATCGGGTCCTCTATCTTCTGGGGAGCGAGCTCCGGGTGGGGGATGAATGGCCAGTTGTTGGGGTGCAAGGGGGCCCATTGTGACCGACTCCTCTTCAGGATCAAAAGGACATGCTAATAGGTCTGCTCGATCGGCCATAGAAGATCCAGAGGAGCTTGCCATTGCAATGGAATATGAAGAGGAGAATTCCTGGCCTTCATCCTCACTCTCCAACATTGGAGGATCCTGACCAGGCTGAACCCCGGGCGAGTGATCCTCATGAGAAACAGGCCTGGAAGGCTGGGCCTGTAGTTGAGCCCTAGAAAACTGCTTTTCTAAATCCTTTTGGCATCTGATGGCATCTGTCCAGGCCCGAACTCTGCTTAGTCCCCTGTGTAGAGTAAGGCTTGCTTGCTCTGATGGTCTCCCTGGCTGTCTTGCCAGCCTGTCTGGTACAGGCCCTGCTTAGTCCCCTGTGTAGAGTAAGGCTTGCTTGCTCTGATGGTCTCCCTGGCTGTCTTGCCAGTCTGTCTGGTACAGGCCCTGCTGGTGGAGGGACCAATCTGTTGCTACTCAGGGGCCCCATCTGCCATTATTGAATGTGGGGATGTAAGGCCTGGAAGATAACTTTCCCACACTCACCACCTCAGATGAAACTGGCCTTAGCGCTCTGGTGCAGAGGCACTGAAGGCAGGGGTAAGCAAAGCTCAGCAGTCTTTTGATTGGTGAAGGAGAATGATGTGAGCTCCAAGCTCCCAGCACCCACGCAGGTCAATTAATGCGGGGCACGACCACGTGGGCCACAAACCTCCGCTGCCACCCTCTACCGCAATAGTGGAGCTGTGAGTTAGCAAACCTGCCAGAATTCCGGACAGGAAGGCTTCTAGTGGCGACCTGCAAGAGACAGGCAATCAGGCGGCTGTAGCTGCTTTTCGCAGCAAAAAATTGAATTTTGACACTCTCTAAATGGCCGCCACATGTGACCCTCTCAAAATGGCCACCACCACATGTAATCCACTTAAAATGGTTACCCGCATACACCAGAGAGCTCTGAGGCTCTGGGCCAACAGCCGGCTCACTCAGAAGCACAGTCAGCAGTAACGGATGTCCCAGAGAGGTTACGATTGCAGCAGGATCGCTGCGATTGTGCTGGCGTTGGCACTCTGACCCACGTGCTTTCCCCAACAGCAGCTTGCGGCCTCATGGCACCTGAGCGAACCCAGGACACCGGAGAGGCTGAAATTGGTGAGAACCAGGGAATAAGGGTAAAAGGAAAACTCACCAAGCCTGCTCCTATAATCAGGAAGAAGAAGATAAATTTTGTAATAAAGTAGAAAAATAGAGAGTCCAAGCAATCACTTAGGAATGAAGAGAAACTGGAAGCGCGTTCACTGGGCTAGCTGAATTGAAAAAAATCTGAGGATTAGTCAGCACCTGAGGCGTGGTTTAAAGTTTCAATTCAGTCCTGGGCAGATTGGCTGTATTTAACCCATGCTTGGACTCTCCAGAGCAGCACCCAGGAAAACATATGACCACAATTGAGCCCAAAATTTTGGTTGCTAAGCAAGAATGTCGTTAAGTGAGTTTCATATTTTGTGCAACTGTGCAATGAGTTGGATGCGCCAAACAATGCTTGTTTTTTCACACTGTGCATACTCTCACAAAATGTAGCAATGTAGTTTACTGTTATATTGACTGTTACCCATGCCACACCCTGCTTCAAAACAAAATTTCATTTATTTGTAATTAGAAATAAATATTTCACAATATATAATTACATATTGTTTTGTGATTAATCACTATACTTTATGTTCAATTTGTAATAATGAAAATACATCCTGCATATCAGATATTTACATTATGATTCATAACAGTAGCAAAATTACAGTTATGAAGTAGCAATGAAAATAATTTTATGGTTGGGGGTCACCACAACATGAGGAACTGTATTAAAGGGTTGCGGCATTGGGAAGGTTGAGAACCACTGATTTAGAATGAACAATAAAAAGAGGCTCTTCTTGGCCACAGCTTGCTTTCTCCTTTTTGTTGAACTATCATCATTTCTGAATGTCCATGATTTTAAGATGGCAAGGAAGGGAAGAGTTGTTGTAATCAAGTTACAGTAAGTAGAAAACTATTTCAGAAAACAACTTCAGAAATTTTAGGATTTAAATTATTAGAGGATTGTACTTCTAAGTTTACTATGCTGAACTTTTTTAGTTTTAGAACAAAGACTATTTAAATGGTGCGCTGAATCTGTTGTGAGGAGGAAGAAACCAAAGGTTACTTGCATCTGATTGGAGAAGCTATTTGACTGTAATGGAACCCTTGATTACACAAGAGGGCACAGAATTTGAACTTTAGAGTTTAGAGTTTATTGGGATTTATAGGCCGCCCTTTTCCCTGAGGGGACTCAGGGCGGCTTACAACCACAAGGGAGGGGGGTGCAGTGTCAAAACAACACAGAATGTGAACAAAGAAAAAATAGTAAAAACACAACTTTCGTTCAGCAATCAAACACTCGGGCGGGTAAATTGGGAACCTATCCCCAGGCCTGCTGGGAGAGCCAGATCTTGAGGGCTGCGCGGAAGGTCTGGATAGTGGTGAGGGTACGGATCTCAACGGGGAGATCGTTCCACAGGGTCGGAGCTGCAACAGAAAAGGCTCTCCTCCGTGTGGTCGCCAGTCGGCATTGACTGGCAGATGGGATTCGGAGGAGGCCCAGTCTGTGCGATCTAATTGGTCGATTTAGGGAGGTGATCGGCAGAAGGCGGTCTCTCAAGTACCCAGATCCACTACCATGGAGTGCTTTAAAGATGGTCATCAGTACCCTGAAACGCACCTGGAGACCAACAGGTAGCCAGTGCAGCTCGCGGAGGACGGGTGTAACGTGGGCGAACCGCGGTGCGCCCACTATCACTCGCGCGGCTGCATTCTGGACTAGCTGTAGCCGCCGGATGCACTTCAAGGGCAACCCCATGTAGAGCCCATTGCAGTATTCCAGCCTAGAGATCACAAGGGCTCGAGTGACTGTTGTGAGAGCCTCCCGGTCTAGGTAGGGCCGCAACTGGCAGACCAGGCGAACCTGGGCAAATGCCCCCCTGGTCACAGCTGACAGCTGGTGGTCAAAAGTCAGCTGTGGGTCCAGGAGGACTCCTAAGTTGCGGACCCTATCTGAGGGGTATAAAATTTGACCCCCCAGCCTAAGCGTTGGTATATTAGCCAAATTATTGGGAGGGAAGCACAACAGCCACTCGGTCTTGTCCGGGTTGAGTACCAGTTTGTTAGCGCTCATCCAGTTCTTAACGGCCTCTAGACCCTGGTTCATCACGTCCACCGCTTCATTGAGTTGGCACGGGGCGGACAGATACAGTTGCGTATCGTCCGCATATTGGTGGTATTTTATCCCGTGCCTCCGAATGATCTCGCCCAGCGGTCTCATGTATATGTTAAATAGTAGGGGGGATAAGACCGAACCCTGCGGCACCCCACATGTTAGGGGCCTCAGGGACGATCTCTGCCCCCCGACCAACACCGACTGTGACCTGTCCGAGAGGTAGGAGGAGAACCACCGTAAAACAGTGCCTCCCACTCCCACCTCCCGCAGTCGTCGCAGAAGGATACCATGGTCGATGGTATCGAAAGCCGCTGAGAGGTCAAGGAGAACCAGGATGGACGCATAGCCTCCATCTCTGGCCCTCCAGAGATCATCGGTCAATGCGACCAAAGCGGTTTCTGTGCTGTAACCAGGTCTGAAGCCGGACTGGAAGGGGTCAAGATAACTAGCTTCCTCCAAGGCCCGTTGAAGCTGGAAGGCCACCACCTTCTCAACAACCTTCCCGATAAAGGGGAGGTTGGAGACAGGACGAAAGTTGTTTAAAATGGCTGGATCCAAGGATGGTTTCTTCAGGAGGGGTCTCACCACCGCCGTTTTAAGTACGGCGGGGAAGTGCCCCTCCCGAAGGGAGGTGGTCACGACCGCCTGGATCCAGCCATGTGTCACCTCCCTGCTGTTGGCAACCAGCCAGGAGGGACACGGGTCCAGAATACAAGTGGAGGCACTTACAGCTCGAATGGCCTTGTCCACATCCCCAGAGGCAACATCCTGGAACTCAACCCAGAGATGGTGTGGCAAATGGTCCTCCTGTGTCTCGGCTGGATCTACTGCGGTGGAGTCCAAGTCCGATCGAAACCGAGCTACTTTGTCCGCCAAGAATTGAGCATAGTCCTCAGCCCTACCCTGCAAGGGGTCTCCCGCATCCCTCCTATTGAGGAGGGAGCGGGTTATCCTAAACAGGGCGGCTGGGCGTGACTCGGCGGACGCAACCAAGGCAGAGATGTATGATCTTTTAGCAGTTCTTAGTGCTCGGATATAGTCCTTGGTGCAGGTAGTTAAAAGTGCTCGGTTCGCCTCGGACTTATCGGACCTCCACAGGTGCTCTAGGCATCTCCTCCGGCGTTTCTTCTCCCGGAGCTCCTCGGTAAACCAAGGAGGCCTCCGGGATCCACTGACCCGGAGGGGCCGTAGTGGCGCAATCCGGTCAAGAGACTCCGACGCTGCCGAATACCAGGCGGCAGCCAGAGTCTCCGCCGAACTGTGGGCGAGAGTATCAGGAATGACCCCAAGCTCCGTCTGGAACCTCAACGGGTCCATAAGTCGCCTGGGGCGGAACCACCTGGTCGGTTCCTCCTCCCTACGGTGGGGGTTTGGCCTCCGGAAGTCAAGCCTCAGTAGGCAGTGGTCTGACCACGACAGGGGTATGATCTCATTACCCCTCAGACCAAGATCACACATCCACTGCTCCGAGAGGAATACGAGGTCGAGCATGTGACCCGCTGCATGGGTTGGGCCCCGAATTACTTGGGTCAAGCCCATGGCTGTCATGGAAGCCATGAACTCCTGCGCCCCATCAGAGCGTTCACCGAGCGATGGCAAATTGAAGTCCCCCAGAACTATAAGCCTGGGGAACTCAACTGCCAGCTCGGCTACTGACTCGAGGAGCGAGGGGAGGGATGCTGCAACGCAGTTGGGAGGCAGGTACGTTAGCAGCAAACCCACTTGACCCTTGAGGTCCAACTTTATCAGCAGGGACTCACACCCGACAAGCTCCGGAGCAGGGACCCTACGAGGTAACAGAGACTCCCGGATTACAATAGCCACACCGCCACCCCTTCCCTGGGCTCTCGGCTGATGAAGCACCTGAAATCCCTCTGGGCACATCTCTACAAGGGGGACTCCTCCTTCTGTGCCCAGCCAGGTTTCAGTAATACATGCCAGGTCTGCCCTCTCGTCAACAATTAAGTCCCGGACGAGGGGAGCTTTGTGAACAACAGACCTGGCATTTAGCGACAACAGCCTGAGACCAGGGTCCTGACTGCTCGCGCCATCTGGTCTTGGAGTGGGACTCATAGGGCCGGAAGGAGGGATCTCTGTGATGTAGGGAACCCTCCTTCCCCGGTAATGGCCCGCCCTAAAGTCCCCGCCGTATCTGCCTCTCCCTGTCATGACCGCTATGCTCCGACCCATTCCCGTGGCCATGGTCCCCCCAACCACCCCGGTACCCCCCGCCTTCCCCAGCAGGTCCTCCGAGTCAAACATTCTCATTTATCCACACTAACAGTTCCCACGTGAAATTTAAAACATATAAAAATACAAAAGCAACAATTACTAAAAGTGGGCCATTCATTCAATTCCAACCAACTCCCATGCACTCAGCATACTATTTTAAAAATTGCGCAGTTATAATATATAGTAATATGGAAACAGTGGAGGAAGCGGTAATCTGCTCCTCTCCCTTCCCATGTCCTGGGGAGATGTCCTTGGCCACCAAGTCAAAAAGTGCGTAACATATAAGGTGGCCGTACACAAGCAAGATTGAATGTGAAGCTCCAAAGTTTGTAAAAGGCAACCATGTAGTCTTACCCCGCTGGTGGAGGTTAGCGGGCTGTATATTCAAGAGTCTCTTTCCTAAAGGTAGATGAGGGCCCCAATGTAGGGGACCAAAGTTCGAGGCTGACTTGTGCCACTCTTGCAGATGGAGGGGAAAATGCTGGTGTTTTCGGGGCTCAATCCTCGTCACTGCAGCCGCCATCCTCTATCGCTCCCTGCCAGCCAAGCCACAATCCTACTCCTCCCAATGGTCAAGCAAGCAGGGAGCAAAGTCCGGAGGGGGCCACAACGACGCAGAGCCCAATTCGAAGATCGTCCTCTTCCCTGCCCGGGAAGCACACCAGTTAGCCTAGGACGGCCAGGTCTTTCCTAGGGGCCGCAGGAGAAGGCAGCAGATAATAAATAATAGAGTAGGTAACAGATAGTAAAGTGAGCAAAGATAGATCCGAGGGGGGGGGCGTCTAGGACGGTAGCAAGCACACCATTCAATCCGCAGTTTCAATGCAGCCTCCGACAGCCCCCTTCTTTAAAATGAACAACTAAATTAAAAATTAGCCCCTCTCAGCTCACTAGTCACCAGGGCTCACAGTCACAGTCACAGTCACTCAGCTCCAGCGAAGTCAACAGGCTGGCCAGAAAGGAGGATGTAAGGATGTAATGCTGTGAGTCAGCTGTTTGGCGCCGCCATTTCCCTCCATGCTTTCCTCCACGCTTTCTTTCCAACTCCAGCAGCTGCTGTTCCGCTGCTCAGGGGCGACTAATAGGACCAGGGGCCAGCAGATAAATGGCCAGGGGGCTCACCAGGCAGCACCAGGGGCTTCCAGGGATCCAAGGTGGTAAGGTGGTAGGGGAGACTCCGAACGTCCGCGCGCCGCTATCACCGCCGCGCACCGCCGTCCTCACGCAGCTGGACAACCCGGGCTGCCACTGTGGAGGGAATGTTAAGCCTCCGGATTTCTTCAGGTCCTTTGGATTCCGCAGCTCTCAGGCTCTCCCAGGGGCTGTTTCCAAAGATTTTTGCGGTCCGTTTGGAGGCTTCCCGGTGCTTTTTCGCTAAGTTTGTGTAGAGCGAAAAAGCCCGGTCGCCATTCCAAACCCGCACATGCGCAGAACTTTACTTGAGACCTGTATTGTAGTGGTGCTGTTTGACCACAAGGAGGAGCCAAAGACCATACTAATACTAATAGCACTAAATTAAATGGAATTAATGTTATTAGTCTTTAAATTATAGTTATATCTTGGGATTATAGTGACATGGAAAAGAGCAGAGAGAAGATAAAAGGAAAGCTTGAATCCCTAATAACTATTTTGTAAGAATACACAATTAAAACAAATGAAGCAATCTAGGCAAAGGGAAGGAGCAAAGATTGAATTAAAAATTGATATACTTTCAAAGGAACTCTGTGAGGAGATACATAACTGCAGATGTTAAACAGATAACAGATAGAGTAGATTTTCTGGAGCATATATCGGAGAAGAAAGCTATCCAGTATGAAGCTAACTTGGACAAGAGGGCTCTCCTGGAACTACAATTCAAGCAACTGCAGCTAAGATTTGAGCAATTCCCAAATTGTCTGGAGAGGATATTAGATGAAGAACAATTAAATCTTTGGGTCAATTAATTAATTAGGAAGAAAAGAAATTAAATCTTGAAATAGATAAAATATGCAGAGCAAATCCAGATTTGTCACCACAAGAAAAGTACCAAGAGATGTTTTAGTTCACTTCTAAGAACAAGATATTATGTTTTATATTGCCATTTCAAACTTAAATTGAGAATGGAAAATATGGATATAATTGCTTTGAAGGAATCATTGTCAGAATTCTAAGAAAGAGAAAATCTATTCCTTTCTCACAGATATTCTAAAGAGAAAAATTCCATTTCACTGGGACAAATTTGAAGGATTGATATTTACTTACCAAGAACAAAAATTTAGATTGAATTATGTAAATAATTCATCCAAAGATTTCTTGATAAAATATAAACTAACTATGAATGTTGTTGAAGAAATGCATACAGATAAACTATTAGAGGTAGATCAAACTCAATATGGAAAAGGAAGAGGCGGTAGAGATATCTGCACAAGCATTTGCTATGTTATCTAAAGACAGATAATAAATACTGTATATAACATGGAGTATTTTTTTTTTTAATATATTTTATTCATTTTCACATTCCATTTGCAATCACTTATATACAGGGTATTTGCTATAAGAAAAGAAAAAAAAAGAAATAAAACGAACAAAATAAAAAGGAAACACAACTCATCATTCACAACCCCATCTAACGCTTCCATCCTCCATACACCCCATCTACCCCCTCCAACTTTCCTTTCTCCCTCTAACACTCCCCTCCTACTTCCCTTTCCCCTCAAACCTTCCTTCTCCCCTTACTCCCCACACGCCCTCCTTACATTCCCCTTACTCCTTCCTTACTCCTCCCTCTTCTTTCCCTCTACCTCCCTCCTTGGTGTATGCCTTTATTCGAGTATTGTTTGATCTAATAAAAGTAAAATAAACCAAGGAATATGAATATGAATATATATATATATATATATATATATATATATATATATATATATATATATATATATATATATATATATATATATATATATATATATATATATATATATATATAGAAAGAAAAAAGAAAGAAAAGAAAAAAGGAACCACTGTATATAAATACATTCTTGTTCTTATTGAGACTATGTTAACACCCCCCCACCCCCCCACCCCAAATCCCCATCCCTAATCCTCCCGACTTCCCAGGGCCCACACCTGGCACTACCTTCTGTCTAAAGTATCTTGTATACATATGGATTAAAAATAAAAGTAATATGTCAAAAGAAAGAAAAACAAGGAAAAAAAAAGAAAGAAAAGAAAAGAGAAAAGAAAAAAAAAGGAAAAAAAGAAACCACTCTTTGTGTTGATCTCAGCCCCCCATCTTTATCTATGCTTAAATAGTATAAGTCATTCTATCTATATTTTATTCTCGTCTCTTACTTCTTTGTTATTTACCCCAACCTTCTGTAGACTCTCCCGTTCCTCTTCCTAAACCTTATATTTAGATAAACATTTATACAAGTTTGTGTAGACATCAATATACAATCTAACCAAAAATGATCCCTTCCGATAAGATTTAAGCAACGTGGTTCATGCCACATATTCAAATATTACTTTACAGAAGAATAATCAAACTTTCCCTTCTAATAAAATTTAAACAGCGTAAATAATATTTCTTAACCTCCTTTTCAAACAATAATTCAAAATAATCTAACCAAGCTTCCCCTTCTTAGTAAAGTTTAAGCAGTGTAGGTCAAGTATTACTTTACACAAAAATCAGTTTCTATCTTAGGATAATCCCAACCTACTTTCTCTTCTAATAGGATTTAAATAACGTAAATCATTCCACATGCATTTTACCCTCATCCCTTGCTTGTCTGATATTTACCACTATCAAATTTATGCAGACATTTGTTTAAGATCTAGCTCAAAGTAATTTCAACCAACTTTCCCTTCTAATAAGAATTAAATAGCATGGATCATTCCACATATTCAAATAATACTTTCAACAAAAGTCAGTTAACCTTCTGTTTTAAAGTAGTCCCTTCTAACAAAATTTAAACAACATAATTCGTTCCGCGTTCATTTTACATCTATCTTAAGATAATCCCAACCGGCTTTCTCTTCTAATAAGCTTTAAACAACGTAAATCATTCCGCTTATATTTTACCCTCATCCCTTGCTTGTCTGATGTTTACCACTATCAAATTTATGCTGACATTAGTTTAAGATCTAGCTCATAGTAGTTTCACCCAACTTTCCCTTCTAATAAGAATTAATCCGCTTTTTCTACCGGAGAGAGGTCTCAAACCCCCATTCAGTCCACAACTTTGGCAAATATTTTGAGGTGTCTAAATTCTCGATCTCCGTTTTTCTGCTTCTCCGAGGGAGGAAAGGCTACCCCCTCCATCTTGCAGCCACGTAGCCTGCCGCTTGCCTTCTCCTTCCGCTTGTCTCTCCTCTCTTCCAAGTGAGTCAGGAAGTCCCGCCTTCAAAGTCCTACAATAGAAATCTCGGGCCTCCGAAACAGAGTTAAGACGAAATCTTTGATTCTCAAATGTAACCGTAATGCCGGCAGGGGCCTCCCATCTGTATCGAATCTGTTGACTCCTAAGCTCTTTAGTTAAAAAGGTGTAGTCCCTTCTTGCTCTCAACATCTGGAAAGGTATATCTTTGAAGACAATCAGGTCCTGGTCATCAACTCGGAGACTGTTATTATGAAACTTTTGCACAATCGCGTTTCTGGATTCTTTTGTGGAGAAATATATAATTATGTCCCTCGGGAGCTGTCGCTGTTCCGCTACCAATGAGTTCTGACGATAGATTTTCCGAATCTGCCAATCAAAGTTAAGTCCCGGGCTTCCCACCGCATGGCTGAAGGCTTCAGCAAAGGTCTGTTTCAGATTCTCTTGCTCCTTTTCACGGAATCCTCTAACTCTTATTGCAAATGCCTTCTTATTAAAATTTGTCATCACGAGCTGTTCTTCAGTGTCTCTAATTTTTTGTTGTAATATTTGAATATTAGTAGTCAAATTAAAATTAGCCTTCTCCAAGCTTTCCAATTTATTCTCTATTTCAACAGAATAATCTGACAGGGCAGACATGGCTGCGAACGTATTCGCCTTCATTTGGTTAATTTTAGACTTTAAATCATCATATAGTTCCAATACAAATTCCTTAATTTCTTGTTTAAAATCATTAAACATTTTAAAGAAATATTCCTGTGTTAAAAATTCTCCAGTAGAGGGCATAGGAGACAAAGGCTGTGGTTCCAGTAAAAATTCTTTAGATTCTTTAGACTCATTTGTAGCAAGGCGCTTCTTTGATCTGTGTGCCATAATAAATAAACAGATAAGCAACGCTTTTGCTCCCCTCTGTTTCCAAAGAAAAAGGCTTTATTTTGTTAAGGAGCGGTCTGCAGGAAGGTAAAACCGGCTAAGTACATCCACTATCAATCACCAACGGAGAGAAATCGCCATTTTGGAATCCATTTAGACAAAGAAGTCTCTGAGACAAATGGTGCTGGTATTTAAGATAGTAATAAAAACATAAATCTCACAGGAGTGGGACCCGCCCGTATCATTCCTAGCTTGAAAAAACTTTGCTTTGTCCTGGGGGGGGGGGCTAGCCTGTCTGGGGCTGCCAAAAAAAGGCAGCTGAGAAGAACTGGCTGGAGATAAAAGCTCCGCTCCCGCTGGATCTAATCTCTGTCCACAGCCAAAAAAAGAAAAAGGCTGTGGATTACGAATAGACCCTAGCATACAGAGCTACTCCCTGCCCCTTTCTTAGCAAAAAGGGGTGATATCTATGATCTTATTTAGATATACAGACCAGATCTCTGAGAGGAGCTCGGTTGAGCCCTCCTCGGCAACAGGCCACGCCCCCAGGAAGTCAACATGGAGTATTAATGAGGCAAATATCCCATCCAAGTGTAAAATAATATTTCACTATCTGAGGAAATTGTAGCTTGATATAATTTGTCTTCAGAAACACATATCAAGATATTTAATATTTAATAAATAAAAGACATGGGGAAGAATTTAAATCAATTGGTTTAAAAAAGATTGAGTCATTTTATATATAAAATCCCAATTTTAACTCAAGTTAATATTATCAGATGAGTACAGTAAATTGCATCTATGGAAATGGAGCTTAATGGAATAAAATCAATAGTAGTTGGACTTTATGTGCCAAATGATGATAAAAGTAAATTTTCTTAATACTTTATAGTTCAACTATTACTTATTTTTTTAAAAACCAAATGTTTCCTCAAAAGATTTATACTGAAGTTAGAGATAAGCAACTTCTTCTTTCATGAATAGTACTGATCCATGTGCAACAAATTATACATACTGGAAGTGCAACAAATTATACATACTGGAAGTGAAACAAATTGCTTGTTGCACATTAGAGCAGGGGTCCCCAACCCTCGGGCCGCAGCCCACTACAGGGACTTGAGCCATTTGGATCTGGGCTGTGGCAGTGCGAATTCCCACTCGGCCAAGAACACATTGCTGCTCAGGCAAGCAGTGGGTGGGTGGATGCCATTTCTTTGAACAGTGGGCACATGTCTGTTATTTGCGTAAATGAAGCTGCCTGCACAGTTGCCCGCCACACGCACAAAACTATCCCTTCTCCCCTGCTAGACGGCAAAACCAAAAAGATTGGGAAACTCTGTGTTAGAGGATAATGCATCCTGCCCCAAAGTCTATAAAAATAAAGCTGAAAGAAAATCACTTACAATGCTTTTTATTTAAAACATCACAAAAAGATTCTAGGTCCTGTCAATTCTTTCAAAAACAGACAATTAAGATTTTAGCAAAAATATGGTCTGGAGACTAGATGTAAACTGTCTAAATCAGGGGTAGTCAATCTTTTTATACCTACCGCTCACTTTTGTATTTCTGTTAGTAGTAAAATTTTCTAACCGCCCACCAGTTCCACAGTAATGGTGGTTTATAAAGTAGGGAAGTAACTTTACTTTATACAATTTATAAACCAGAGTTACAGCAAACCCCTACTGCCCACCATGAAAGCTGGAACGCCCACTAGTGGGCAGTAGGGACCAAGTTGACTACCACTGGTCTAAATAGTTACTGTATAAATACCTCCAAACTGATATATAAGAAAGAGCAGATCAAAACACTGCCAAGCCAAGATACAAGACACCACTGCTTACCACTGCTGCTAAAGGGATGAGCAATAATTACAAAATCTAAGATTTCATGTAATTTTTCCAGCCAGAGGAAAAGATTTTTCTAAATGTTTTCAATAAAGACATAACACAATACAGTATTTTGAGTACAATTTAAGATAGTTTTTATCTGTTAAGAGGATTTAGATCTAGATATACTTACATTGTAGGTCATGGTATTGCATTGGTTTAACACACTTAAGCACACACACACCCCATGTATTGGATACTATTTGTTCAACCCCTAAATCATGGTATGCATTCATTTCAATTAAGTTGTCAGGACACTCATCAAAGTTATTTCAATGCCTTTTTAATTTGGCTTTGGAGTCATTTACTTTCTTTAAAATTCTCAAAACAATAATGGAATTCAATGGAGAGCAGAATGTAGAATTTTATTTAATCAGATGATACCTTCATCTATATATACAAATCAGAAGTTTTTGCTCTCAATTCCATTTTGTTAATTGAGTTTTTCTATTTACTAATCACAGCAAATCAGACGTGACGGAATATTGTTGGAGTTGCAACAAAAAGTTCAGAACTGGGCTCTAAAGTTATATACTCTGTTTCCTTTTGAAATTATTCCATGTTGATATAAATGAATGAAGACCTAAACAAGAATCTGCTCTGATATCTAGAGTAAGATAAATAAGATTAAGATGTATTTAAATCCCAAATTGACAGATATTCTGAGCAGCCTTCACATATTTATTTGACAATGTGGTTTTTTTGAACAATGAGTACATTTCTTTGGCAAAATGTTCTGAGATTTTCATTGTGCAAACTGCAATTATTTGTTGAGAAAAGCAGGTATAACTTTTTACTTTCAGGTTTATACTGAACATTTTTCATAGCTTCTGTTACTGGCTGAATTCAATTATTTTGGCTCCTTTAAAACCCCCTTAAAAAAAAAACCTCTTAAAGAGCTTAAAGTAGCAAGTTCAATTCATGCAGAAAATGGGCTATGCAGCCTAACCTGTGAAGATTAGACTGAAGAGCCTGAACAGGAAGAAATAAAACCTTAGTTAGTGTAGTGGAATTCCTCTTGCCACAAGTCAGGCAGGCACCAGAGAACAGCAGAAAAAAGAGGATTCCTAACACGTGCGGGCAGAACTACTTTGAAGGTGTGTTTCCAAGACATTTGTCAAAAGATGCAAATGTTTCTAATCATTCCAATCATTAACATTTTTTCTGAACACTTAATATTATAGATATTAAACTTAGAACCATCTTCTTCTCCAAGAAAATGAAAACAAAGAGTTTGGTCATCAGAAGATGGGCACTTACTTCCAAAATTCCTGCACTGCAAGATGGAGCTGCTTAAATTATGTAGTCAAACAAATGAAATCTCAAAGACCATAATGTACTCTCACTATGAAAAAAAAAGTAAGGGAATAAGAAGGAGCAGTTCCAGAAGATGCATGATACAGAGGAGGGCAAAAAAAACCTATCAAATAATTGCCTAGAAGGCTCCACATGCTGTTGTCAGGACACAGAATCCAACAGAGAGCACAATGAAGAAATCCAATTATGATGTCAGAAATCCATCTTCACAGGGCTTTTCTTTTCATAGACTGGCATTGGGCCACACAAATGAGCAAAACCTATCTGTGCATGCATGGGATCCAGGCAGCATGAAAAACTATGCCCTCTCTGGTCCGCAGAAAATTTTTTCACCATGGAACTGATCCCTGGCACCCCAGAGTTGAGAGCTGCTGTTTTACTGTCATTACTGAACATTACCCATACAACTTAATTTTTTTAAAGAGGCAAAGTGATTTTTCATTACTTTGTGAATCTTTTCACAATCTTTTTGTGATATATCTTCATGTTATATCATGTGTATAACAGTCATGTTAAGAGTGGCTCTTGGTATCAATGGCAATTCTATTTTTATACTTCATCAGTATTTCTTTATTTTCTCTGTGCAACAAATCAACAGCCTCCATGATATTTTTTTTACTTTATACATAGGCAACTATTTCCCCACTTATCTACTTCACATGTTTCGTCATCCTCATCCTCACATTTCTTGATAACTGCTTCATCACTTTATTCTCCTTCGTGTTTTAGCTTTCTTGGCTATATCCATAGAGGCTGAAGCTACCCAGTTGTATTCTTTAGTTATTAGCTTCTGCTCTCGTTTCTTACAGATCTTTTTATTTCTTAACTTGACAATTGCCGTATTTTTTGGAGCAGAAGACGTACCTTTTTACCCCTTAAAAGTGGATGAAAATTTGGGTATATCTTATACACTGAATGTAGACTCACTCACCCGTCGGCCTCCCAGCAATTTACTTCCCTGCAGCAAATGAGGGAAATTGGGCTTCCGGAGGCAGCAATAGACTATGGCAATCCCTGCAGCTTGAAACAGCTGATGATCGGGAGGCCCAAGCTGAAATTGAAAGTCAAACTTGCTGTTTGCTGCATAGAAGCAATGAAGAAATGGCTGGGAGGCAGATTTTTTTTTCTTATGCTAATCAGGCTGTTTGTTGCAAGAAGGGTAAATTAATAACTATAAATGCCTATAGAATGTTCAAATTATTAGACTTATTTTTTTAAAGACTGCTTTATTATTGTTCCAGACAACTTAACAAAATTAAGAAGCTTTTTAAAATAAATGCTTGATCTGAAGAGACCCATTGTTATCTTCTTTTAAATAGCAGAGAATAATATATACTTCCAGAAAGTCACATCATTTTTAACAGCTTCTGTACAAGTATAGTCTGAAATGTAACAGTGTCCTATTGTCCAATTAGACCCTGACGTAGTCATGTTTGGAGTAGATCTATTTAAATAATTGGGAGGAGTTAGTGTAATTACATTTAAAAAAACTTTATGGCATTAAATATACTGCCATAATGTACATTTCTCCAATTCTTTGTTATTTCTATGGGTCAAGCACACATGCTCAGAAATATACTGACAGGGGTTATTGTCTGTACTATTTGGTGTTGGAGGCAAATTGCTGGGAGGCAGGGGCAGTTTTTTCCCCTTGTTTTCCTCCCCAAAAGTTAGGTGCAACTTATACTTTGGAGCATTTTTTCCTCTGAAAAATATGGTAGATTGATTTTGGCATTACTTTACTATTGAAGTTCTTATTTGCCTTCTCCTCACAGAGATTGACCCCATCCTTATTTTATTTCTCAGTCTTCTCAACTCTTGTGCTTATTTATTTTTGAAATGTTGAGCCATCATATTTTATTCACCTGATTTCATTCAAAACAGCTTTCTTGAAATCCATTGTCCATGACTGACATCAGCTTTTTTTCTCTTGAACCTTACTTGAATTCCAACCCAACATGGCCATTATTTCCCAAAGTGCTGATATCTTTATTCCATTCATTACTCCTTCTGTCTAAAAAAATGAAAATATCAGAGGGAGAAAAAACATTGGAATTCCCATACTAGGAGAATTGGTTTTACAACATATATCAGATAGTTGAATTCCTGCCCTCTTGTAAACATGATTTAGAAAAGCATTATTCACATTATGTGCATTGGTGTAAACTTCATCACATAAAGATACAACTTTTCTTCTTACTCTTTTTGTCTTACCTAGATGCTTTTAATGGAACTAGTATATTCAAGATAATTAATTTCTTTCTATACAAATCTTTCACTTCTCTTTTTGTTCTGTGCATCTTTTTAAAAAGTTGTCATATTTAGCTTTTGTGTTCTAATCAATCTCTCATCAATTAAATTTCCATGATAGCTTTTAGATTATACCTACTTTCTGAGAACTTTTTCTTTCAAATAGTTAGATTACTCCTCATAATGGCCTGCAGATCAACCTGTGATTTATCCCTTCCCAGCCTCCCAATTTCTGTTTTCAGAAGCAGAGGGTTGCAGGACGCCATCACAGCCAAAAATGGAGTTTGGGAACCTGTTTTTGCTGGCAAAGTGCTCAGGCCACCACGGGGCTCCCTTGACACGAGTAATGTCATGTTGGCCATGCTCACTCCACACCTCAGGGTCAAACACAACCCTGATGTAGCCCTCAATGAAATCAAGTTTGACACCCCTGTAATAATGCTTCAACAATGGAAAAACATGTGGATGAAGGATTTAAAATTGATACTATAATTTAATGAATAATTTTAATAAAATGATGTACCATTGGTATTTAAAATCCAATAAACTGTCGAAGATGTTTAAAGATATTTCAAATGGATGTGTCAAGCACAACAAATCAGGAACCAAGGTTGTTCAAATGAGTACAATCCATGCTAGTTTACTACAAAATTCTAAACTAACAGTCAGGTCAAATTGATGATAGATAAGGGTCAGTGAAATTCAAGAAGGGCTAGATTTAGATCTTTTGTAGGCATGAAAAGATTTCAAACTGATGAAGGACTTAACACTTCCCTTGAGCCCAGGCTGGTCATCTCCTACAGTATGTTGGAAGTGTAAATGCAAACAAGGAACTTTTTACCATCTTTGATGGACTTGTGATAAAGAAAAGAAATATTGGGATAAGATTCA
Organism: Thamnophis sirtalis; assembly: GCF_051295495.1. Classification (NCBI taxonomy): domain Eukaryota; kingdom Metazoa; phylum Chordata; class Lepidosauria; order Squamata; family Natricidae; genus Thamnophis; species Thamnophis sirtalis. Next base: position 82,782,901 of record NW_028261384.1, on the reverse strand, counting down.
TATTTTAATACAGAAGATTCTTAAGTGAATATAAAAATTAAACTAAAGACTTTTCTTTGGGATAAGAATGGACAAAGAACTTGAAAAAGATCTGAAACTTTGTTATTATATATGTTGATAGCAGCAACAATGCTTTATGCACAAAATTGAAAGATAGTCTAATTTCCGCAATGATGAAAAGCCGGCAAAATGATAGAATAGTAGAGATGGCTAAATTAGCTGCTTTAATCAAGAAAGGAATAGATCCAACTTTATTTCCACTTAAAACTATTTCTAGATTTTGTCCTTGAGGCAGGAAAAAAAAGAAACTTTGGCATTGGGTTTTGCTGTTTAGAGATGTTTGTTGTTATAGAAATGGATAGTACATGTTAAGTATGTAAAAGTAAAAAATTGAGGCTATTTGTTATTATTTTATTCTAAGCACTAAAAGGAATTGGATGTCAATGCTTTTCTCCCCCCCCCTTTACTTATACTTCTTTCTTTTCCCCTTCCTCTTCCCCATATTCATACTATTTTCATTTTCATTTCATACATTGCTAAATGTAATAAAGTTATTATATAATCTGATCTGGAATTTCATAAAAGCAACTGGATACAGATGCATTGAAGACTTGGTCAACTAGCACCAGCAATCAATATGAGAACTAGAAGGCAAGGTTGCACCCAAACCAATAGCTCCACAATCCCCAAGTCTCCACCTCAGCTTCCAAACATATTCATCCTTCACTCCAATACAACCCAACTTCATCTATATCCATCCAACTACACTAATATACTACAATACACTCAATGGGCTGCTACAACATTCCACAGTAATTCTGCTCCTGTCCATAGATATTTCAGCAGTCCAAATATGCAATGCTACTGCAGATAGACCATCTACCCACATTTATTCATTTATTTACAAGACTTCCATGGTGGCCTATTTCATAAAACGACTATAGGTGGCTCACAATTATCTATAAAATGTAGCTAAAAACAAAGGTATCCTTCCCCCCAGGTGTCAGGTTAAACATTAACACAGTTCAACCCCTATCTTAGACAATAGGACAGAATAGCCAGGTATTCACAGGCCTACAGAAAGCTAAAAATATAGAAATCTCTTTGATTCTGTTCCAAAGGACTGAAAAAGTCACCCACGACACACCTCCAAGATTGTATCAGATGGCAACATTTAAGGAAAGGGACATAGATTACACTCAATCTATCTAACCTAGTAAGATGGACAGATACTCAAAGGGAGAGATGGACCTGCAAGTAACATAGTCCTGTGCCATATATAACTTAAAAGTTGATAACCAATAGCTTGAATTGTACTCTTTATTGTTGCTTAAAAACAATTAACTGTGGGATTTCACTGACAGAGAATTAACTTCCTGCTACAAAATATATAACTTTTATGTCTATGGAGATTCTCAGTCATTCATGTCATGGTTATCCCAAAGGTGCTTTTTTCAAGAGCCAACTGGACTTTCTGGTTTTTCTTTGAAGACATTCATTCTTCAGAGCTGAAGAAGCTTCTTGGATGAGAAGCAAAATAGCTTCAAAGAAAAAAACAGAAAGTCCAGTTGCCTCTTGAAAAAAGCATCTTTGGGACATCTCTGGGAGAGTGTTATCTCATTCAGAGTCACAGATGTCAACACTTCTGATACTGTGGAGTGGGAGATCGCAACCACTCCATTATGCTGATGACACTGAATCCCATGCTGGCTGATGCAGATAGCTCCAGCAGCTTCATATTGATGTTACTGTAAGTAGCACAATGACTTGAGCCCTAAGGCACCCATATAATATGTGCCCAAGACTGGACCACTCTTCTTCAACCAGAATTTACTGCTACCAGCCACAAAGAAAGGAAAATCACTTCAAAACAGAACTCCTGATGTCAGTACCCAGAATTGATCCAGTAAAATATTGTAGTCAATAGATTCAAAAGCTGCTGAAAGACCCAGCTTTAAAAGCTGCTGAGAGAATGGATGCAGCATCCTCATCCTGAACCATCTAAAGGTAATTGACAAGTACAATCAAGTATGTTTCAGTACTGAACTCTAGAGTCTAGATGAAAAAAACCAGAATCTTATGAAAACTAACACTCTCACAAGATTTTAGCAATTTAGAAAAAAAAATCTTACAATAAAATTTAATTGAAAGAACAGAAACAGCATGATTGACTTTTTTTTCTTTAGTGCAGGCAAGAATGGATAATATATTGTGCTATGATCGATTCTGAAATCAATTTGGTCCTCAACCTGCCCTGATACAAATGTAACACAAACCAACAGTAGACCTGGAACCTTCCTTCACAACTACTAAAATCAAGGGAGATTTCAAACATTCTCCAGATACAGATTTATTCTGAAAGAGAAGTCTGAATCTAGAAAGTATGTCCAAATGGCAACTAATGCAATGAATGGTAAATTCTTACCTCTTTCACTAGCATCATCTACCAGGATAATTTCTTCCAGCATATATCTTGGTGATCTGTTTATTACACTATGAACAGTTCTCAAGAGAGTACTCCAAGCTTCATTATGAAAAACAATTACAACACTTGTTGTAGGAAGATTATCAGGATACATTTTTGTCTTACAGCTAAAAATATAAAAATAATTACAATAATTACAATAAGTGTGCTTGTACTGCAATTTAGTATAGAATATAAAACATGTTCTATACTATAATATTAAACAATCTTGGCAGGTACACACTAGAATAATTTTGAGGCAGCTAGAAAAACAGTTTCTTGAACAGTTTCTACAAGGGCAAATTATAGTAATAATTAAAACTGATAAATTAACCAATAAAGCATACAAAGTCCTAATATTTAATAAAACATCATATCTGAAAAAAATAAATTATTTTTCTATTTGATACCAAAATAGTAGAACATTTCACATTTCAGATGCAGTTTCAGAAGATGTTTTACTCCCTATAACTACTTGCTAAACTTTATCAGTCAAGATAGCTAGACCCTAACCCTAACCCTTCTGGAGCTGTTCAAGTAGGTACTGCAGACATTGGGAATTTAAGCATATATATTTTAAAGCACTGGAAAACTGGAAAATCTGGCTATAAGTATCACCTTTATAATTAAATTGTTTAGAAACATGTCAAACATTTTTAGCGGGTATACTTCTTTCTTGAACGCAAGAATATCCTAGATACATATATATGTATGTGTGTGTGTACATAGCAAGCTAAATGTTCTAGAAGGAGCTGAGACACACAGGTGGGTTGCTACTGGTTCAGCCGAACCGGTAGTGGCAGCGGGAGGCTCTGCCCACCTGCCCAGACACTTCTGCACATGTGCAGAAGTGTTGTGCATGTGCACGAGTGCAAGTACGAATGAACTGGTAGTAAAGCGGTTAGCAACCTACCACTGACATGTGTGCACAAAACCATCACCTCTCTTCCCCCACCGCTGCCGGTCCATGCAGCCAGAAAAGTTGAGGACCCTTGTGCTAGACAACCCATGACCCATTGCATCATTGTTTCAGAGATATTTTCTCATCTTAATAGAAAAACAGAATGACCACAGGTAGGCAAAAAAGCAGGACCAATTTCCTATTGGCTTCCCCATTGAAGCTGGTAGAAAGGACTGGAAATGATCAACATATGCACACAGTTGATTGGCAGTGAAGTAGCATGGCTGCACTCAAACAACCACATCATTGTCAATCCCATGGGAATCATTTTGGACATTTTCTGTAAGTTAGCCAACAGTTTATTTAAAAATTGTTACCCTATGATTGCAATGTTTTGTCCAACTGAAAGTTACAAACAAACAGACATAATATTTTTAGTAGATTATAGATTATTGATATTGATAGACTCACTGTTTGGTTAAATGGTTTAAAATAAGCAAGCTTTTTTCAATGAATTTAAAACTCTGAAACAAATAGAACATAAGAGCATAGAGTAATAAAGTTGGAAGGGACCTTGGATCCAATCCAATCTAATCCAATCGCTGCTCAAGTAGGCGACCCTATACCATTTCAGACAAATGGTTGTCCACTCTTTTTGAAAGCCTTCAGTGATGGAGCACCCACAACTTCTGAAAGTAAGCTACACCATTGGTTGATTGCTTGAACCATTAGGAATTTTCTCCTTAGTTCTAGGTTGCTTCTCTCCTAGGTTAATTTCCATTTGTTGTTTCTTGCCTTTTGTTGCTTTGGAAAATAAGTTGCCCCCTCATCTTTGTAGGAGCCCTCAAATATTGGAACACTGCTATCCCCTAATCCTTCTTTTTATTAGACTATGCATAACCAATTCTTGTAACCATTCATATTTTATCTTCTAGTCCCCTAATCATTCTTGCACTCTTTTCCAGAGTCGCAACATCTTTTTTATATTATAATGACCAGAACTGGATGCAGTATTCTAAGTGGGTCTTACTAAAGCTTTGTAAAACAGTACTAGAATTTTATTTGAAATTCTTGTAGGCAAAGCAGATGTCGTGATGGAACGATGTTTCTTTTATAGCGCTCTATGGAAGTCTGTCAAATTCCCTTTGCCAGAGGGTTCAAATGGACCTAAACCATCCTGGGGGGATGGTGAAGAGAGGAAACCCCTGTAGTTCACAAGAAGATCGTTCACTCCTTGTTTTTACCAGAGGAAGCTCTCAATCTGGCAGAGAGGAACAAACGGCCATTGTGTGCCATCCAAAGCTGGGGAAGCCTGAAAGGAGAGAATGAGGAAGGACTGAAAATTGAAGAATGATGTGATGGCTGGATGAGAAATTTCTGATTTTTTTAACTCCTGTCAGAGATGCCACTTTCTAAAAAAGATTGATCAACAGTGTGCTGAAAAAGAAGAGACATGGTTTTGTCAAGCTTCCATCCCCTGAAATAGCAGCAGATAAGCACAGAGCCAAAAGAGACCTGAAAGAACATATATTAATTGTTTGATTATTTGGATACTATAAATGCTAAAGGAAGAAAAGCAGAGTGATCATCTAAGGATTTAACAAACTCTATTTGTATTAAAATTTGGTTCTGGAACTTTAAAAGAATATGGTGTATACAACGCAAGCTAAGGGAAAGGAGTAGAAGAGAAACAGTGCATCAGCAACATCTTTTGGCCAGAGCAAAACCCAGAGGTTTACTGAGAAAATTACAGAGAGAGAGAGGGAGAGGGAGGGAGGGAGGGAGGGGGAGGGAGAGAGGGAGAGAGGGAGAGAGAGAGAGGGAGGGAGAGAGAGAGAGAGAGAGAGAAAGAGAGAGAGAGAGATTGGAAACAATATAAATTGTAAACAGTGTAGGCCTTTGATTGGACACAGACTCCAGCAGCTGTATATTTGAGCAACTGGAATTGGGGAATAATAGAGGTTGCTTAAAAGACAAGAGAACAATTCTACATCGGTTTTGAACACTTTCCCCTGGAGATCCATATGAAATGAGTGGAATTGTAAAGGAGATAGATTAACTTTTCCAAAATGCAATAGACAGGATGGAAAAAAGTTTTAAGGAAACTTTGGAAAATTCCATACAAGGCTTAAAGAGTGAAGATCAAGTTGCCCAGGAAAATGAGGAGCCAATAAAAGAAAAGGAGAAATCAATAAAAGAAGTAAAGAAGGGAAAAGATAAAGAGGAGATAATAAAATAATAATGGTAGATAATTAAGTCAGGGGAAAAATATATTAAGAAGGTTGGATGATATGACTAAACTTCATGAAATCTTGATTCTATCCCTCTATTAATACATTCCAGGATTACATTAGTTTTTGGCTGCTGCCATACACTATTGGCTCTTGTGGACAATCACATAAATCCTATTATTTAAATGATTGTCCACTAGGACTCCAAGCTCCCTCTCACAATTATTGGTATTAAGCTAAATTTGCCTAGTCTACAACAATACAGTTGCTTTTTTCTTGTCTAAATGTAAAACTTTATTTTTAATTAACATTGGATTTCATTTTGTTAAATAGGGCCCAGTATCCAAGTCAAACTATTTTTGGATCTTGAGGTTGTCTCCTGGGGTGTTGATTATTCCTGGCAGCTTAGTGTTATCTGCAAATATGCGTTCCCTTTCTATTCCCTCATCTAGATCATTTATGAAAATATTGAAGAGTACTGGGCCTAAAAAGGAATCTTGGGTACCCTGCTGCTTACTTCCCTCCATGTAGATGTAGTTCCTTTGCAGACTAGAGGTTGAGTACAATTTGTCAGCCATCTGGTGGTGGTCTATCCCAGTGTTTTTCAACCACTGTGCCGCGGCACACTAGTGTGCCGTGACATAGTGTAAGGTGTGCCGTGGGAAAAACACCTGCCTATATTGAATATAGGCACAGAGTTAAACATTTTTAACATTTTCTAATGGTGGTGTGCCTTGTGATTTTTTTCATGAAAATAGTGTGCCTTTGCACAAAAAAGGTTGTAAAACACTGGTCTATCCCACATTTTTCTAGTTTGCCAAGAAGTAGATTTAACTTTGTTTGCTTCTAGGTTTTCACATATTTATTACTTGATTATTTTTTCTAAGATCTTCCCAGGTTTTGATATCACGCTAATTGGTCTTTATTTTTCTAGATCGTTCTCCCTACCTTTTTTTAAACATATGGACCACAACAGCTCTTTTCCATCCTCAGGTAATTTCCTGGTGCTCCAAGAATTTTGAGATATGTTTCAATGGTTTTGAAAACAAATCTGTAGGTTCCTTCAGAACTCTGGGATGTAGTCCATCAGGACACAATGATATGAATCTGTCTAGAGATGACAGTTATTGTCTTACCTTATTTTTGCATATTTTAATTGCATTCCTAATCTATTATTTAAGGTTCTGTTTTTGATAAGTAGTTGTGTTTTCTTTTTGCATGAAGACAGTATGAATTAAATAGTTCTGCTTTCTCTCTATTGCCTGTTATTCTTTGCCATCTTCTCCCATTAGTGGACTGATTATTTCATTGACTTTTATTGTTTGTTTTGTTTTGATGTGTTGAAAGAAACTTTTTAAATTATTTTTGATATCTGTTGCAAGTCTTACTTTATTCAAAGATTTAGCTTTCCTAACTTCATCTTATCAGGTTCTGGCTACTTGATGATATTCTGACTTAGTCAAGTGTCCCACTTTTCATTTTTTAATACTTATTCCCTTTGACTAGAGGTTTTTATTAACCATGCTGATTTTTTTTGTTTTCTTTTTCCCCCCAGTGGTATTGAAATGCACTAGGCTTTTATAATCGTATTTTTCAGTTTCCAAAGCTTCTTGAGTTGATTTCCCCTGTATGATTTTCATCCAAATTTCATGGATTTGTTCCCAAGCTCTGCCTGAGTTTGTTAAAATTAGCCCTTTCGAAGTCTAAGACATGAAAAGCAAAGCCTCTGGCAACTGCATCATTTTAGAACCTTGTTATTGGTTAACTGATTAGCAAAAAGTTCATTTTTTTCTTCTGCTTTGTTGAGTGGCCTGTAGTATGCACCTATGGCCATGACATTCTGTTTCCTTTTGTGTTGACCCATGTGTATTCTAAAAAGCTTTCAACATTTGTTAAGTGCATCTCTGTAAAGAGGAAATCTCTAATATACAATGCAAGTCTGTTTCTTTTGAATAGTTTGTATCCTTCTATCAGTACATTCCAATCAGTTTCAATCCACCAGGTTTGTTGTGTAACTATATCATACTTGCTCTCTTGTACTAGTATTTGAAATCCACCCTTTTCATTCCCTAAACTGAGCGCTATTGTTTAGGTATTTAAGTTCTTTATGGATGAACCTGGGTATGCTTTCTACATCTCCTACTTTGCATCTGAGGGATTTTTTTCTTTCTCTTTACACTTTGCCTCCATATTTGATTGGTTATCTAGTAGTTTTTGCTTTGAATTAGTTCCCAAGGTTCATGAAGATTGGTCACCCCCCTCAATTTTAGTTTAAAGCCTTTCTGATAAGATGAGTTGATAATAATGAGCTAAGATAGAAAATGTTTAAGATAAACTCTATATAGGTACTCCTCGGCCTATGACAATTTGTTCAGCAATTATGGCAGCATTGAACAAATAGTACTTATGACTGATTTCCATAGTTACAGCATTGCAGTATCCCCGTGGCCACATGATAAAAATTAGACACTTGGCCACTTGCCTGCATGGGGTTTCAATATTCTCCATCTGCCTATCTCCCCCATGTATGCCTTTTTGGCTCCCTGCACTCTTGAGCAGGGGGGTTACTAGATGATATTGAAGGTTTTCTAACTCGGTTATTCTGTATTCTTATGCTTTCCAAAATACTATTTTGCTTGCTAACTTCTATGAAACAGAAAAACTATGGAATGGTACATTCCCCCAAAACTGCAAGCTTCATTTAAAACAAAAATCCAAACATGCAAAATAAATTCAATTAAATGTAGATTGTAATATTAGAAAAGATTTACTATTAAATCTCCACAGATTCAAAGAAGTGATAAATTGACAATACATATGCATGCATGCATGTATATATGGTTTCCTCCTTCTGAATACCAGTTCTCTATTTAGTATTAAATTTTCTAACCTAACACTCTGCTACGTATTCACCTATTCAAAGGCTTGAATAAAATCTTAAAAGTTTCAAAAAGTGATCAAATAAAACTAAGCCTAATTGAATGAAAAAAGCAATTTTCATTTTTCAATCAAGTCAAGGATCTAAAAATGATACAGTTGCCAGAGGCTTTGTTTTTCACGTGTTAATTGCAGTGATCTGTACATTGGTCATAGAAAAAATGCAGTCCCTTTTGAACTATTTTTTATATTTGGCAAGACATCCAAGTTCATTACAAATATACCATAAAATTAATTTAAACAACAAATTTTAAAATTAAATCTTCCCAAAGCATCTATTTATTTAATATATTTCCACATAAAGATATTATTCCATTTAGTAAGAGAGATAAAGAAATAATTGGATTACCAAATAAAAACTATACTAGTTACGTGGGGTACCATAAAGAAAATACTTGCATTCAGAGAACTTTTCTGCTAATTCTACCAACTTCTCTTACTATATGGCCTTAATAGCAATCAAATGTCAATGATTTCTCCTGCTCTGATTTGGGACAAGACATGAACCAGTTACGATATACATCTGGTGATGGAGAGCAATACTAGGCAGCTTGACAAAACCTGAAGTTTACTGATGAAATCTGCTGCCTGGGGAGACCTCTGTCTTGTGGTGGAGAAATGATGATCTCTAGGATGCTGATATTGGTTTAACTGCAAACTGAGTCAGGCTAAGGAAATAGAAATGTCTTTTTTTTATTCTAACTAGGGATGAGAGCAGTATATTTTGGCTGCTTCATTTCCCAGGGAAAAAAGAAAATTGTGCCCTTTAGTATATTCCAATATTGCATCCAATCCCCATATTCAATCATTTTATTTTGTTTATCAAATTTTGAAAAACTCCATCTCCCCCATAGATGAACTCTGTGTACAATAAATGCACTTACCCTTCCAGCCTAACATCAGGTAAAGATCTGTTGAGTGCAATAATTTCACTGGCCATTAAATTAAACTGGTTGATTTTAAACATTTCCTTCATTTTCTCTTGGTCTTCCTTAGCAATGGCAACAGGTTTCCCCATTTCTCCTGGACCTTCATGAGGTTTTTGCACTGATTCTGGAACTAATAAAATATTATCATAACTAAACAATTTAAAAGGGACCATAATATCTGTACTTAATATACTCCAGGGCTATAACCTTAATAAATATTGAAGAAATATGCAGCACTGAGAAAGCTATATGAAATAAACCTTGAAACTAAGGAGAGTGGAGAGTCAGCACAGTAAAGTAAGTATGGGGTGTCTTAAGTCCTGATTAGATTTTTGTGTCACTGCACATCAGGGAAAGTATGCATCTGTTATTTAGAGACAATTGCATAACTGTTGCATTTATACTTCTGCAAATGTTAATGATCTGCCTAGGGGTATTCAAAAAAAAGCTTCCAAACAAAAAGTAGGATCAACCAATCAGTATGCAGAATGAGCACCTCCACACAATGAGAAACCGAAATTTGAAGGTATGCACATCAGTCTGTCTGCAACCTATGATTACCCATCAGCCTCTTCACAGCATAGGTATGCATTGACATGTACTCTGTTGCAGATGAGTCTAAATCAAGATTCAGAAGGGGAGGTCTTTGGAAGGCCCAGAGCAGATTGCACGTGGTTGTCTGGATTTTGGGAGGGAGGATTTTCAGCTCTGACCAGAGCCTCCCAGGGTCTCCTCTACCTTACCCTCTTATCTAAGACTCTGTCCACTTAACAACTGGAGTTCAGTTGTTTGGTAAAACAGTCATGTGGTTCACTTACAACTGCTTCACTTAACTACCATGATTTCAGTTCTAACTGGTGTCATAAGTTGAGGATTACATGTAATTATCCACCAAATTGCTTTATTTCTATTTGACTTCCCATTTCACTATCCACAAGTAAACATTTATTTTATTTTATTTATTAGAATTTGTCAAACAAAAATTAGAAAAATAATAAGAGAATAAAAATACAATGACAGGGACGATAAGCACTTTAGTGCACTTATGCACATCCCCTCTACTGAACACTTAAGTATGAAGCAAGGTCCATGGAAGTCAATTTGTGATTGAAATTGTGAAAACTTGTAGCAGGAGACCACTTAGTTAGGTAGGGCAATATCATGATTGTCATTGGCAAGAAGCCAGAATTCACAGTGAACCCTATTTAAATTTCCATCTCTCCTTTATTTGAAAGCTCAAATTCAACATCAACTTGCCTCTGTAAACCTTATTTTGTCTTTTCCTCTTCCCCATTCTCAAGCACCAGTAGGACATTACATATCCATTCCAACAAAACTGTCTGTGACAATTTTGTAACCAATTATATATCCAAGACTATTTTTCATTTTCATTTCATTTCTTCAAAAAAGAAATGACCATTCTTTGGTCTAATAGTTAAAACACCAGCCTAAAAAATCAGGAGACTGAGATCTACTCTAGTCTTAGTCATGAAAGTCAGCTGGGTTACCATGGATCAGTCAACTTTTTATCAGTCCAATTCACTTCATAGGTTTGTTGATGTGGAGAAAATAATAGTAGTATTTAGGTATGTTTGCCAACTTGCACTACTTTAGAAGTAATAAAGGCAGGATACAAACAAACAAACTGCTGCCAGACATACTGAACTACTTTTGAAAAAGAATGGAATTAAGTTTGTGATATAATATGGTTGGAAGAGATCTACCTCACAATTATTCTGGTCTAGATCACTTTTAATGAAAGCAAACATGCTTTTATCTTATTAGTCCAATCATCTTACAGTCATATTTCATTATAATTCAGTCTGAATTACTGTCAAGTTTTTTCCCCCACTCTGGACTCTGAAAGCTCTAACTAAAATAATACTTACCATCTCCTGGTGGAAGTCCCCGCTCTTTTTTTTCATCACATTTATTGCATTCACTGAAGTAAAGTAACATAAACATATCCAAAAGGACCCAAACCAATGAAGTGGCCAGGACCACCTTGCAATATGCAAATTTCCTCATGACACTTTAATATATACTTATTTTTATATTTGTTTTAATAGCACTTCTTGGATCCCACATCTGCCATCATATTCTATATCTATGGAAAAAGGAGGAAATATTAAATGATTGGAATAATAAAGCATTATGCTCAAAACAAGATTTATTAAAAGGTATCCAATTTTTACATATTATGGAAAGGTCCTCTGAAAATGGAAAGTACTTGAAGTATAGGCATTCCACATTCATATTGATTGTGAAACTTAAAACAATATTAGTAACTACTCAGAGTAAAGTAATCTGTAATTTCATTGTGAAAGTCAATAATTAAAATGTGATTTTGGACTTGCAGGGAAGAAATGGTGGACTAAAAATGGCTCTATAAAAAATAGAGCTGAAGACTACAGTGGGATGAAGACTTTATGAGTAGATGAGTTCTTCATTAATTTCTCTCAAGGAGACGGCTTCAGATCATTCTCAAGTATTCCAGACAGCTTCTCCTCATGTGGAGACTATAAAATAGCACTCTCCAGTAGGCATAGAGTTCCAGAACGGAAAAGAATAGCCATCTTGCTCAAATCATGGGCAGCACATTTGAAAGGACATTAAGATTGCAAAATGTCTTTTCTAATTACTTTTGGAAATTGCTTGTAACAGCTTTCTAGCTATTAGGATCTTTTCATTGACAGGTTTAAAGCAGGGGGTAAGTTTCCACCAATTCTTAACAAAATAAGGTTTAATTATAATTTTAAGAACTAAAAAAAGGTTTTTAAACAAACTGCAAAAATCAATACAAATAAATCTTTATTTACAACCACAATTCAGCCCCAAATTTATGTTACTAAGCAATATAGTTGTTAAATGAGTTTTGCCTCATTGTATGATGTTTCTTGCCACAGTTGTTAAGAAAAACACTACAGTTAAATTGGTAAAATGGTTGTAAAACGAATCTGGCTTCCCCATTGATTTGGCTCATCAGAAGATCTCAAAAGCATGATCTCGGGATATTGCAACTGTCATAAATACAAACCAGTGGCCAAGCATCTGAATTTTGATCATATGATCATGATTCCCATGATGGTTGCCATGGTTTTAAGTGTAAAAAATGGTCATAAGTCATTTTTTTCAGTGCCATTGAAACTTAGAACTGTCACTAAATGAATTGCAATTTGAGGATATGTGCATTTTGATCTTAGAAAATTACAAACAGACTGAGAATCCAAATAAACTTGAAATAAGAATTCTGAATTAATTTTAAAAATCTTTCCCATAGGAAAAAGCTTTTGTTTTGAATTTTCTTTAAAAAAGTGGATACTGGTAGGAACTAAAGATCATAATTAAAGCAGAACACTCAAACTTAACTTACAATTACAGAACAAGCAGAAAATATTTTAATGTTGGATATAATGAAGGATATTTCTGAACAATGGACCTAAACGTTTATTTCAAGACTGTGTTTAAAAAATATTATGGAAGAGGGACACGTTCTACTTGACATTTAAAAAAAATAAAAAACAGAAAACAATGGCAGCCATTATGGTGCCTTTTTGTGCCTGTGCATATGCTATCCTCTTTCATTTAATACTAAGTTAAAAAGGAGAACTAGTCTGGTACAGTGGTTAAGGTGTAAGGCTAGAAACCAGGGGCTTTGCAGGGAGCAAATGAGTAAGCTGATAACTTTTAAAGGTCCATGTGGTAGATTTCAAGTGAGAAAAGGAAGGTAGGGTGTCATACTGCAAAAGCAGTGTTACAATGCAAGTCCTATTCTTTTTTCTATGGATATCAAACTGCCAAATATCCACTCAAAAGGGAGGTATTTGCAACACAATGCTATAAAACTACTATTGTCATAATACAGATCACCTTGAGCACACAATAGTTTTTTCAGCTGACGTCTGTTTAGTTACTGTTTTAATCTATGCAAAATATTGATACATGTGCAATAATGTGCTCGCATTTCATAGTTGGATGTTCTGATGACCTAATGGATAGGTTAGTATAAATTCTTCTAAATTTGAGGGATAAATAATATCTTGCTATCACTTCAAAATGAGTTTCTTTTACTCACAATGTAATATCATAACCAAGAGGGGGCAGCCAATTATAAACAATTAAAATTTTATTGATATAGTTAGTCATACTTGTGGATAATCTCTGGCAAGAACAGGATGGTGGTAATGGCAATATCCTTGCTCTTCTGGACCATTCAAGAACATTTAATATCATTGACCATGGTATCCTTTTGTGCCAGCTACAGGGACTGAGTATCACAAGTCTTGTGCTAGGTCAGTTCATTTCTCCATAACCAAATGTTGTTGTTAGGAAGTGAGAGATCCAGCCCATGGCCACTCTTCTGTGGCATGCCAAAGAATTCTGCACTCTCTCCACTCTTTTTAAAGATCTATATGAAGCCATTGGGTGACATCATGCATCACCATAGAGAGTACGCAAATGATATTCAACTTTTTATAAAGTGATGCTGCGTCTGTCCTCTCACATTGGGTGAAGGCTTTGGGGGGCTGGATAGGGACAATAAGCTCCAACTGAACCTTACAAGACCTAATGCCTTTGGATGCATGGACCCTCAACATCTGGGACTCTGACATCTTTAGCTATGGATAGAGTGGCACTACTCTAGGCAGGCCTGTCCACAACTTGGTGGTTCTCCTGGGCTTGCAACTCCTGCTCGAAGAACAAGTGACAGTCATGACTAAGTAAGCTTTTGCACAACATCTGGCCCCTCTAAGGTAAGATTGGCTCCACCTTCCTGACCTTCCAAAAGAGCCAGAAGACCTGGCTCTGCTAGTTGACTTGGGATTGGAGATGGTTGATTAACCATTAGCAGTTCACACTTTCCCCCCATACATTCTGCTCCTTTCCTCCCTATCTTTAAGTTATAAAGTATATTTCATTATGACTTTATTGTGATTTTACAGATTTGTATATATATTTATGATTTATTTTGATGTGGTAAGCTACCCAGAGTTGCTTTGCAACAAAATGGATGGCAAACAAATTTATTAAAATAAATAAACTAATGACATATAAGTAAATGATATATTTTTCTTTAAAACAATGAATTAGTACAACTCCTGCACACTATACTTAATTAGAAAACAATCATTCACTTTGTTAAAAAAAATTTCTTTTTGCATAAATACTAGATATTTCTTTTTTCCTCTTATTTTTCTCTATTTAACTGTGGATTGTGGTCTTCTCTGTTAATATGCCTCCTGCGTCTCCAAGTTCTTAGCTTTCCAGCTATCTTCACTGTAAACAAATGTTCAATTAATATTTTACTTGCATTCTATCATACCAATAAATTGCTGTTTTCTTACAGAAGTAAAAAAAAGAAATTGTTTCTCAAGGTAGAAATAAAAGAGAAAGGTAGGCCATCTATATTTAAAATTAACAAAAGAGAATGAAATTATTACAACTGAGTCTTATTACTTCAGTTCTTCATTGCCTCCCCTTAAGTCAATGCAGTAATATCTTCTTATGTGTATTACCCCATATTGAGCTGCTCCACAATTCTTTAATTTTAAAGAGAATTTTTTACAGAGAAATGTGCAGCAGAAATATACAAAATTTGTCAGTGTCAGGCGTTCTGTTTCCTGCTGAACATGCTCATAAACCATGAAATTTCAGGGGAATCCAGGGGTTTCCATAATTATATTCTCCAACCAAGAGTGGTTCAAGCCATTCTAGATAAAGCAACCATTTTTTAGGAGCTGTGTCCTTCGCTTTCAATAGCTTCTAGCTTAGATAATCTGCTTCTAGAAGCCAATGAATCAAACCAGAATAGTATCTTCCAGGGAGATATGAAACATTATGGAGTTCTCTGGAACATTTCCTTCTTGAATCAATGAATTTGTCGTTAGTGTAAGGAAAATAAATATTAAGTAATTTTTTCAAGTTATAAAGTTTATTTGAGTTCCAGAGAGAGTTCTTTCTTCAATATGCAGCCATCTTTTTTTCTGCCCAAGAAAGGACATAAAACTACTTCAAGCCTGTCTTGAATTGTCCTAAACTTTCAGCAGTTTGAAAAGAAACTTGAATTTGTTTTTCAATGCCATTCTGCTGATGGTGATCAATAAGATGCAAGGTACTGAAATCATGGTCCTACTAGAGCATGGGTGTCAAACTCAATGCATCACATTTGCCATCACATGACATTCTGTAACATTTTGCCCCTTTGCGGAGCTAGGGTAGATGTGGCCTGCACGTGGTGCATTCAGTCCCAGGGCCATCAGTTTGACACCTCTTCATTAGAGTAACAAAAGAATAAGATGGCAGATTGCAGGAGGGAAAGAATTCATTTGCTTATTAAGGTTAAGCAGTTGTGTTGTTATCCCTGGAAACTCTTATTGGATTTTTCTGAATAGATTTGAAGAGGTATGTGGAGATATATATGTGCTTGCCCTGTGTCACAGATGCTAAAAAAGCCAATGCGGTTTTGAGCTGCATTAACAGAGGGCTATCATAAAGATCATGAGAAGTGATAGTACAACTCTATACTCTATACTGTATTAATGAGGACAGACTTGGAATTCTGAGCCCAGTTCTGGTTGTGTGACATGATAGCTGTCTTCCAGTACTTGAAGAGCAGCCATAGAGACAAGAGGGTTGACTTAGTCTCCAAAGCACCTGAAAGCAGGAAAAGAAGCAACGGAAGCTCATTAAATGATCCTCAATGGAACTAAGGAGAAATTGTTGTGGGTGCTGCATTGCTGGTGGTTTTCAAGAAAAGATTAAATAGCTTTTTGTCTGGGGTGATGTAAGTTTTCCTGCCTTGGACAGGAAGTCAGGTTAAAAAGACTCCAAGGTCCCTTCCAACCCTATGATTCTATAATTTCAGGTGTAACATCCCTACTTCTTCAGAGACCTCTTTGGTTTGTAATGTCTTCACCAGAAGTCAGCAAAAGTCAATTTTCCTTAATTTTTATTCTTTAATTTTAGATTTTTTTTTCAAGCCAATATTAATTTACATGAATTAGTAGTAGTAATTGAAATAGTTGCCAGGAACTTTTTTCTTTCAGTTAACTGACCAACAATTTAGAACTGAGGAAACCAAATAATTTTAAACACAAAGTACAATAAATACTGCTACACACATATAATTAACTAAAATAAAGTGCAAATAAAAGAAAACATATTTTCAAAATTGCATTCAAATGGATGAAATCACAAATGATAATTTAATTATCTTTTTATATACTTTTAAATTAATTAGTAATTCATGTTGTAATTATGTATGGGCCTTGAATCTTTCAACTATATACAGTTCATATAGATTATCACTGAAAATTGTAGAACTAAGAATAAACTTAATTCTTTTTTCTCATAAATAAAGTACAATTCACAATTTAGTATTGGAGTGTTTAAAAAGTTTATATAGCTTAAGGGTTACATTATATGAATTACAGTAGCTGCAAATTCATACAAATATTCTTATCAAAACCTAGATATAATATACTATTATAGATTAGAAATAAATGAAATATTGATAAGTTAAAGGTATATATTAAATTTCAGAAGATGGCTCTGGAAAGCTCTGTGGAAGTTAAAACAGTAAAACATATAATTCAGTTTTAAGAACTGTAGCTTTAAACACCCTTTCAAATGCTCTTATATATATTTCCAAGTAAATTTCTATAAAACTAAAGTGCCAGGGTAGATTCATCAAGCTGTTAAATAATCCAGACAAGTTCAAATCTTTAACACTTAGCAGATCACCATTTTCCCTGGGCAACCCGCAAATTTCTATATGAGGAAACAATGAAAAAAAAAACCCAAAACACTTAGAAGTACAAAATATGATAAAATATATGATGAGCAGCTCAGGAAAACTAGATTGTGAACTTTGACACATAGATGAGGAGTTCTACATTCTACTGCAACAATAAGAAAAACACTCATTAAATCCCTGTCAAAAATAATCATGCAATGCTTCTCAAGAAGCACTTAAGCCTGCCTTTTTAACTATGATGAAAAGGTAAGGAAAAGGTAAGAAACACTGCTATAGGGGAATAATGCAAGCAAACTCACCTCCATTAAGTTTCACTCTGCCCAAGAGGATCTGTCGCCAAGAGCGATGGGAAATAACGGAAATTATTCCAGAATCAGCTGCCTCCAAAATGTGTAAACGCCAGGGCTAAGCATAGACTTCCCCTCACAGGTGGTGTCTCGCTCTCTCAAATGCCATGGGGACTTGGGAGCGCAACGACTGAGAGAGAAAGAGAGAGATGGAAGATAACCGATCACCTCCCATTAATTAGGATCGCCTCAAAAAGGGTGTTGCCCACCTATACTGACTCCTTCGGTACCATCCGAACATCATTGTCCCCGAAAAGGCGCTTTGCCCAGGCCTCACCGTTAACTCGGGTTCTTTTTCTTCGGCGCCACTTCTCCTTAGATGGCAGCCATTTGCTCTCGACCGGCGGGCGGGAGAGACGTTGACGGTCCCACCTAACCAGCACTCTTGTCAGCTTCGACAGCTCATCGCCTTGAGACCAAACTCACCATTTTCAGAGGACTAAACCCAGCCTGCAACGCCTCCTTGCCGTTTGAGAGAATATACTATTCCCGCCCACAATGGCCGGATGTATTGGTCACGTGATTCAGCTCGAGCTGCCCTCTCTGAAGAGGGCGGAAGTTGGGTGGCCGGGCAGTCCGAGTGGCAGATTCGTGAGAGAGTATCATAAGGGAGCATTACCTTAATCCTATCCGGTCCTATCTTAATGTTCTTCCACAATTTCCAGTGATAATCTATATGTAATTAAAACTACAACAAAGAGAATTGCATAATAGAAGAAACGTATTTATTTTCCCTTCATTGAAGATTACACTATTTGAATCGTCTTGACAGGTTTTTGTTTAATTACATAGGCACGTACAGGATTGCAAAACTAGATTTATCGTATAAAATTCGAAACGGTCAACTTCTTCTGTTGCTTTGTTTCATTCGGCAGGAACAAAATAATATCCCACATTGCCTAGGATACCAGCGGCGGAAGCCAAGGGCGGGTTTACGTGGCATTGCTCGAGTCACTCAAGAGGAACAAAGCCAGGGCTTTCCAGCGGTAATCAGATTGGTGTATCAAAGAAAAGGGCGTAGCTAGCAAATATATAAATAGAGTACTGCTAAGCTTATCTCTGTCTTCCCGCGTACACTTGGAGTGCCTATTTTTTGTCTAGTTCTGTGGAGTTCAATCATCCGCATGAGGTTGGTTTTAGAGGCGATGATTTCATGCTAAACAAATGCTAAATTATGATTGCAGAGTTAGAAGAGGATTTTATGCCTTCCTCCCTGTTCAGTGCAGGAAAGGAATGCAAATTAAAATACTGTATGTCAGACAGGAAAATATCAAATAATACGTGATAGATCCAGAAGGAGATGGAGAGACAACATCAAAGACACATTACAGCAGCATTAAATGATAATGGTTGAAACCATGTGAAGAGCAAAAACCAGAACTTTGTATCTTCGTTGACATCCGAAGCGGTAAAGTGGGAATAAAGATGTCAGACAGGTGGCTCTTGTGCACTGATGATGCTACCTAGTTTGGACAACAAAACATCTTCAAGAAAACAACCTCAGAGAGCACTCAGGATTCGCAATTTAAACCCTGAGCTACAAATATTCTCTTTTATCAGATGACTCTCTAACTCTGCCTGTGGACCTGCAATGAAAGAAATCCCCCAAATATCTTGTTTTTTTTCAGATTTTTATGCAATCATGTTGCTCTATAAAAAGTTTTATATTCTATCTACTAACCTATTTAAATTGTTTTACATGTTATTTTTGTTTTGTGGCCTGTTATTTATTTTTTATTTGATTTATTTGTCTCCACAAACATTTTATCTTTTTAATCTAATGAGGAATCAATGATGAATACTCAGTACTGTTTTCATACATTCACTCCACATCACTCAGTCCATACTTAATTAGCATTCTAATCAGCATCATTGGCTATTTGTTAAATGTTTTGCTAATGCCAATATATATTATCTCTGCAGCACTTCTACAAGCTATTAAGATAAGATTAAAAAGATTTGTTTTTACAAAACCAAGGTGACTTTGGACAATTAACAAAATTGTTTTTTAAGACCCTAATAGAGCAGCATTTCTTTGATTTGCTCTAAATTGTGCAGATAATTACCGCATGCTAGTAGTCTACAGATAGCGTAATATAAAACAATATTGCTAATTCTCAGGTGCATCAAACATAACAAGCACTAAGATTAACAGGAATGCAGACTAAGCCTCTAAGAATAAACAATTAGTGCCAGGAACTCAAGTCTTTTAGATATTTATGTTAAAATAAAACTTTAAACACTAATTCTTACAGTCCTTTATTTAAAACAAAAGGTTATAGGTATAAGGGAAGTAATTAGTTCATTCTCACTCCCCACTTTTATTAGACCTTCCAATATGTGCATGAATTAAATCAATCAGTAAGGTTGTCTTTATGAATGACATTGACACTATATCCTTACATGACAAATAACTAGTTTATTGTACCCTATCAATTAAAATGTTATTTTGTATGTGTCTATAAAGAAAGCCTGTAACTCCACTTCCCTGCAGCCTTCTTTGTTTGACTTCAATACACATGTATTAGTAAATCAATTTGTGCATCAGTATAATTGTTTCTTTGACTCTGGTTCAAATATACCCTTGGAAACGTCTTCAATTTCAATTTGCAAAGTAGATTCATTTGTCCACTGGGATTAACTTGTGTCATTATACCAGTATTAGAATAGTCCTAGTCCTAGTTTATTCATCTTTGTTAGCTTTTAATCAAATGCTCCAGAATTATATAAAAATATGAATTTTGAAAAATTATGAATTTTCAGAAAGGATATATAAAGTTACATGAGAATTTTTGCTGTGATGCAACTCATGCCTTATTTGAAACTGATTGAAATTTTATCACATTTGATTTAAAATGGAAGAAGAACAGAATGATAACATTTCTGTTAACTCTCATGAAACTGCTAAAGAAGTAACACAGAACTTGAAATTCATATCATTAATTGGAATGCCATTCAAAGTAATAAAGGAAATTGGTTATATAGGAAAAAGTGCCTGATTTAGGAGACAAAAGCACTTAAACTAATAGCAGTATTGAATCATACTTTCAAGAAATATATTTTACAAAGAAATAGAGGTCTCATGAAGAGCCAGAACCTGCCCTTTTGGCAGGCGGGCCACCTCTCCAGTGGAGCAAAAAGATGTCAAAGAGCAGCAGTAGAGTGGAGGGTCAGAAGGGCAGAAATAAGGGACAACAGGCATATGGGGAAATGGAAGTGAAGATAAGCACAGAAGAACAGCAAAAGTGTAATGTCATTGCTTAATGACCATATGATCATAACCTAACACCCAGGATGTTTCTGGACACTAAGGTCAGTTGGTTTCTGAGGCACTAAGGCACTCTCTGACACAACAAATTATAAATCTGTCTAAGATAAACTTGTGTTTGCTCTGCAAAATCATAAGTCAATCCATATTAACAGTTTTTGTTGTATAATCTTGTATTTATTATACAATGAGTACCAAGATGGGCTGTAAATTTCTTTGATTATCCAAATTTTGTGACTTTACCAGTATGTGAGTGTTTAAAATATTGGCAAGACTAGGGGTCAACTGATGATAAAAGAGGGTTGTTTTTCCAAAGCTGCTAGACATACCTGGTTATTAATAGAAAAGCATTTAAATTTTGACTTGGAATTTTGAGACAATGCTAGCACTTTCTTAGAGAATAATTCTAGATTGAAAATAGAGATAATTTTTAATTGAAATTCTTGGACAAGATTAATACCTTGAACCAATTGATTAATAACATCACTTTTAGAAATTTGATACATTACTTTTGAATATAATACATAAATCACCTGTTTAGCAGTATTACAGTTAAAGCATATATCATTAAACAGCATGGATCAAACATTTTAGCAACTATTTGATGTTTAAAAATACTCTATTTGAAGTAAAAAGTACAATCTAATTTTACACAAAACTAAAAAGAAATAGGAAGAAGGTTAATACTGACAATGTATACTTGGAGTAAGGAATTTAAAAATCCAGTTTTGAATAGCAAACAAAACCATATTTTAAGAAATATAATTTATTTTTATGAACTAGAGATGAAATTAATTCATCAGAAAATCATGGACATGGACTTTTCAAAGAAGGTTTAAGGAATGTTGGATATTGGATTATTTATTCTGACATTGAATTATTTGATCACATCTGTTATTGGCTCTTTAAATGATAAATTAATGCAAGTCGAGAAAAATACAACAGCAAAATATTAATATTAACTTATTTATATTCAAAATATGGAACTTGATATTTTATGGAGAACTCTGGCTTTAACAAAACTGTGATTCAGCAAAGATAATTATTTTACATATTTGAAAAGATATTTATATTCCTAAATAATTTTTACTTTATTGAAATTTTATTTTTTGAAATATCTGTATTTTGTAAAAATAGGAAGACTTCAGCATATGATCTAGTTTTAATATATTACAAGATTGAGCTATCATATGGAGCCTTTTTCTTCAGTTTTATTCATTTTAATCAATAGCATATTGAACTTTCCTTTCTGATTATATTAATCACTGCTGTATTTTTTTTATTATATTTAAGTTTCATTATTGTATTCTATTATAAATTACCAAATTAAAACGAAGAAAATAGGTTGAAAAAGTTTGATATTAGATGGCAGCTGAGATAATTTCCTTGTTGCTTCTAATGGCTATCGGATTTTAATGACTCAGATCTGTAAATAGAAGTAGTCCTCAACTTACAACCACAATTGAGCCCAACATTTATGATGTTAAGCGAAACATATGTTAAGTGAATATTTTTACAACCTTTCTTGCTACACTTGTTAAGTGAATTATCGCAGATGTTAAGTTAGAGACATGGTTGTTAAATGAATCTGGCTTCCCCATTGACTTTGCTTGTAGAAGGTTGTAAAAGCTGATCACATGACCTTGGCACACTGCAACTGTCATAAATATGAGTCTGTTATCAAGTGTCCGAATTTTGTTCATGTGACTGTGGAGATGTTGAAAAGGTTATGAAAAATGGTAATACAAATTATTTTTTCAGTGTCATTGCAACTTTGAACAGTCACTAAACAAACTTGTAAATTGAGGACTTACCTGTATAGAAGCTAGCTCTGACTAAATCAGTGTTTAGTACATGCAATCACATATCTCTAATAAAACCAGTGTTTTTAGAATAACAGCTCATGAAATCTCTGCTACTTATAACAGTCTGCTTCATAAAATGACAAAATTGTTTAAATAAGAATTTGCTATAGCTGGCTGGAGAATTCTGGGAATTGAAGTCCACAAGACTTAAAGGTGTCAAGTTTGGGGACGAGCTTTGGCGCTCGTCGTTACTTGCGCTTTGTTTAGCTAGACCGGAAAAAGTTCTAGAGCCAGCTAACACTTGGTGACCTCTCCCTCTTTCCCGTATGCAGCAATCGGGAAACGAGAGACGAGGCGTCTCTCTATACCTCTAAGAAGCACCACCCAGTTTTCGTCCGCCTGAGTGACGTAATCGAAGGCGCCGCGTCTCCCTTTGGTTTCCGTCGCTCCTCTTTGGACATTTGGGGAAAGGTTTTGTTTTGTTTTTCAGCGAGGAAGAAAGTTTAACGAAAATCAGGCGTGTTCCGGAACACACACATTTATGGTAACCCATGTTTTTACGCGTAGCACGAACAATTTATATAACGTAGATAAATTTAGTGATGTTACAGTATCAGCGAAAGTGTGTAGCTTTTGTATCGATATATGGTTTATGCTGCACTTAGCACTCATGGATAATTTAGTTATAAGTATTGCGTGCTGTAAGGTGGTAACTCCATTTTCTATCGAAAGTTTCAGAAATGATAGAGAAATAGAATGGACGAGTGGTAAGCATCCTTTTCTGATGGATAGTGCCAAACAGCCTCTTCTGATGTAGAGAACTGGTGCCAGTGAAATAAGGCAGACATAGCGTAGAGTCTGCTAGCAGGTCTATAATTTGAGGTCAGCCTTTCTAAAAGATCATGGCTTTATTTCAGTCCTCCCTGGATAGATCTTTCAATCAATTTTTATTATGGTCATAGACCAACATTACAAATAAAAGCTTTAAAACAATAATTAAAAATAAAAAAACAGACAAAATAATACATTAACAATAGTGTGAG
This sequence comes from Thamnophis sirtalis, assembly GCF_051295495.1. NCBI lineage: Eukaryota > Metazoa > Chordata > Lepidosauria > Squamata > Natricidae > Thamnophis > Thamnophis sirtalis. The sequence continues at coordinate 82,759,220 of NW_028261384.1, read as the reverse complement.
TTATCATTAGGCAATTAGAGTTTACTTAATTTTGCATTATAGCATAACAAAATTGGATCACATTCAAAGAAGCTACTTTGTATTGATCTGATAACAGTTGTACATAAAAGAGATCAGGATTTTCTTGTGTTTTATTAAGTGAGGTGTTATAGAGTCTATGAGTCCTTATATAAGATATAGTATAGCAGACATAACCTATAGTTTCAATCGTCCCTTGTCTTTAGAGGTGCAATCTCACCTCATACAGTATTTTTTTTTATATTGGCCCTCAAAAACTGTTGTGGGAAGTACATTGCAGCATAATAAGATTAATGCCCTTTTGATTTTTGGGACAGTTATATAAGTATCTTGCTGCTTTAAAAGGAGGCGTTTGACTGCTAAAAAAAACCCCCATTTTTAGAGCATGCAGTCTGATCTTGTTGGACTTCCAGATCTTTGATAGTCTGAGTGCACTAAGTGCACTAACTCATATCTATCATTAAAACAGTTTCCTGGAGAAAACAAAATACTGGAGTATTTGTGAAATGGTCCTGAACCATATTGATTTGAAACTGTATTCTATCAGAAGGGAATTGAAACCTGTAGGGATAGAAAGATCTTTGGTAAACAGTACATTCCCATCACTTCAAAAGTAGTGTAGGCTGTCTCAGGAGCAATTGCAAGACATTGGAACTTTCTGACAACCATGGGTATGTATGCATTTATGACCAAGGCACTCAAAAAAGAATATGACAAAAATATTACAATTTACATACTTTCATAAATCTGCAAACCTCAAATATCTAAGGAAAAAATATATTATTATGTCATTAGTTTATGAAGAGGATTTTTAGCGCTTGTCTCTTGTGCAGGCAAGAGAGGCAGCAAGACAAAGATTTTAGTATGTTTTAGAATGCATTACGGAATGCACTAAAATGTTTTTAGCACAGTGTTTAGTTCAGCTTATTACCTTCCCTGCTGGCTTCCCCAGCCTTTCGGGGTAGGCTGGCACAGAAAATTGCAAATGGCAATCATATGATCTCAGAGACCTTGGCAAGTGAGTATAAGTGTAAACAAGTTGCTAAGCACCCAGATTCCAATCATATGACTGGGTGATGGGGTGTGACCGTGTGAGTAATGTGTGGTGATCATTGGAAGATCATAAGCATACACTTAGCTTTACTTAGCAACTTTTTTGTTTACTGACCAAATTGTTGTTCCCAATTCTGATCATTAGACTGCCTCTAAGCAAAATAAACAAAAATAAAAAACTGCATAATAACAAGCAATAATAAGAAAATAGAAAAAAAGATATAAAAAAGAGAAAGTAGAGCATATTATTAAAATTAATCCTAATAGTTAACTGCCTTTTCAAAAACCACCATGCAGTAGTTTCAATATATTTAATTATGCTAGCACATTACTGCAATCACTCTATTTTGAATAGTTTTGGTGCAAAGTTATGATGTTTGCTTAGAGTTTCCTAAGCAGTTGATTGGGCTCATATAGCAAGTTAAGTCATATGTCATGTCTTATATATTACAAATCCAGCTTACAATTTGGCTGGATTTATATAGCACACTAAACCAAAACCAAATAAACCACTTTATGATTTAGTAGATATGAACCCAGTCTGTTTTTACACATATATGGTTCAATATTACTGATTTAACTGAGCAACATAATGCAATCATTTTGATAAAATTCTGAAACAAGTTTGTATTAAGGGTTGGATTTTGTAAAACTTTATTTCCTTCTCCCTCAAATTAATGTATATATATATATATATATATTTTCCAGAGTACCAGTGCAGAAACACTGAATGAAAACAAAGCTATGACAATCAATACAAGCACAGGGCCAATAGAAACTTCTGTCAAGCATTTTCCTTTTAAAGCGCCAAGATTTATTGTATGTATTTTTTCTACAAATGTGTTACATTTTCTTGAGACAAATAACCTTTTTTATCTGTAGTAGTTTAAATGAAATGTGGAACGCATTCAAGTATGATTGTGTAATGCCATATTTCTCTCCCGTTCTTCCTCTCCTCTGCTTTCAATTGCTTTATTTCTAATCTCTTTGTCCTCTTCCTATTCTTTTTTAAATATTTATCTTTCTTGTCTGATTTATATTTGATATGCACAGTATGGCTACTAACTCCAATTAAAACTGTAATATTATTAAAATAATATTAACAATATATTTAAAATAACAAAGAATATAAGAGGACAAGAATTTAAATGTGGATTCCAATGAAGTTATGTTGGAAATAAATATCTTCATTTAATGTTAGATGGGGTTTTGTATCCAAGTAATTTACAATATAAAGAACTTTACATTGAAGCTGATTAAAAACCAAAAGTCCCATGGATTTTAACCAATTTTTATCTTGGCTATTGATAATTGTAGATTATTATTATATAGGAATAATGCAAAAAATCACCTTTGGGGAGATACAACATAGCTATTTAAAAGGGAATGAAGAAGCTGGTTAAAATACTGAGAAATAAGAGAAAGAAACTTAAAATAATCCTTTATTGATCTGGCACAGAGAGAAACTTGTATGGGCTTTTAAGATTCTGTTATTGTACCTTACTCATGTCTTGGGATTCTAGATTAATTTGTTTGATGATCCATCCATTTGTTTTGTTGGCTGTCTATATTTTCAGGAGAGCTTTTCACAAAAAAGTGAAAAGAGTGAATATTCTTCCTATTCAGCTTCTTCAAGTCCAAAGTGCTCTAGCCAACAGTATTTGAAAAAGAAAATGAACAACATAACCTTATCAAGTTCTGGAAACGCATCAGCAACCTTTCTAGTATTCTATTTCACCATTTTATTTTCTGTTAAGAAAACAGTTTCCAGAATGCTTTCCATAGGTTTTCTTTGAATGTAAACAGTTGGTTCTTACACAAAATAAACATTTCTTCCTTTCACTTGCAAGAAGGAACTTCCCAGCATTTTTTAACCTAAAATAAATAGCTAAACTGTTTTAAAAAGTGCTGCAACAAAAGCAATTTAAATAATGGCAGTATACTTGTTAAATATAATTTTAAACATTCCAGCACTCTGGCACTGGTGGAGCAGCAGCTGGCAAGAAGAACAGAACATGGAAGAATCTGAAACAAATTCTTTCTTCAGAAAGAACACTGCCATGGCAATTAAATGATCCAAGCTGTAAGCTCTTTAGATTTTTCCTACATATTTATAAATAACAGCTTTCTAGAAAATACTTCAAAACAGTTTTTCCATTGTGAGATATATTGTGACCAAGTAGATTTCAGCAAAGGAAATTCAGGGGAATACTTATTCACCATGAACAGAAACATAATTAGAGTGACATGGAGTTTTAGGATGCATTTTGTATATTCCCTTCCTTCACAAGTTTGCATATCTTTAAAAAGACAATTAAAATACATTGAAATATGGAAAAATATTTACAGCCATCAATTCAAAAGATAATTATCACAGAAAACTGTTCTGACCCAGCTCCCCAAACATGGCTAACCCTCTGTAGTTGAAGCATTGATTCCTTTATTAGGAGCCCCAGCAGCCCCAGAAAAAAGCTTCTCTCTTACAGCAGGCTAACAAGTCAGTCTACAAGGAAGCTGAATAGTTGTCTCCACATCTATTCTGCCCCCTGCCTTTTATTCCCAGAGCTAGGGTGGGGTTTCGCTAGCAGCAATGGCGAAGGATCCCAAAGAGCCGGCCCACAGATTTCTATTGCTCTTCTCTGCCTTTTGCACATTTGTGCATCAGGCACTGGACTCAGCCTCTTCCTCATCAGCCACCTCCAGACCTTGGGGCTGTTGACTGTGCATCTGAGGGCTGACAGATGGCCTCCACCTCTGTCTGTTTCTCTGACTTCCATTTTCTCTTCCCCCAACCTGAGTTTTCAGGTTGCTTTGATGCTGACTCTGACTCCCACTCCTCATATGATTTGGCTGCTGCTGGAGCGACCGGTGGTTGACAGGCCACAACAATAACTAGTTCTAAAAGGAGCAAATCTAATGACTTAGAAATGCTTTAAACATTAAAAAAAATGTACGAAAAGCATCTGAAGAAAAATTCAAAGAACATTGTGGTTACAATATAAAGAAATGAATATTTCAAACAATTCAAGAGAAAAGTAACTGTTTTCCATTTAAATGGCTACATTACTTCTAGGTCATTGATTTCTTTTAAGTAATATTGGTATGTACTTTAAAAATTATTGAATTTAAGATTATTCTTTCCTCTTTTCTCCCACAGAAATGATACCTTATTTGTCATAATAAATTGCTCAGCTTAGAAGGAAATATCTAAAGCTGTCTGATTTCAAAACTATTTGTACCATACAACTATCACTCCAACTATAGTAGTTACCTGCTATACAGGTACAGAAGATAACTACAGAAAAAGCTGTAGGTTGTGGGGGTTTTTTAGAACTAAGGGAACTCTGCTGTTACAATTTTAATAACAACACAATTTGACCTATCCAAAAATAAGATTCCCATTTTATCCTGAAGGATATTATCCTAATAAATTCCTGTAACTATACTTAATTATCTTCATTTGTTTTGCCAGATAAGAGTACCAATAATATCTTTAATTACTTTTATTTCTTCTTATTTCAGAAAAATTATCATCACATCTTTCTGAAAACTGCTGAAATTATTGCTTTTCTGGGAAAAGATTGTGATAGAAATTTCTTAGTGAAATAAAATTGCCCTCTCTGATAATGAAATGAACCTAATCATCTGTTTCAGATTATAATAATTACCAATTAAAGTAGCAACTATCATAATGCAATTTTAGAGAAAGAGTAGAAAATGTCAATATTCATCTGGTTACAATACTATTTTGAATGGAAGACTTGATTTTGAAGCAGTGGCCCAAATCAGTCCATGAAGTACATGCTTTTTCATCCTTTTCTAAGTGCTTATGTTGCTTTTGCCGAAATTTGTTTTTGTTCTCATTTGGATAATTTTAATTTCTTGAGAGAACCATTTTTGTCTATGCAGTATTAGGTTTTTTAATTTTGTTTATTAATCAGCCTATTGCTACCTTACACTTGGTATTGTACTTTTATATAATACAAAGGTATATACTTTATTAAACATTTTGTAATTCTGAGTAATTTTCAGAGGAAGATTTTTAGAAGAGACATTCTCTGGATATAAATTACTTGTTAAAAAGAATAAGATTTCCATAATTTGAACATATTGTAATTTAAATTGCTACTTAACTGATATTTTACAATTTAATTTAAATGAATACTTAAAATGCAAAAAGCAAATACTTAGCATTAGAATCTAATTACATGTCCTTGCTTGGATAGGATACTGTCTGTATATTTGTACTGATTGGAAAAAGTGATGGCACTAGATTAAAATTTTCAATGTAATTTGTCTCAGAATTGGAGGCTAGCCAGATCTACATTGAAATGATGAATTTAATTTCTTTTTAATTTCTTTTCTTCCAGACTTCAGTATTGATGCTCTTACTTCATTTAAACCAGTCAAAAAATATTCTGATATTTCAGGACTTCCTGTAAGTATTTTAAACTTATTTTAGAATTTAACTTTTCTCTGCATTGCTCTAAATATCTCCACTGTTGTTTAGTAGTTATCTAACAAAGTAATTTCAAACAAAATCAGACTGACAATAGAATGTAATCTTGTAATACTATTTGCCCCAGCTCTTGCCAATCTAGCAGTTTGAAAGCATGCAAATATAACTAAATAAATATGTACTGCTTTTGTGGCGAAGTTACTGTTTTCCATATTTTCATGCTGGCCACATGATGACAGAAGTGTCTCTTGGACAATGCAATCTCCTTTGGCTGAGAATTGGAGATGAGCACCACCCCCTTGAGTCAGTCACAACTGGGCAGGGGAAACCTTTAAATCTTCAATTTAAACCAATATTGAAATCCCTGATTAGAAAAGTAGTACAGCCTTTTTTCATGCTTTCAGGCTGAAAAGTACTTGCCAAACAAATCATAACATTTTAGTGTTGAAGATCACTATGAGGATCAACTGATCCCACTCTCTGCAATATGCAAAAAAATAGTTATATACAGGAGAGGAGATTGTACAGCCTCATGTTAAAAACTCTAGTTTGTTTTCCTTCTGTTTTTCTTCTATAATTTAAAACTGAAAACTTCAAAATATTACTTAGGAACAATTTTTAGTCATCCTGATGGATTGTTAATTGCATTTTAAGAATAAAGACAATTCTCTCTAAATCTGATCTCTTCTTAAAATTTCTGTGACATAAACCCAAGAAAGATTCATGTATAAGCTGGTTTGAGCTCCTGGAAAAAACATGAGATACAAATCTAATAAATTAGGTGTATCTGGTAATCACCCCTATTTTCATTTAAGTCAAGTTCCTACGTAGATTCTAACCCACCTCATAACAGAAAGTTAGGAGCATTTGTAGACAAGATGAAAGACAATTATAGTTTACTTCTGGAATTGATAAAAGCACAGCACAGGTATACCTTTCTTTATCTAGATCCCTGTACTACTGCTGAGCCAGGTACCTTTTATTCTACATTTGTGCTTTTGGGTTTTCCTACCTAAATCACAATCTTGCTTTTCTCATCACTGAACTGCATATGGCCCAATGCTCAAGGACTGGAAGATCTTCAAGGTTCCTCCCAACCTTATTATTCAATATTCTATGTCCATTATGGTCAGGGTTTTTTCAAGAGTTTTACATGACTGGCAAGAAAATACATTAACAAAATGTAACAGAGTGTATATAGATATATACACTTTGCATAATAATGAAAAGCGAAGCAACCTATCGAAATCAGAGGTGCTCCATTACTGAAGATTTAAAGAAAAGTTTGGACAACCATTTGTCTGAGATGGTATGAGAATTCTTATATCAGGGCAGTAGGTTGGACTAAATGACCATGATTCCTTCAGATATTAATGATTCTATGGCAAGAATCACATTTATACCATTATCTTTTTTAGGTATTGATAACCATTTTATAATGTGGAAAATTAGTTAAATTTCAGAACATATTTTAAAATTTGAATTTTTATTATTATGAAAACATGGATGGATAGAACAAAGGAAGAAGGGAAACTAAAGGACCATGTAATGTTTCCAATAGTATTGATTTTCACTGTTTTTAAAAATGTGCAATTTCTTACACTTCCACTCAGATATTTCAATTTGTGCTTCTCTTACAGGCAAACTATACTGACCCTCAGAGCAAACTGAGATTTAGTACAACTGAGGAATTTGCCTATATACGAATGCTTCCTTCAGATGTTATTTTAGGTTACCTTACACTAAGGAAAGCAACAAATGTTGTTCCCTGAGAAACAAAAAACAAAGCCATCATCATCATCTTTAAAAATGTAGGATATATGTTTTCAATTAAATTAAAGTATTATTATTATTGATTCAGTGTTGATATTTGTTTTTCCTTTTTTCCATGATATTGATTATAGTGAACAATATGCACAACATTTATCACTGCATTGGTTCTGTTGAAATTAGTAGGACTAAATACTACTTGCAAAGGCTTTAGAAACCAGTTTTTTAAAACAGAGAGTAATTAGAGGGAGTTTAACATTTCCAACAAAAAATCTCCCACGGTTGACTGAAAGGGAAGAGATCATTCAGTTATATACTAAAAATAGTATATAGTATTAAGAAAAACTAGATTAGAAGAAGATGAGCATGCTTTTAAAATTGAGAGAAGAAACATGAATACCTTGCACTGTATTGATAATATTACACTGATAAGTTGTGTTTTAAATAACAAATCAAATCCATCTGTACATAGCAGAAAAAAAATTCTAGTAGTTCCTCCAGTGTCTCTGTATAGGAGTCACAATTCAGTAGCAACTCAGAATGTTGCCAGCAGTCCATTTTAAGCCCTGGTCTCTCCTTCATAATTTGGAATTCAGCTATTTTTAAAAACATGGAAAGAATTCCAAAAAGTACATTTTTCATATTTTCTTCACCTTGTTTGTTTTCAGATCTTTTCAAAAGTTATGTAGTATTATTCATTTTTACTATCTTCCATTTTTAGAATTTTATTTTATTGGAGTTGCTGGCAAATTTATTTCAAGTAACTTTTTGTTAAGGTAGTTACACTCAACTTGAACTCTTTCCTATTTTAATTTTTTTGCCATGGAGTCCCTAATTATTGTTGGTCTGAGTTTTAAAAAACCATTGTTAAAGTCCAAAATAAATGTTCAATTTCACAGAATTTTAATTTTCCTTAAAACCATGCCTTGCAGTAAAGGGGGAAAATAGGGCTTGCTGAGGCAGCAACAGACTATGGCAATTCCTGCAACCTGAAACAGCTGATCATCGGGAGGCCCATGCTGAAACTGAAATTGGAATTGAAACAGGCTTTGCTGTTTACTGCAAGAAGGCAAATTGTTGGGAGGCAGAGGCAGATTTTTTTTTCTTGTGCTAATCAGGCTAAACTGAAACAGGCTGTTTACTACAAGGAGATAAGTCAATAACTATAAATGCCTATAGAACAGTGATGGTGAACCTTTTGTGGTTCACATGCCAAAAGCGGGGGAAGCGCATGTGGGGTCATGTGAGGGCGTGCTACACATGGACACGCTTCCCTCCTCTCCGCACATGCATGTGTGACCAGCGCTTCCCCCCCCCTCCACTTTTTTTGCCCTCCCCAGGTTTCAGAGGCTTTCTAGGAGACTGGGAGGGCGAATATAGCATCCCCCTCCTGAGGCCCTCTGGAGGCTTCAGGAGCTTCCCTGAAGGCTCCGGAGGGCAAAAAACAGCCCTACGGCCAAACCGCAAGTCACTTCCAGTTTGCTCGTAGTGCCGTTTTTTGTCCCCTGGAGCCTTCAGCCTTGACTTAAAACAATGCCTTAAGTCAAGGACTACATTCCAGACTGCATGTTTCTCCTATAGCCATAAAAATAGTGGTGGTCCATGCTACTGCCCAGTCAAGAGAAAATTAAATTTTATTTTCTCATATATCATTTCTCTCTTAAGAAGTACATCAACAATACTCTGTATTTGTTTTATTTTTTTTTATTATAGTCCTTTTTGTTTTATGTAAAACAAAGCTATATTTTCAAAGGATATTTATGAATAGATAATTACAGAGTTTCTTCATCAATATGACAGCAAAGGTTGTTCAGGCAACACTGACCAAAGGGATCAAAGTTATGGCTGACATTCCTGCAATCAAGTAATCAAAATTTGGGAACTTGGCAAGCTGCCTGCACTTACATCCTTGATTGCCTTCCTGTGAGCTTGTGGAGAGAGCAGGAGTTCTTGTTTACCTGGCCTTGGAGCTTGTCATCCAATGAATAGTGGGGACATTGCTGGGGTGTCTGTTGCCTCTTCTGGAAGGTTTAGTAATGTACTTCTTGATCATGTGGTCAGGCTCTGCACAACAAAAACAAAGGGCAAGTTCTCTGTGCTGTTGCTGTTCTTCTGCTCTTCAGGCTTGGTGAGTGACAGGATGGCACACATGCGCATATAGTTCAACTCAGGCTAGGGGCAGGCTGGTGCACACATCCAGGCACATGCAGCTTGACTACAAATTCAGCTCCATATTCATATGCGTGTACACCCTGAGTGCATGAGTTGAGCAGCGTGCACATGCATGCCGGCCCCCCTCTTTTAGACCTGGTTCCAAATAGGCCAGTAGTGGGCCAATAGTGGTATCACCACAGTAGTGGCTCACTACTGGCCTATTTGGAACCAGACCTAAAAGGAGTTGGGACCCGTCATAAACGAGTTAGATGAGGGGATAAAAGAAGAGCTCATCAAATTTTCAAACATCAAGTTGGGGGGAATAGCCAATATTGTATATGTGTCAGCCTCTGCTTTGCTGTTGCTTCGGCTGCCATGAAACGGGGAGGGAGGGCATGGTATTTGGGTGGGGTTACTAAGTGTGCTGGAGGAAGGTTCTGGAGTTCAACTGCTGATCGGACTGCGCATGCGTGGGAGTTTCCCGCCAGGAATAACGGCACCGACATTCCATCTTCATGATGCCTTTTGAAGTTATCTCGTACCTGACACTTGGGAGAATTATGATTGGACTATAACTGTGATGCCAAGGGGAGGGGAATGGGCTATTCTATATATCAATCGCTTTCGCGCCTAAATATTCAGATTTCGCTTCGCTATGCCTTTAATCATTTTTAATTAGTAAAAGTACATTTGATTTCCACCATGGAGTCTCGTGGTCTTTCTTTCCTAATTATTTAATGGAGAGGTGCTGACAGTAAGTGAAATCTCACTAACACCCCACCAGGAGATTACAACCTTCCGTGGGGGGTGTACTTGCAAGAAGAAACGAAGAAAATGTCTTTGCACGCAAGCGATGAAGAAATTGAAAAGGACACTACTGATCCATCATTACCTGAGAGAATGGCTGAGTTGGAAATAGTGGGCCCTGCGATCCCCCCCCCCCGTTGGTCCTTATCTGTGGGACAAAAGGAGGACAGCGCAAGCTGGGATGCGGGAGTTACCAGAAGAAAACATCAGGCAAAGCCACTTGAAATGGGGGCCGAATGAAGGCCCCGAGAAAGAGTTCAGCCAGAGGACTTGGAACAAGGGTACTCTATGCAAAGATTCGGGGAGGGTGAAGAGGCCGAGGGGGAATGGAAGCGAGCTAACCCAGAGACAGCTTCACCCCCCCCCCAGCCAGGGGGGCTGCCAGAGCAGGGGGGGGCCCAAGAAGACGCAGAATGGCAAAAGTCCCTCCCTTAACTGTAAAGTATGACGGAAATCCCAAGAAACTGGGCCTCTTCAATATGCAGGTTTATAACTTTATGGAAATTTATGGGCCCGATTTAGAATCGGATGACATGAAAGTACGTATGGTGTTACTTGCTTTGGAGGAAGAGGCTGCCGACTGGATGATGGGTCTGCACCAAAGCAATTCCCCCCTCCTGAGGAATTTTGATGCTTTTATGACTGCGTTCAAGAGACGATTTGATGATCCCCTCACTGAGAAACGGGGGAAGCTGAAATTTATGACCCTCACACAGGGAGATAGGCCAGTGTCTCAGTACATTCAGGAGTTTCAACACCTCTGTACTTATATGAGAGGATGGTCTGCAGAAGCGCTTTTGGATAAGCCCCCTTTCTGAGTGAGGAGCGAAGGGAAAGGAGGCCCCACAGGCAAAGTCAAGCTGTTCACATGTTTTCGTTGCGGGAGGGGAGGCCACCACACTCCGGAGTGCCACGCTAAGCTTCCCATGACCACCCCACCCCCTGCCAAGAGGGAAGGGAGATCAAGCAAGGCCCCGGACAAAAAGAAAACGGAAGCTGCTTTCGCCGCGGATGCCACCCCCACCCCCCCGCGTTTCAGACAGGACATGGAGGGAAAAGCTGACGCCTCTACCAGCTCTTCTGATGACTCCGATGATGACGCCTCGCCTCGCTGGGTGAGTTCAAACAAAGGCCCCATGCTGATCCCAATAGAGTTAAGGGTTCCGCCCGATGGGGTATCAGAGCAGCTTCCCGCCCTCCTTGACTCAGGCTGTTCCCACTGCATGATAAATCCTGCTATGGTGGAGAAACTAGGCCTCAAGTTAAAAACTTTGAAAACCCCTATTGTCTTTTGCCAGATAGATGGGTCCATAGCAGGGGGTGGCCCAGTCCACTTCTATACTGAGCCTCTAGAGATGAAGAGGGCTCCCACACCGAATTAATCTCTTTTATTGTGGCTCCTGGAATGGACAGGCCCCTCATTTTAGGCCTCCCTTGGCTTCGAAAATGGAACCCTCGCATAAATTGGAGGGAGGGTTGGTTGGGCATTCGCACAAGCACGCCTCCAGAGGGGAAGGGCGTTTCCCTGGAACCTGTTAGCTGCAGTTCTGCTTTGGCCGCCAGAGGGCAGGAAAGGATTGAAGGAGAGGAAAAGATTCCAAAAGTGTATGGGACCTGAGAGGAGTTTTTAGTGAGGAATCTTCCGATAAAACTTCCGCCCCACAGACCTACTGATTGCTCCATCGACATTTTGCCCGGTGTCAAGCTTCCAAAGCCCCAAATATATTCCATGTCCCCAAGGGAGATGGAGCAAATGAGAAAATTCATTGATAAAAATTTACAACGGGGTTTCATCGAGCCAGCACGGCCCAAAGTAGCTGCCCCTGTATTATTCAGAGAGAGGAAAGATGGCTCCCTGAGGCTTTGTGTTAATTTCAAGAATCTGAATGGGATCTTGGCCCAAAACCTCTACCCATTGCCGTTAATGAAGGACATGTTAGCCCAATTGGGGAAGGGCCTCATTTTCACTAAACTGGACCTCAGAGAAGTGTACTATAGAGTCCGCATAAAGGAGGGGGATGAGTGGAAGACTGCTTTCAACTGCCCCCTCGGCTGCTTCCAGTTCCGGGTGATGCCTTTTGGCCTGCAGGGGGCGCCTGCAGTTTTCATGCAATTAATTAATGAAATCTTGCATGACCACCTTTACAAAGGCGTTATCGTATATTTGGACGATATCCTTATCTATACTCAGACTTACGACAAACACGTCGCTTTGGTCCACACTGTCTTGAAAAAACTCAGGGCCGCTGAACTGTATGCCAAGCTGTCCAAGTGTGAATTTCACCAGGCGAAGATTGACTACCTAGGGTATCGTATCTCCCCCGCTGGCATTGAGATGGACCCTGGGAAAGTGAAGGCGGTCACTGAGTGGGAGGCACCCCGGACACGCAGACAATTGCAAAAGTTTTTGGGTTTTGCTAATTTCTACCATCAGTTCATTCCTTCTTTTGCCAAAATTGCGCTTCCCATCACTAATTTGTTGAAGTCCAAAGGGGGGCCTAAACCTAAGCCTAGCAAACCACTGGATTGGACCATGGAGTGTCAAGCTGCTTTCGAGAAGTTAAAGCACCTCTTTGCTGCGGAACCAGTTCTGAAGCATCCCGACATGGACAAGCCTTTCGTCGTCCAAGCCGATGCCAGTGACGTCGCTGTTGGGGCCGTCTTGCTACAAGCCAACGACCAAGGTAATTTGCAACCTTGTGCTTACACCTCCCGCAAGCTCACAGACACTGAAAGACGTTGGGCCGTTTGGGAGAAGGAGGCATTTGCGGTGCGCTGGGCCCTGGCCACATGGCGCCACTTCCTAGAGGGAGCTAAACACCCTTTTGAAGTGTGGACTGACCATAAAAATTTGGAGGCTTTGAGGACCCCACGCCACCTATCCCCTAAACAGATGCGCTGGGCCCAACATTTCAACTGTTTCAACTTCACACTCAAGTACATCCCTGGAGGGAAGAATTTCATGGCTGATGCTTTGTACAGACTCCCTCAATACAACTGCTCTAAACTGAGTATTGTTCAGCCTGTCGTTCCCACATCCAGCCTTGCGGCTCCAGTGGTCACTCGCCAGCAGGCACGCTCGAAAGTGGAGGTGCCTCAGGATTTTCTTTCTGACCTCAGACGCGCCCTTCCCCAGGATGACTGGTTCCAGCAGCATCAGGATGAGTGTACAATGAGGGACGATTTACCATGGATCGGAGCCAAGCTTTACGTCCCAGCCTCTCTTCGTCTCGTCGTCCTCCAACGAGCTCACGATTCTAAGTTGGCGGGTCACTTTGGATTCGTAAAAACATTGCACCTAGTGAAGAGACAATTTTGGTGGCCCTCTTTGAAAAAGGACATTGAACTTTATGTTGCCAGTTGTCCGGTCTGTGCGGCCGCTAAACGGCCACCTGGAAAACCACAAGGCTTACTTCAATCTGTCGCCCGCCCTGTCGCCCCTTGGAGGGAAATTTCGATGGACTTCATTGTCGAGCTTCCTGAGAGCCAGGGGCACACCGTCATTTGGGTTGTTACGGACTTATTTTCAAAACAAGTTCATTTTGTTCCATGCCACAAGATTCCTTCTGCTAAGGCACTGGCTAAACTCTTCATTTCCCACATTTACCGTTTGCATGGGGTCCCTGATCTCATCATTTCCAATAGAGGTGTCCAGTTCACTTCTGCTTTCTGGAAGGAATTTCTTACACACATTGGCTCCGCCAAGGGCATAAGCTCCGCCCACCATCCTCAGACTAATGGGGCGTGTGAGAGGACTAATTCTGTTTTGGAACAATATTTACGTTGTTTCATTAATTATCAGCAGGATGATTGGGTGGACTTGCTGCCGCACGCTGAGGTAGCCTACAATAATTCGGTCCATAGCAGCACTGGTTTCACTCCTTTTCGTGTTGTTTTTGGTCAGGATTTTGTTCCTATTCCTGAGCTACCTCGTGAACAACCGCAAGTTTCTTCCGTCGCTGAGTGGAGCGAACGTCTGAGCCATGTTTGGCCTTTAACTCTTGCTACTTTGGATGCTGCGCATCGTGCTCATAAGAAACAGGCTGATAAGAAGCGTGCGCAACCTTATCAGTACAGGGAGGGTGACCTGGTTTATTTGTCCACAAAATTCCTTCACACTATGCAAAAGTCGAAGAAATTGGGGCCTAAGTACGTTGGTCCATTTCCCATCATCAAAGTCATCAATCCTGTTTCCGTTCATTTGCAGCTGCCAAAGCATCTCAACCGTGTTCATCCCGTGTTCCACATTAACCTCATTAAGCCTGTTCGTGTTTCTACTTTACGTCCACCTGTCGACCCTCCACCTGCACCCCTGTTGATTGACAGTGAACGTCACTTTGAAGTTTGTGAGATACTGGACTCTCGACGGCAGCGTAATCGAATCCAGTACTTAGTGGCTTGGAAGCATTTTCCTCCCTCTCATACGGAATGGGTTGACAAGTCCCATGTTCGTGCCCCCCCCGGCTGCTTCGACAGTTTTATTCTGCTTATCCTGACAAGCCTTGATTTTTTTTTCTCTTTCCTCCCCCTTTTTTTTCTCTTCTGTGTTGTTCGTCTGTTTGTTTGTGTTTTCTCGTTTTCCAGGCCTGACTGCCTTTTTCCGGGGGACAACCGGATGTCAGCCTCTGCTTTGCTGTTGCTTCGGCTGCCATGAAATGGGGAGGGGGGGCATGGTATTTGGGTGGGGTTACTAAGTGTGCTGGAGGAAGGTTCTGGAGTTCAACTGCTGATCGGACTGCGCATTCGTGGGAGTTTCCCACCAGGAATAACGGCACCGACATTCCATCTTCGTGATGCCTTTTGAAGTTATCTCGCACCTGACACTTGGGAGAATTATGATTGGACTGTAACTGTGATGCCAAGGGGAGGGAAATGGGCTATTCTATATATCAATCGCTTTCGCGCCTAAATATTCAGATTTCGCTTCGCTATGCCTTTAATCATTTTTAATTAGTAAAAGTACACTTGATTTCCACACATGGAGTCTCGTGGTCTTTTTTTCCTAATTATTTAATGGAGAGGTGCTGACAATATGATAGATTCATGATACAGAAAGATTTTGATAGACTTGAACATTGCACTTTATCTAACAAAATGAATTCAGTGGTGACAAAAGTAAGATCTTAAAATTAGGCAAGAAAAACCAAATGCAAAGGTACAGAATAGGTGATATCTGGCTCAACAGCAGGAACCGTAAGAGAAATTTAGGTATCCTAGTAGATCTCCATTTAAGTATGAGCTGGTGGAAAAATGCCGTTGCCAAAAAAACCAGTGCAGTCATAGGCTGCATCAACAGAAGGACAATATCATGATCATGTGAAGTGATAGTACCACTTTATTCACAAGTAAGACCACACTTGGAATGCTGTATTCAGTTCTAGTCACCATGATACAAAAAAAGATGTTGAGACCCTAGAAAGAGTACAGAGCAACAAATATCATTAGAGATCTGGAGACTACACTATACAATGAACAGTTAAAGGAACTAGGTATGTCTAATCTAACAAAGAAAAGATGGTGTGACATGATAGCAGTCTTCTATTACTTCACTATTTGTGCAGCTACTACAGAGAAGAGAAGGTTGACCTATTCTCCTATGCACCTGAGGGCAGAATAAGAAGTAAGGAAGATTATTAAAGAGAGATCCAATCAGTGATGGGTTGCAGGTGGTATGCCCCAATAAAGGCGTAGTTGCCTGCTGGGAGCACCGGGTATCATTCCAGTATGGTCTCCGGAGGGCCCACCTGCCTGCCCACCATCCTTACCTGTATTTGAGCTCTTTGGTGTTTCCGCACATGCGCACAGAGTGTACAGCGCCTGCATGACCCTCCGCTGAGCAGCTGGAGTGTCGCAGAGGTGTCACAGAGCATCATAGGAGGTAAGGATGCATGTGTGTGTTGCGTGTGTGTGTGTGCGCATTGCACTGTACCGGTTGCAACGGGATCTGGAATCCACCACTGGACCCAGTGTAGAATTAAAGATAATTTTCCTGACAATTAGAACAATTAATCAGTGAAACTGCTTGCTTTCAGAAACTAGGTGATTTTAAGAGATTGGACCATTTGACTGGAATGATATGGGGTTTCCTGTTCAAGCAGAGGTTTGGATTAAAAGACCTTCAAGATCCCTTTCAGCAGTTATTCTATGATTTTATATTCTGCTATTGTACAGAAAGTTATTGTTCCACATGAGACCTAGCAGCATCTCTTGAAAGAAGAGGATTATTTTTAGCATGAAAAATATAATTAATATTAAAGTTCATTGCACAATCAGCCAGAGGTTCAGAGTGGATTTGGAATTTTTATCAATGAATCAAGACCTGGGATATATTATTATTGTATGGTTCATCATACAGCCAGATGTTCAGACTGGATTTTGCATTTTGTCCATCTATTGAGTCCTTCCCAAAGAACTGGAATTGGCAGAAGTGGATGTTTGATGGTAGTATAGGTATTTTTTCAGGATATAAGCTGCATGTAAGCTGTAATTCCCTATTGCAATTGACTGAAGTAAGCTTGTCAATGTTGATGATATTCAAGTGGTGCTCCAGTTGTTTTGGGATTACACTCAAAGGCCTACTAATTTTACCACAGTTGTTCTATTTCTATTTGCAAGTGTTTCATTTTATTATCTTCTTCAGTTCCATCTCTTCTATTTTGCTGTCTCCAGACATTGCCAGATCCATTATTCAGACGTTTTTCTTATTTGAATAACCATTTGTCTGAAGGGTTTCCTGCCTAAGCAGGGGGTTGGACTAGAAGACCTCCAAGGTCCCTTCCTACTCTGTTATTCCATTATATTCCATTCCATTCCAACTGTTAAGAAAGGAGCCATAGAGGTGCAGTGGTTAGAATGCATATATTGCAGGCTAATTCTGCCCTTAGCCAGGAGTTTGACTCTGACTGGTTCAACATTGACTAAGCCTTCCATCCTTCTTGTCTTGTTGAGGCAATATGCTGATATTTGTAAATGCCAGAGAGTGCTATAAAGTACTATGTAGCAGTATATAAATCTGCAATTCCTATAAAGTCTGGCATGTTATATAACAGATGCCTGCCTGTTTGAATTCTAAAGATCTAGAGCAGTGATCCCCAACCCCCGGTCCGTGGACCAGTGCCGGGCCGTGGAGTACCTGGCACCGGGCCGCAAAGCGGCCGGGAGCCATGATCGCTGCAGCGGCCGGGGGCCATGATCGCTGCAGCGGCCGGGGGCCATGATCGCTGCAGCGGCCGGGGGCCATGATCGCTGCAGCGGCCGGGGGCCATGATCGCTGCAGCGGCCGGGGGCCATAGTTTCTTTCTGTATGCAAATTAGGGCTAATTGGCACAAGGGGTGTTACTGGACCGCTGGTGGCACTCTGACGTCACCAGCGGCCCACCGCCCCCCTGTGTCCAGCGCCGCCCTTCTCATTCCTTTTCAGCGCTTCAGCGCTGGCTGATTCCTGAAAAAAACCTAAGAGCGCCTGCGCAGCTACGTAGGGCTAGCGTAGACAGCGCTAGTAGCGTAGCCTTGCGTAGGCGCAGTTTGTGCTACGCTATCTACGCTAGCCATACTGAACTGCGCCTGCGCAAGGCTACGCTACTAGCGCTGGTCATCGACGTATTCCACCGAAACCGTGAACAACGCCCCACCACCCCTGCGCGCGCTCAGCGGGCCACGGTAAAATTATCAAAGGCTGACTGGTCCGCGGCGATAAAAAGGTTGGGGACCACTGATCTAGAGTACTTTAGCCTCTTCATTTTCTATTACATTCTCTAGTAATAGTCTCACCAGTTCTTGCTTGCAGGCAAATGGTATTTCTTGCAGATCTTCTAATGCACTTTGTCATTGTTGCTACTTTGTCATGTTGTTTGTTTGTCAGCCTGTGCAATTTTCTTGCAGCAGCTAACCAGATGGCCCACTGTGACTTCAACTTCTTTGCATAGGTGGCTCCTACTGTCTTGTTTTCTCAATTCTGACTTTTATGTATTTGTTCTTAAGGCTTGGTCTTATGCAGCCAGAATTAGCCCCCAAGACTCTTTCTTCAACTTTCCTGCCCTTATCTATTGCCAGGTTCTATTATCTGCTTTACCTGTTATTCACCATAAGCCATGATGGCACAGTGGTTAGAATACAGTACTGCAAACTACTTCTGCTGACTGCAGTTCGATTCACACTGGCTCAAAACGAGGACCCAGATTGTTGTGGTCCTCATGCTGACTCTCTAAACCGCTTAGAGAGGGCTGTAAAGCACTGTTAAGCAGTATATACAGTGGTGATCTGCTGCGGGTTCCCATGGGTTCAGCCAATCTTCTAGCTAAGGATCTGCACAGTTCGGCAAACCCACAAATCCCATCCCTAGCTGGCCCCACCCACTACCTCACCTGAACTGGTAGTAACAAAAATGCTAAAAATAAAAATAAGTTCTGGCAGTCAGCTGTGTCACCCGATCATTGGAACATTTTAAAAACTTTTTTAAAAGCAATATTTAACTACCAGTTCGCCCAAAAATGCTTTTTAAGCATTTTAAAATGCTTTAAAAAGTAAAGTTCCAATGATCATTTGTGCAACAATCAGTTGTGCCACATGATTTCTAGCGAATATAAATCACATAGCACAGCTGATTGTCGCACAGCATTTTTTTTACTACCGGTTCAGGCAAACCGGTAGCATGTTTTACTACAAGTTCGGGCAAACTGACCTGAACATGTAGCATTTCACCCCGGTCTCTATGCTCAAAAGTGGAAACATTCAACACTACCCTCAAGAATGGCCTGGTTGGTGAATATGATGGCATTTGCAGAGGGGTATAAATTAACTTCCTTGATTAAAGACAGTACAATATCTACATTTATGGCTGACTGGAAATCCCTTTTTTATGATTAGATAAAAAATAGAGTAATGATCTTAGAGCTTTTGTTTGTAATTTGTAATTACTGTATATTTGCTGCAAAGGAAATCAATCTTCTTTCAGGGTCTTTTTTTCCTTTTGCACTTTTTTCTTAATTCTATTAAATACACAAGAACACACTTTGATTTATGTAGCATTTTGATCCTTTCGACTTTTGTGATAGGGATTGGCAATGTTTTTTTGTCACCTTGGTATTACTGCCCAGCACTCTATTACAAGTTTGTGTGAATTTCAACAACTTAGTTTGAGTACTGTCTCCAGGGTGCACAAACCTTTCTGTCATGTTAGCTCATTACCCTTGACATATAGACAATATACTGTTTATACCTCCTCTAATCAAATATCTGAATTCTAAACATTCCCATGATCATCAGACATGTATTTTCAATCCAGTAGGATACTTCTTTAATGTAAGATAACCTCCTTAGTAATGGGTCTCTTCCGTTTTGTGGTGACAGCCTGTTATTCCAAGATTTTCATTCTTTATTACTCATCCGGGCAAAGTATGTAAGGAAACTAACACTACTATCAGGACTTTTTTTAGAAAAACAAATACATCAGAGTGCTTATCAGATATGAACAGCCCATTCCAGGGGCTCATATAAAATATTTAATAACATTGTATTTTTTTTTCAAAATCAAATTAGTTATTGTATACACTAAGTGATGAAATGGAGTTTCAAATATCAACATTTTGAGGTAGTATTCTTTAATAGTGGAGAAGGGAAGAAATAACTCAAAACCTGTAATATTCAAATTTTCCATTATTTCCTACCTACAGTATCTTGAATGAATGTAATTTGTATTAACATATCCTTGCCTATACTTGAATGTATGCTTTGAAGACAAAGAGTAGCAATGGAGACATTTTAATGTTTAGATTTTTTTCATGGGAAAGAAGTTTGTTGATAGTCATATTTACCTGAAATTCAGCTATGATTATGTTCTTTAAATTCTTTAATATCTGATCCCCATAGATATTGATCATCTGCACAACTTGCTCATGCTCCTTGTCAGATCTGTTTCAACTTGAACGTTGAGGAAAGAAAGACCCTCGACTCCATTTGATTGAAGTGATAAGATTCTTTTACTAAATCAGGCTGTTGTAATGAAAGTAAAGCTGGTATTCCCGCACAAAGGTTACACTTTTCCCCCTTTCCCTGCTCCCCCCCCATTGACCAGTTCAACAGTGTCCAATATTATTCCTTTTTGAATTTTTGGAAACCACTTTGATGTTGGTGCTTCTTGATGCAGTTTCTCATTCTGTTCCCAGGCCATCTGTCTTTGGCATCTGATTTATTCTGGTTTGCCACCTCTGGTTCTTGTCAGCTTGTCTTCCCTCCCTCATTTGTCTTCCCCTTCCCATGCTCCAAATTCTTTTCCCCTACTTTCATTTTATGGCAGGATGCCAGCAAAATAAAAAGCTGAAGATGGTGAATGTGACTTTTATAGTGCTGGAAGGTACATGAATATTTCCATGGGACTTCTATTTTTCCCATTCAATTTATCTATTGCTTAATTTACTAAAATTACTAGTATCTTATGTACCAGACAAGTTCATTTAATACGGTGAAGCTAAAAGAACTCTTAAGTGAACATATCAACAAATTTTAAGCAAGAAACTAAACAGTAAAATTGATTTCCCCCGCCCCCAGAATTCTATTGAAAAGTTCATCACAAATAAAGGCAAATATACACTATATTGCCAAAAGTATTTGCTCAACTTTCTTTACTGACATATGGAACTTACTGTGACATCCCGTGCTGTACACCACTGCATCCAACGCTTTGCATTGCACTTGGTGATGTATGGCTTGGATGCAGCTGTTTGGCCATGGAACCCCATTCCATGAAGCTCCCTGCACAGTATTCTGGAGCTAATCGGAAGGCCATATGACGTTTGGAGTCTGTAGCGATTGATTCTGCAGAAAGTTGGCGACCTCTTCGCACTATGCACCTCAGCATCTGCTGACCCCTCTCCATCAGTTTACGTGGCCTACCACTTCATGGCTGAGTTGCTGTCATTCCCAAACACTTCCAAGTTCTTATAATACAGCTGACAGTTGACTGTGGAATATTTAGGAGCGAGGGAATGTCACGACTGGATTTGTTCCACAGGTGGCATCCTATCACACTCCCACACTGGAATTCACTGAGTTCCTGAGAGCGACCCATTCTTTCACATGTTTGTAAAAACAGTCTGCATGCCTAGGTACTTGATTTTATACATCTATGGCCATGGAAGTGATTGGAACACCTGATTCTGATTATTTGGATGGGTGAGCAAATACTTCTGGCAATATAGTGTATATATGCCAAGATAATGTTGCAGGATCCAATCTGGGTTGGTCACTGGGACAGGAGGTTTAGTTTTCCTAGCTTTCGCATTAGTGCTACAACCAATCCTCAGGGAACGTCTCTCTACCAGAATATGTGTTCATCAAAAATTCATCTATTCAGGCAGTAAATACCTTATTCTTTTTACTGGATGTATTGGCAAACATATTTAATAACTGCAAGACATAAATAGAATCTCATTCTTATTCTTTGCATTTAACTACTTTCCTTTGTAAAGATCAATGAAATCACATATTTTAAACATTAATCTGATTGATTGAACATAGTTTTCATCATTGAGATGATGATCTCTATGTTTAAGTTGGCAATTTTTAAGGATAACCATGTGTCAGGATGATCAATATATAGGGAATGGATTGTATCTGCTGTACAGATAGTCTCAACTTGGTTATTACCAATCATAGTTACAATTAAAAAGGGGGGGGGGTTATAACCTGGATTCAAAGTTTCCATAGTTGGGCCCAGTCTGTAGTCACATGACTGAACTTGGCAACATGGCGATATTTATAGCCATTTGCAGTCACGTGACCACATTTTACAACAGTTTTGCCAAAAGCTAGCACTCCTATTTTTGGCAAAATTGCACCCATAGAGAACCAGTAATTCTCTTAATGACTTCAGGGATTTTCTTAACAACTGCTGCAAAATGGTCATAACATTTTACAACCATTACAACCAGTCTCCATTATAGTTGTGTGTCAAGGACTACCTTTGTTTGAGGGTCTGAAGAATGAAAAGCATGACAGCATTGAAAGGACTGTAGAAATGTGGAAATACTATTTTTAAATAAATCCTATTGAACATACTAGCACTGCTAATACAAAAACCACATATATTTAGTTGCCATACATTAATATGGTAACATCCAATACAGATTTAGATTAATCAAAAGAAGACTGGTATTATTAGATTATGAATGTACTTATGACAGTAACTAAAGATACTGATATATACCTCACAAAGTTATATTGATATCACAAACCAGTATGAGGATTCTGTGGGTTAAATTTTAACAAATCTGGAGAGGATTACATTGATATAATACAAGCTAGAGATGGTGTAGCTTTAGCCAGTGTTTCCCAAAAATACTTTCTCTGCCTTCTTAAATTTTCTGACTTCGACAGATAACTCCCAATATCGAAGGTAGATCCACATGAGCTTTCCATTTTGATTTTTATTGGTATTTAATAAATTGCTGCAAGAGGTATCATATCTGAAAATATCTTTCAGCCCAGCTTCCAGTTCCAGTTCCAAACCAATTGGATTAGTTGTTGCTTTGGTTAGCATTTTTTTCTCTACTGCCAACCGATGATATCTTGGCAGTACAAGGCTGCAATACATATCCTGCCTTTCCATTAAAGCTTCTTCAAACTCTTTTAGTAAAATAGAGGCTTTTGTTTGCCACTGATCTTCCTTCTCCAAGCAGTTCTTATACAAAGCACCTGCAGCACCAGAATCCTGCAGAATCTGCTTCTCTTGTTCCACCTTTGTCCTCTCTTCTTCCAAAGTTCTTCTTTCTTCTACCAATTTGTAACTTTGAGAAATGAGTGCATTGCGATAACTTAGGGTTCTGTTCCGTTCTTTTTCCAATTCTAATTCCAAGTGGGCAACCATTCTGCGGTTTTCTATAATTATATCGCGATATTTAGATTCAAGCTCTTTCTGTACAAAAGACAATTTTCTATAGACCTCTCTTTTCTCTTTTTCTATTTCTTTCTTAGATTCTCTGGACCAAATCCAACCTGTAAGACATTAAAATAACCTAGAATGGTAAATAATAGGACTGGTTTCCAACTCAAATTTAACACTATACTACATATATTATATAACTATATATACCTCTGGTGAAATATTATCAGTAGAATAAAGTGGAATCAGAGATCAATGAGCTTATCCTTGGAGCAGGGTAAATCTTACAACTAGATACTTAACTGCATTGCTTGGAAATGGATGGGGGAAGAAAATGAGGTTCTCTTAGAATAGTTCTCTGTATGAGATTGTTTTCTCTTTCCAACTGACTCTTTAAAAATTATGTCATAATATAGCATTTTTCTTCATTTTTATAACACATTGTAACTTATTATTTTCAATTTTAAAAAAATGTTAAATGTTTACTTAGTCTTTTCATTTTCAACCATTAATTATATTGCAAGGGTTATTTTACTATAGTAATGTCACTCTATGCATTGGCCTTCTATCTTTACATTAGAAGTAGTCCTCAACTTACAACCATTTGTTTAGTCACTGTTCAAAGCTACAACGGCATTGAAAAAAGTGACCTATGACTGTTTTTCATATTTATGACCATTGGAACGTTCCTATGATTACATGAACAAAATTTTAACAACTGCAGTGATTCAACTGCGGCAAAAAAGGTCATAATATGGGGCAAAAGTCACTTAACAACTACCTTGCTTAGCAACAAAAAAAATTGGTGTCAATTGTGGTTGTTAGTTGAGGACTACCTGTAATACCTTACCCCTCTCTTCATGGCTCTTCATTTAATGTTTGCATGTTTTATGCCAGCACAGATTATTTCCAAAAAGGAAAGAGGCAGAAATAAAAGCACTAAGGGAAAGTTACATCTTATTTTTGTCAGGGGAAAGTATTATGGTCCCTGCCCTTAAAAGTATTTGGTACTGATACTGGCCATCCTGGGTAAGGTTGCCATCTGGAAGTAGCAGATAGGAACAGAGCTGGTTGTCTCATCACATTAGTCCACTCGGAAAAGGGAAGGAGATTCACAGGAATAATTCAGGTCCCTATGTTTTTGGTTGTAGTGGAAGAAGATGATGTCATGGAAAAGGGGATGATGCAGAATTGCAATACTTCTCTTTGATTGGGAAGATGGGAGGGGAGAAAAGGTGGCAGTATAAGCAAAAATGTCATTCATTGCTCCTGCCAAAATCCTCCAAACTATCAAACATTTCATGTCCAACATCATCAGGCAATGGTCCTGGAAAAAACAGCCAAGCACTAAAGAAGGTTGCTCTAAAACCATCATGAAGATTTTTATTTCTCTTCTATTTCTCATTTGCGAGTTGTGCAATAGATTAAGGGGAGCAGAAGTCTATATAAATCATACTATTATGAGGAGAGATAAACAAGAGATGATGTTTTTTTAGCCTGAATACTGAGATCCTGTTCCAGGTAAACATGATGTTACAATCTTTTTCACGAGTGTCTGGAAATAGGAACAGGATATAGTCCCAAAACTAATTCTTAATAGATCTACCTCTCTCTAAGATCTTAAATTGGCCCCTAATTGGACAATGCAAATTAGAATGACTAGAGTGAACAAGGGGCAGGAAGGATGTGGGAGGTTTCATTCAAATTGGGCTGGCAGTAGAATTTTACAATCATTATCAAAGTGGGTTCAATAAATGATCAGAAAAAATATGGAAAAATTATCTTATTGAGTTCTAGACTTAAGAATTATAAACTGTTTTAGGCTGAAGATTTTGTAAGCTTGCATGGCCATGAATTAGAAGTAATCATAGTTCCCCTACTGAATCCCTGTAACATTACATTAGTCAAATTCTAGGCAGTTGGCTGACTGACAGAAAAAAGAAACTTTGTTTCCTGCAAAATCTGAGAGTTGATTATTTTCTTTGATAAAGGAAAAAATAAAAATGTCTTTATTTTTTTCATATTACAGTAATGATAAGAGCTCCTGGTTTCAGGAAGTCTAGGTAATGTTTAAAATAAGCACAAAATATTTGTAGGATGATTCAATGTTAATAATGGATAAGCAGAACAACTTAAATTTAAAAGTAATCGAAAAATTCAAATTTTATTTAAAGATCACTTACGGAAGGCAGCCAATCCCAGCATTGGAACCAACAAAGCATAATTCCATTTGCTTCCATGATCTTCATTATTTCTTGCATTAGGTTGAATGTTCCAGTTAGGAGGAGGGTTATTTAAATTATTCATAGGCAAACCTTAAAATCAGAGAAAAGAACTCTTGAGACTCTTATCACCTAACTTTACACTCAGCTATTTAAACTCTGATAGAATTCCCTAAAAATTACTTATATCCATGACATAGTGAGAATACACAAAAAATGTAGGAGAAAAACATACTGCTGCCAAATCTGATTTCTCATATCTTTTAATATGCTTCCCCAAATAATGAAGGTTTGGCCAGATCATCAGCTAGTTCCTTTAGTACTTTGGAATACAATTAATACACTCTTATATTTAAAATCATTCATAAGAAGCATGTGTTTCCTGATGATGTTTCTGATGGTCTCAATATTTAATTCTGTCATTTTATCTATTCTTCATACTTTCTGGTAGAACCAGGGCTGATTCAGGGCTAAAGTCAAGTAGGCCAGATTAGAGGAACCAAATTTTAGGAGTGCCTGTTCTTATAATCTATTAAGGGAAGAAGGAAATACACAAAGTGATATCCTCTCAGGATATTCAAATCCTGAGAGGAACAGTATTAAGAGCAAGATACATTTAGCTGGGGAAAAAAGCGGGGGGAAGAGCTATATCTTCAAATATCACGTGCTATTATTAAGAAAATGGAGCAGAATTTTTCTCTGTTGCTATGGAGATCAGAATTATGTCCAATGAATGGATGGGAAGTAAATTTTAGGTAAAGGTTCCCCTCGCACATATTTGCTCGTCGTTCCTGACTCTAGGAGGCAGCGCTCATCTCCATTTCAAAGTCGAAGAGCCAATGTTGTCCAAAGAAGTGTCCATGGACACGTAGCTGGTATGACTAAATGCTGAAGGCGCATGGAACGCTGTTACCTTCCCATCAAAGGTGTTTCCTATTTTTCTACTTGCATTTTTACATGCTTTCAAACTGATAGGCTGGCAGAAGCTGGGACAAGTAATGGGACCTTGCTCAATTACAGACCATTAGGGATTTGAAGTGCTGACCTGCCAACCTTTCTGATAACAAGTTCAGCATCTTAGCCACTGGGCCACCACGTTTTAATCAATTTTAGTCAAACATTAAACAAATATTATGGTAAGGCCTGTTTGGTGATATATTAAACTATCTCTAGAAGGATAGTCTAGTTTCTTCTCTGAATATATTTTAGCAGAAGTTGAATAATCATCTTTCAAAGACTTTATCATACTCTGTATTAAATAGAGAGTTGGGTAACATTATCTCCAAAGGTTCTTTTTGTGATATACAGTAATTTTATAAGCAACAGAATTCCCTAATTCTGATATAGGCATTTTTATTTTCTACAGAAATTAATATAGTAATAGGCATGGTTAAAGAAAGAAAATGTATTTACTTTGGGGGGGTTACTAGAATTTCTAGGAAATGCATTCATAACCTCCCAATTTAATATTTATCATTTACAAACAACAACCTTATTGTTTTCTCTAGAGTCACTGAGTTGTAGTTAATCATCATGGCTACATCAGGGCTTTAGAACTCACAGTTTGTTAAGCCGTTTTTCCCCATATAAAGTCCAACATTTAACTGACTATTCTTTAATAAAAAGTTTTGTGGAAATCTATAGGAAAAAATCTTCCTCTAAGAGAAAAATATGAAATGTTCCTTCAAACAGTTGCTTCAAACACATTACATACAAATCTGTATCAGGGAACTTTTTAGCATCTGCAATTTTATCAAAAAATAGAATAGTTATTATACAGTTTTACCCTCTTAAGTAAAAACAGGATTAATATGGATTACTAGATTGTCAGGGCCCAGTACTGTTAATTGCAGTTGTCAATTACGTATATTGCTTCACAAGCCTCCTTTTTTATTAAACTAACAGCACTTTAAATATAAAAACATGCAAACTCATACCAAAAAATCTTCACGAACATTAAATAAAGGTGAAAAGAAAACCCACGACCAGAAGTTCTGGCAAAACAATATTCCAAACCCTCCGTAGCAGATACTGAGCACCTTAACTTTCATTGCGCGTGCGCAACGTGAGCATCGTACTCTTAGCCTCCTCTCCACCCCGAGATAAAGCCCCTTCATCGCGAGAGTCAAAACCATAGACGATACATCAACTATAATGGTTTTCCTTTTTCAAAACGGATTGTCCTGGTGGTGCAGTGGAATATTTAAATCTTCGGAGCTTTCCTAACCTTTGATTTTCATACCTTTTCATAGAAACAACGAATGCCTGAAATGATAAAAACCTACCTGGACAGATTTATTTTGGTTTTTCCTCGCACTGGTGCTAACCAACCAGCGCTCTCCGTGCGACGCTTGCTCAATTAGGCCCCACTTTCCACACATGCGCAGTAGCTTAATATCCTACCAGGTAGAAATGGCGTTGACTTTGGGGAGGCTGCGATATTTGCAGCTGTTCTGCAAGGTACGTCCTTGGTACAGGCCGGGTCAACTATAATAAATTTATATTTACCTTGCGCTCGAGGGTGGGTATTTCAGCTTCAGTCGGAGAAAAGTGGCGGGATGTGCGACTTAATGGGCTACGTATATTCAGGATAAGATACTGGAAGTTTCGGTTCCGTCTCCCCCCCCCATGTGGCATTCCGGGAATCGTGTTTCCCATATTTCTATAGGGATATGTTTAATATATTCTATATAAGACATCTTGTAAATGCTTTAACAATTTGTTTTTATTTTTTCCGTCCGTATATTTTCTTGTTGAGACCCGCGTTGAACTTTGTTCTTAAAAAATAAACGTATCTTGGTCTTGAGATTAAAACATAACTTACACAGTAATAGCTTGCTAATATGGAGATGATATATCAATTAGCAGCCCTGATAAGTGACTTTTCTCTAAAATCTCAAAACATGTTGAAGATTTGAGATGATACAATATATTTACATAAGAAAGAGGCCTTTTTGAAACCAAATACTGTATAAATGCAAGAGACATTTAAAATGATAGAATCGACTTCTGCAAACCTAAAAGTATACATGACTACCACACAATCTTAGTAGCATAGCACTCCCACATAGGAATATTTTAATAGAATGCCTTATTGTAGTGGCCAAAATTGTGGAAACCATTTGGGAAAAGTGCACAGTATTTTTGAGGTTTGATTGCTAATACCACTTTTTGCAATAGTACCATAAAGTTAAATATCAATGGAAAGATAATTTAATCAAGAATGTAATGCAATAACTTATATGAAGGATTTGCTATTAGAATAGCAGTTATAAAGAAGAAAAGGGAAACACTTAGGCCAAATTCCTGAAGTCTGCACAGAACAGTCCTTGCACTCAACTTTACATTGCATTTCAACATTTCATCTTGTATACACCCAGATGATTTTCTTCTCTCACTTAGGCATAGTCTTTTAATTTTTCTATCATCACTTGCTCTTGCATCTTTTTCTGCCTTTACTAGTGTGGTTTTTTAGTGACTGAGTCTTCTTATATCTCTTCAAAAACTTAGAAATGCCACCTTCTAATTTCTTTATAACTGTATACAAGTATTATAGTATAGTATTATACTTGATAATACTATTTTACATGGCTTTCTGGGTGACCAGTCAACTCTGCACCATTACTTTAATTTTATTACGTTTTACAAGCTCACTAAATGAAAGAACAAAACAAAAACAAAAACAACCCAACTTGATAGCAATTACAATATCAGATTAAAAGTCTAGATGGTATTTTGTCCAGTTTTGTTGAAAAATGTTTGAAATTAATTCATAATTCTTCCTAATGTTTCTTATCATTTCCTTTTTAAAATATTTTGACAATTGCTGGAAAAATGTAACTACAGATATTACATTTCTGCATACCATTTGGTTATGATGAGTTATGTAAAAAATAAAATCACGAAATATAATTAGTTGCACTGTCCCAGGGTCATTTGATTCCCATGTACAATCTTTCTACCTAGCTTCTGACAAGCAGAGTCAATGGGGAAAGTCAGATTTGCTCAAGGATTGCATTTCACATGAACCACTGCAGTGATTCACTTAACAACTGTGGTAAAAAGTTTATAAAATAGTGTGCAACTCATTTAACAGCTTGTCTTGCTTAACACCTGAAAATTTTGGGATCAATTTGGTTGTGTTAAGGGCACCAAAATGTTTGCTTACAAACAATGCAAGTACTAAGTATTGTAAGCAACATTTTGGTTCCCTTACTAATTAGAAGATTTTTAACTATTATTTTTATTTTTCAGCAAAGACCAGCAGCTTGTGATGTGTTTTCTCGTAATTTTCACTTCACGGAATATGGAAAGAAGAATGTGTCTGCCAAAGTATCTGATTCAGTAAGTTATTTTTGAATCACTTACATGACTTCTTCATCCAATCCAGATATGCTGAAAAAGATAAGACATTCAGTCCACAAATTGATCTAGTTTATTTTTGAATGAGTTGTTTGGTTTAACAAACCATGATTTGTGGTTTAACAGTTGAATAGTTGTGGGTTACTCAATAAACCTTGATTAGTAAGACATGGCTTTGCATGCATACTGTACATTTAGCCAGTAAGTAACTGTATGGGTATGCGTTCGTAAATTTTAAAGCTGGATTTAAATGATGCCAACCTCTGTTTTCCTTATTGAGGATTCTGGCATTCAATCTTGTTTGTATGGATCAGTCAAATTGCAGTTTATTTATTTATCTGATCTATCTATCTGTTCAAATTAAATACTAAAGATACAGTGATAACTTACAGGAATGAAAGAGCTTTTTGTTAACATGGCAAAGAATGGCAGCAAAGGATTAAGGACTTGAGTTTAATTATGCTTCTTAATTGATTAAATTACAGAGGAGAGGAATATTATTAATCAAAACCTAAAGAGAGATAATTGAATTGTTTTCAGCATAGTGCTTATTGATTGTGCTACTCTCCAAATGTAAATTTAAATAACAACTTAAATTGTATTGGGGTATTGCAAATATTTCATCTCAAGGTATTCTGCTTTTTTGTTGTTCAGATTTCAACACAGTATCCTGTAGTGGACCATGAATTTGATGCAGTTGTAGTGGGTGCAGGTGGTGCAGGTTTGAGAGCTGCCTTTGGCTTGTCTGAGGCTGGTTTTAATACAGCATGTGTTTCCAAATTATTCCCGACCAGATCTCATACTGTTGCTGCACAAGTAAGAGACCTCTTTTTCTCAGTTGCTGCATGCTATCTAGATTTATGTTATATACAGATGCCATTGTTTAACAGAATTTGTTTGTCTCTTTATAACTTTGAATTTGCCTTAACAGTTCACCATAATGCATTTTTTTTAAAATTAAGTTGTCTCAATTCCACTAATTTAAAGAATGTGTTTAAAACCTGGAACCATTATTCCCTTGTCATTGAAATTTCAAGACTCTTCACATTTGCAGAGTTAAGACTGCTGCAGTGTCACAGTGCTTAGTTGGGGTCAAGTGATCATAATTTTCAATATTCCATGTCAGTTTCCTCCAAGCAAAGTTGTCGGGGAAGCCAGTAGGAAGTGGGAAATGATTCCTGCTTCCACTGTTTTCTGCTTATCTGTGATCATTCTGATTCTCTGCTTAGGTAAGGAAATATTTCAGGAAGGTGACCTAATGGGTCATAGGTTTTCTAGTTAATAGTAATGCTTGAGGCCTATAGTATTCTGATTTTCATGAGTAGCATAGAGTGAGGTGAGCATTATATATTTATTTTGCATTGAAATATTGATTCTGGGTAAAATTCTGAATTTAATTTTCACAAGAGAGATCATCTGGAGCTTTGGAATAAAGTATTGCTATATGCTAACAACACCCAACTTAAATCACTTGTGAATGGATCAAAGACTTCCTGACGGATCGTCCACAAACAGTAAGGATTGGATCCTTTACATCTTCCACGCTGAAGCTCAGGCTTCCCTTAGGGCTGTGTACTCAGCCCATACCTGTACTCCTGTACACATGACTACATATCCTCTGATCCATTCAACATCATAATAAAGTTTGCAGACGACACAACAGGGCTGGGTCTCATAACTGGAGGGGATGAATCAGCATACAGGGAAGAAATCGAGAAGATGCTCAAGAAACAACTTACATCCAAATACTAGTAAGAAAAAGGAGATGGTGCTAGATTTCTGGAAGCACAGAGAGGAACCTGCCCCACTATATATCGAGGGGGATTGTGTGGAGAGGGTTTCCTCTTTTAAATTCTTGGGAGTGCTTATTAGTCAAGATCTCACCTGGAAAAACAACACGTCTCTGGTGATTGGAAAGGCCCAACAGAGACTTCATTTCCTTAGAGTTCTGTGAAAAAATCAGGTGGAACAATGGCTGATGACCTCTTTCTATCGGTCCATCATAGAAAGTGTCCTCACATATTGTATTACGGTATGGTATACTGGTTTAACAGCTGCAGACAGGAAGGCACTACAGAGAGTGATCAATTCGGCACAAGAAACCATTGGTTGCCCTCTGACACCACTGGATGATATCGCCAGATCTTGCTGCTTTAGCAGAGTAAGGAAGATACTCAGAGATGATTCGCATTCTGGTCAGTGTCTCTTTGCACTTCTACCATCAGGCAGAAGACATCAAAGTATAGCTAGATGAACAAACAGGTTTAAGATAGTTTCTATCCTTGGGCTGTGAGACTTTTAAATACAACCACAATCACTCCATGCACACACTAGTTTTTTTTTCTTTTTCTTTCTTTTTTCGTTTCTGTCATTTTACACCAGTGAGGTTAAAACCAATTTTGTTGTATTTAAGTACAATGACAATAAAGATTATATTTATACTTGTAATTCTCCATATCATTGAACTGTAAACAAATTGATTTCCTTGATAGATTATACATTTAATAAATGAGCTGGATAAATAGAAATTATGGTACATTTATTTAATTATTATTTATTGCCAACTATTAACAATTTCTGTATCAAACATGCTTGATAAAAATTGATTATACCTTGATTGCAGCATGACTTGTTTCTAGCAATGAGCTCTTTATATAGTTAACTTTGAAGAGTGTTTAAAGGTTCAATTGGGGTTAAATACAATTAGATCCAGAATTCTAGGAGCATTTTATTTCAGTGTTGAATACATATACTGATTACCAAATTGTTTTTTGGACAGAATGGAAAGTGATTATTCTTTTTAGATACTGAAGTGTTGAAGACATGATTAACTGAGAAACTGCTGCTCTTGGCATGAATTTGCCTTGACTTCAAAGTCAACAAGAGAAAATTTCTTAAATATCACTTTCTGATCTTTAGAGAAAGAAATTGTATTAAATCAATCATTTTTTATTTTAGGTGCCAGGGTTATGTCATTTACTCATTTTTTAAAATAAATAGGTTGTTATAATCAGAACAAGGCTAAACCTACCATGCAATTCTTATTTCTTGATCTATGAAAAAAAATCTCATATTGATCTCTATTAAAGGTTTATGATAAACCTTTAATAAAATGATTTATTAACATTTTAACAATTTTCCTCTGCAATGGCTTAATTTATAGGGAGGAATCAATGCTGCTTTGGGGAACATGGAAGATGATAACTGGCGATGGCATTTCTATGATACTGTGAAAGGCTCTGACTGGCTAGGAGATCAGGATGCAATTCATTATATGACAGAGCAGGCCCCTGCTTCAGTTATTGAGGTACAGTTACTCAGATTCTTTGACTGTCTACAAACATTCACATTGATAACATAATTAGGAAAAACCATTTCTTAGCTAAAATAACTTTTTTCTTCACTTATAGTATCAATGTGAAAAATAGGATGCATAAACATGTATTAGTTGACTGCCTTTATTTGTCTTTTAATTAAAATAACTGTAATACATGAAAAAACCCCAGAAAAACTGCTGATGATCATGTATTTCTTGATAATGCCAATATCATTGAAGATATTCTTTCTGAAACGGCAATCCCAAACAAAATGTTTATATTTTATATCATTTAAAACAGTGGTCCCCAATCTTTGCAGCTTGGCGGGCTGGCTGGGAGAGAGAGAAACCAGACCGTGTGAATGGTGGGCTGGTGTTCATGTCTGCATACGTGCAACTCAACTCACGCAAGCAGGCTGCTCCATAGGCACATGCCATGCAACTCCACTGCAAATTCTCTCCCACCTCTCATGCAGCCAAGTTCTGAATAGGCCATAGCCAGATAGTAGGCTGCAGCCTGGGGGTTGAGGACCCCTGATTTAAAACTGTTGTATATTCATTGACAAATTTCAGGTTTGGATCACAAAAAATCTTACATGATTTTTCTATATTTAGATACCCTACTTAATTGTCTGTTTTGAGACATGATCCATTGCAATCTACCTAAGTTTAACTAGTATTCTTCATTTCCTCCTTGGCTGTTTTAATTTTTTTTGGCTTTTTGTGTTCTGTGATCCAGCTTTATATATCATTGAAAAATGGGGAACTGTCATCCTTAGTGATCAGGCTATTTTTATGATTTTGGTCTGACAATATCATTATGTTACTTTTGAAAAAAAAATGATTCAAACTTGGTGTTTCAGACCTATCCATACAGTTTTCTTACCAGTGCCACATAAATGATTTGCCATTACTTTAGTTAAGCCTTGATTTTGTCATTTATTCTAAGTGGGTCGGCATGTATGGTTCTCAATTTTTGAGAATTGAATTATCACAGTTGTTAAATATTATGTGGGCTAATACAAAACGCTTCAGGACATATTTAGGTCCCTAATTAGTGTCCATAAATTGCTAAACTTAAATAAATTAAATTACTGTATTTAAAAATGGCCAAGAACACATGTCATCACTAAATCTCATAACATTTTAGTACTTTTGCTTAAATTGAATGAACATTTTAAAATCTTTTGAGATTTTAGCTATTAAAAATAAATATACATGCTCATTTGCATATTACAGCCTTTTTACAATACATTATTGTCATAGTTCATGAATAATCTAGGGACCGTAGTGATATTACTAGCTAATTTTCAGTAATTTCTGTTAGAACCCCCAGTTACATAATAGTGCATAATCTTGCACCATAACATACTAAATAGATTAAAATGTTGCTTAGCTTATGTTAACTCCTTTCATTTTACTTTATTTGTTTTTGGGAGCTGAGATGTTTTCAGATGTATTATATGTTATTTTACTAATTCCCCTTGTCTTTATATACAATTAAATTAGTCATCTCTTTTTGGATTCCTCAGCTAGAAAATTATGGTATGCCATTTAGCAGGACAGAAGATGGAAAGATCTATCAACGTGCTTTTGGAGGTCAGAGCCTTCAATTTGGGAAAGGAGGACAGGCTCACCGTTGCTGTTGTGTAGCTGATAGGACAGGTCACTCTCTGTTACACACACTGTATGGCCGGGTAAGTAGTTGTTTGTGGAGTGGGGAACAAAGATTAACAGTTGCTTTTAAAATTGATGGTGGCATTGGCTTATGCCAATTGCTGTTATAACTGACTCCAGGTAGAATTTTGCTGATGTTCCTATATATTTTCTATATAAGTAAATACAGTCAAAATAATAGAAAGTTTGTATAAGTGATATTTCTCTATTATTCAGAATTCAAAATGACAGTTTTTTAAAAATAAATCTGTTCTTAAGATTAAAAAAAATTTGGCTTTATTTTTGATCTTATAAAATATAATGGAACTGAAAAGATGCCTTGTAATATGTCAGATCATTGGACTATGCATTCCTGTAGATTGTAGTTAGTGATCAGAGAAGAGAGCTTGGGATTGTTGTGGATACATAATGAATATCTTAATACAATGGGTTCTTTGAAAATAGCAATTTCCAAATTAGACATTAATAGCAGTAGACTTATATACCGCTTCATAGGCCTTTCAGGCCTCTCTAAGCGGTTTACAGAGAGTCAGCATATTGCCCCCAACAATCTGGGTCCTCATTTTACCCACCTCGGAAGGATGGAAGGCTGAGTCAACCCTGAGCCGGTGAGATTTGAACCGGTGACCTGCTGATCTAGCAGTAGCCTGCAGTGCTGCTTTTAACCACTGCGCCACCTTGGCTCTTAAGAAAGAAATTCAATATTGCCAGCAAATAATAGTTTTATGTGTGATTTCACATAACAACTATTTATGAAAGTTGTATCATAAAAAAGCTATTAGGTGCTTGAAAATGTAGAGGAGAAAGGCTATTGAGGTCAAATTGGGCCAAGACATGGAAACGACCAGACTTGTCTTTCACACCTCAAAATCTAGAACTTGGATCATCAACAAAGTTTAATGCAAAGATAAAATCAAGTATCATTTCACACAGGGTATAGTTAAACTACCTAATTCTCATCTAAACCATGAACAGGCTCTCAATTTGACTAAATTTAATATTTATTAAAATAGAGTCAAGATGAATGAGTGTGTGTGTGTGTGTAGATTCATCTTACCACTATTAAGTAGTGGTCAAGTAGAATGCTTGACACGATTTCAGACAAATGGCTGTCCAATTTCTTCTTAAAAATCTTCAGTGAGGCAGCACCCACAATTTCTGAAGACAAGCTGTTCTGCTGATTAATTGTTATCACTATTAAGAGATTTCGTCTTACTTCTAGATTTGTTCCCTCCTTGATTAATTTCCATCCATTGCTTCTTGTCCTTCTTTCAGATGCTTTGGAGAATAGGTTGACTCTCTATTCTTTCTTAAATATTGTACCATGTCACCCCTTGTCCTTTATAGCATTTATTTCTTCTGTTCACCATTTTTTATTAAAACATAAGAAACAAAACGCAGCACTGGAAATAGATTTTTAAATTCTGTCAGAAAATAAATCAGGAATATAGAACGTTATGTTATATGAGAGTCATATTAATTGTATTATATGAGAAAGTTTTCTAATCAAATTTGACACTTTGTTTCTTAAGCTACTGGAAAAACAATACTCATTGAATGTTAGTTAGAAAAAATCTTAACAATGTGTCATTGGATGGCGGAACCATTTATGCAGGAAATTAATAGTCTGCTTTACTGCATATGCTTAAACAGGGGCTGGGCAGCCATCTGTCACAGATATTTTAATTTAGGTTTTTTCACTGAACAATGATTTGAATTTGATAAATTAAATTCATTCATTCAAGCAATCAATTTCTATAGTTGCCCATCTCAGTCAGTGATTCTGAGCAGCTTACAATTGAAAAAAAATATTACTCTTAAGAATGCTAAAACACTAAAAACATCTAGGTTAAACACAATAGGATAGGCTATTTGGCCAGTTAAGAATACAGCCAGGAAACAGGATGCTTGACACATTTAGTGCCCCAAGCTTGAGAACATAGTCAGGTTTTTAGGGTCTTACAAAAGGATAACAGGATTGGGGCCATTATAATCTCCAAAGGAAGGATGTTCCATAAAACGAGCCACTGTGGAAAACAACTTGCTGACACTCTGACTGACAAGAACTGCAGTATCTGCATTCTGCAGAATCCATTGAATGCTTTTAATTCTAGGGTTATTTCTTTAACATTCTCATAAAAATATTAAACATTTAGAAAATACCAAAAATATTTTTTTAGCCAGATTTATGGTCTAAAGAAACACTTTCTAATTACATAATGAAATTAACATTGTTGCTTAAGTACTGAAATTAATGCTTTGTTCCCTTTCTCTCACTATTAGTCACTCAGATATGATACCAGTTACTTTGTGGAATATTTTGCTCTTGATCTCCTAATGGAAAATGGAGAATGTTGTGGTATTATTGCACTATGCATCGAAGATGGCACAATACATCGTTTTAGAGCAAAGAATACAGTTATTGCCACTGGGTAATATGTTAATAACTATGAAGAAATGTCAATGCCAATATCTGGGCCTTTTTGTTTTAATCGTTTTAATATAATATAATACAGTACAGTACAATACAATATGCCACTAGTTTATATTCCTCCATGCATTTTTGTCTTTCTTCTAGTTGATATAGGGCATGAGAAATTTAATGCAGCCCAAATATTCCATACTTGAATGTATCGTATTTTTCGGAGTATAAGTTGCACCTTAATTTTTGGGAGGAAAATGCGGGGTGGGGGGGGGAATTCTGCCTAGCAGGTATTCATTTTTATTCCCATAACACCAGAAAAGCAAGCAAACACAATAGTATAATAAAACAATAGTTTTTGCCACTTTTTTCCTTTTCCCAGGCAGGCCGGGGAAATTCTTAACAACCTTAACTAGATGTCTGGGCATTCAGCCAAAAGCAAGTCATACCTGTAAAAATGTAACAAAGTTGAATCAACAAACCAGCCCAGCACTTGCCTGAAGGAAATCATTGAGAAACTCAGATAGAAAAAATCCTTGCCCTTAAAGGGATTATCCCCAAAAGAATAGAAATCACTAGTCACAGGAATTCTCTGCCTTGCCCTTGAGTGAATTAGCTCCCAAAAATACAAACTGGACAAAAGTACTTCTTAAGGCAGTCTTCAAATCTTTCATCATCGGCGTCTCCCAGTTGGAACAAACTGGGAAATTTTTCCAACATTATGCTGCAGTAAAAGTATTCAAAGCTTTTTTTCATCCCTAATGAGGTGCTAATGAGTGAAGCAAGATCTTCCAGATCTTCCATCTTCTGTGCTTTGCCTGAAATGGAAGATTGCTTCACTCATTAGCACCTCATTAGAGCTGGGGAAAAAAGCTTCCAAAAAGCTACATTGGAGTATAAGACTGTACCCCAATTTTCAGCCTCTTTTAGGAGGGGAAAAAGTGTGTCTTGTACTCCAAAAAATATGCTAACTATAACATTTTTGTTAAAATTGATTTTTTAAAAACTTTTTTTGCATGGGTGCAACCAATACTGGAGAGATGGTAGACTCGTTTCACTGAATGTAGTCTAGCAGAAGTTAGACAAATTATTTAACGTAACTGCCTATATTGAGTATGGTATTAGGCTTGATAGCCTAAACAGTCCCTTTCAAATAGCTTCCATTAAGATAAGTTTCATTCTGACATAGGTTTATCAATATATGAAGAGTTGAGAGCTGCAGTTCAGCTGCGGCTTTTTTAGGAGGTAATTTGAAGATGTATGTTGATGTGCTTTCATGGGAAATATGATTGTTTTGGGTCTATTTTTCAGCCATTTGGGCATTTGCTTTCCATAGGATTCTGATTTCTAATAATAAAACGTCTGAAGTGCAAAGAAATTTCAAGATTGGTTTCAAAAATTGTGATTTATTTTTATTGCCTATGAGCTGGGGAATGCTAAAGATGGAAAGTTCTCCCAGTTAAATAGCTCCTTTTCCTTTGACGATGATGACGATGATGATATGTATGTCAGTGTTAGTTAAAAAAACAGAAAAGTTGTGTTATTAAAGTGTAAGCATTTTGCTTTTAAATACCAGCTACATAGCAATAGCAATAGCAATAGCAGTAGACTTATATACCGCTTCATAGGCCTTTCAGGCCTCTCTAAGCGGTTTACAGAGTCAGCATATTGCCCCCAACAACAATCCGGGTCCTCATTTTACCCACCTCGGAAGGATGGAAGGCTGAGTCAACCCTGAGCCGGTGAGATTTGAACCACTGAACTGCTGAACTAGCAGTCAGCTGAAGTGGCCTGCAGTACTGCACTCTACCCACTGCGCCACCTCGGCTACATGATCTGAAGTGTGTTGGTGGAAAGTCAAAACATGGGAATCTGATTTAAAAATCTGTATTTCAGACACACACTAAGCCACTCTGTGGAAGAATGGCATATTATGATCTATTATACTAAACAACAGGAAAAAAATACTTAAAAGTGACTCATAGATGGTATGACTGTATGTTGCTAAGATGCAAGTTGCTAACATTACAAATGTTGGAAATGGAATGTTTTTTAACATTAAAGAGATGACATTATTATCACATATATTGGCATTAATGTTACACATGAAACATTTTCTTTCCTGCCTTATGAATAGTAGATACTAACTATGAACTTTTTCCAGAGGATATGGGCGCACATATTTTAGCTGTACTTCTGCTCACACTTGTACGGGTGATGGCACAGCAATGGTTACCCGGGCAGGCCTACCTTGCCAGGATTTGGAATTTGTACAGTTCCATCCCACAGGTAAAAACTACCTTATTCTGTTACAAGGAACTAAGTTTTGTAGTAAATCCTTTTTTCTCCTTAATGTTTTAAAATCAACATGATGTGCAAAAGAAAATTATGTATAATCTATTCATTGTTTTTATTGGATAATCTCTTCAATAGATTGCAGCAATCCCATAGACCTTGTATACCTTTAGCAATTTTAGCAAAGTAAAGAAATACGTGACCCGACAAAAGGGCGAATGTCTAAACCGCGCCCGACTAAACCGCGCCGCTAAAACCGCGATGTCATCAATGCGGAGACAACAGCGCGGAGACAACAGCGCAGAGACAGAAGGGCGCTTTACAATAGCGCAGCGACAGAAAGCCGATTTAACTTAAGGTAAGGGTTAAGTTTAGGGTTAGCTTTAGGGTTAGGTTTAGGGTTAGGTTAAGGGTTAGGTTTAGGGTTAGGGTTAGGGTTAGGTTTAGGGTTAGGTTTAGCGTTACGTTTAGGGTTATGTTTAGGGTTAGGGGTTAGGTTTAGGGTTAGGTTTAGTTTTACAGCGCGCTTCTGTCTCCGCGCTGTTGTCGGCGCGATTCAGCGCTCATTCGTCGGAGCGCTTTAGAACACATGGTTTTATCACCGCGGTTTAGTTGGGTGCAGTTTTGTCGTTCGCCCTTTTGTCGGTGAACCAAGAAATATCCCATGAAATTTTAATTAGCAAGCTATTTAATTAGCTTCAATTATATGAGGATTTAGCAGATATAGGCAGACTCAAAAACATTCCACAATATTGAAACAGCTACTTTGTCCATGTTTATGGCCATTTTCTCAAGAAATTGTTCATTTTGTTTCTAGCATTGAACAGATTTTGAATGCAGTGGCTTAAGTAGCGTCTTCTAGTACTGTGACTATTGTCTGTATATAAAATTGGAAATGTTTACAATTTCTATAAAATTCATTTTGAGCAAAGTAAATTCTTAAATTTAGGTAAAGTAAAAATATTGACAGCAAAGTAAAAATAAAGAAATAAGAAATTTTGGCCTCAATTGACTTCCTGTAGACAATAGAAAAAGGCAATCTTGAAATATCTACTTCACATTTCTATGGCAATTTACTGGCATATTTCTTTTTTTTAAGACCATGATTCTTTCTGAAAATAGTAATAAGAGAAGAATGCAGAAGTAACTAAGATGTATTAATTATGAATACTGCATTTATCTGTTAATTATGAAGTAACAGTTCTTACATCATCTATTAGTGATGGCTAATCTTTTGCATCATTGTGTGCCAACCTGCATGCCAGAAATGGCACATAAAACCATCCCGCAAGGAATGCGCAACCTCGCTGGTCTTCATGTACGCGGGAGCGCCCAAACCAGAAGAGCAGTGTTCCACCACACCTGTGCATGGTGGCACCTGGATTTATGGTTCCTGGTTCGGGTGCCCGCCCGACAAACAGGTGGCAGTCGTGCATGCGCGCAATGGAAACCTGGAAGAGCGCGCCGAAACTCTGCTCTTCTGAATTTCAGCACTTTCATACGCAGAAAGGCCAACTGGCCGGAGCATGGGTGTGCATAGGAACGCAGAAGAGGAGCCAGTGAGGCCACATATTCCACGCGGGATGGTTCTGTGTGCCATTTCTGGCACGCATGCCATAGGTTTGCCACCACAGATCTATTACATAAATCTGCATTATTTTCTCCACGTTTCTGAAATGATAAATATGAGTGCATCCTTTTGTCTGGAGAGGTCTCTTTCATTATTCTTTGAAGTGAGTGACTGAACTGATTTTATAACTGTTTTTAGAGCACTTACTCAGTAAATCATTCCAATCATTAAGTGAATCCATTGTTAAGCGAATACTGGTCATATAGAACCAAAATTGAGCTCAAAAGTTCCAATGCTAAGCAAGGCATTTGTTAAGTACCTTGTTTTAGCAAAAATAAGACAGGGTCTTATTTTCTTTGCCCCCGCCCAAATGTCACCTTGGCCTTATTATTGGGGGAGAGGGCTTATTATTTTGAAGCTAGGCTCTTTGGGAGCCCGTTTGCAAGAGAGCAGCTACCCGGCAATCCCAACTCCAGCCGGGCAGAGCGTCACTCACCAACCCAGCGGTTTCCCGAACGTGCCAAGCCATGCAAGAGGGAGGGAGGGGGAGCGGCGCTCGTGTAGCGAGTGGGGGAGCGGCTGGGATACCCCTGGGTTGGTGAGTGATGCTCTGCCCGGCCAGAGGGAGGGTTTGTTCCCCCCCCACACACATACACACATGCACCGCCCAGTCCTTCTCCTGCAGGGCCAGGGCTGCTGCTGCTGCCATCCCAACACTGAGGATGGCTTCTGAGAGGCTGGTCGGGCCAGCCACCTACTGCAGAATATCTGTGAACTGGGGCAGAGAGTCTCACAGCAGCCTGGTCACAACCATAAAACGGGAAGCGTACTCCCAGAGTGGCCACTGCTGGAAGACTCTGCCCTGGCTCCTGGAAGATTCGGCAACAGCCGGCTAGCCCAACCAGCCTCTGAGAAGAAGCCATCCTCAGTGTTGGGATTTCAGTGGCGGCAGCCCTGGTTATGGTGAGGATTGGGAGACAAGCGAGAGGGGTGGGGAACAGGCCCCATGACAAATTCACCCCCCTGCTTGCATGGCTTGGTGCCTTTGGGATACTGCTGAGTCAGTGAGTGGTA
The DNA here is from genome assembly GCF_051295495.1 of Thamnophis sirtalis. NCBI lineage: Eukaryota > Metazoa > Chordata > Lepidosauria > Squamata > Natricidae > Thamnophis > Thamnophis sirtalis. Next base: position 82,717,144 of record NW_028261384.1, on the reverse strand, counting down.
CTCTGCCCAGCCGGAGGATGTGTGTGTTTCCATTTTGCTTATTTTCAGGGGAGGGCGTATATTTTTGCCCACTCCAAAATCTGGCATGGCCTTATTTTCAAGACATGTCATATTTCGGGGAAAACACTCTAGTCTTGCTCCGTTTTTGTCTCAGTTGTTAAGTGAACCACTGCCATTGTTAAGTAACATGGTTCTTAATCCTGAATCTGTCTTCCCCATTAAAGTTGCAAAAAGTGGTCACATGATCTCAGGATGCTGCAATAGTCATAAATACATGCCAGTTTTCAAGCATCAGAATTTTGATCATGTGACCATGGAGAAGCTGCAATGGTCATGTGTGAAAAAGTTCCATTTCCCAGCCGTCTTTTTCCCTTTATGATCTCCGGTTGCTCATTTAGAGAAACTGGCAGTTTCTCCTCAGCCTGACAAGTGCGGTCATTTTGAAAGCGTTTCTCGCCATTCTGAAAATGCAAAGTGAGGCGTTCAGCTTGGAGAGCGGCGGTGGCCATTTTAAGTGCCTTTTCTTGCTGGATCGTCGTCGGAAGACTCGAGAACCACTGTGTCCTTGCCCTAAAGCCCCTCAGACACAGATCGCTGCCAGGGAGTCTCTGACCTTGTCCGGGTGCCTGCAAGGTCTACCTCCCTGCAGCACAGTCAGGGACCACCGAGTACAGCCTTAGGAGTTGTGGCTATTTAGGTCACACCCCTGCAGGCGCAGCAGAACCGGCTGGCCTGTGCCTGGTGCCACGTTACTACTACAGCCTCTTCTCTCCATCGGATGATGACCTATTGATCTGCAAGTCATCATGGCAGACGGAGGCGCAGGAGGAGATGGCAGGGCCATCTTTGAAACACATTAGGCCAGATCCTCCATCACAAGGGGGGAAGGGCCAGAAAGGCACCATAGGGAAGGAATCCCAGGGACCCTCGGGCAGTAAAACCACCCCCAGGGAAGACCCCCGGAAGCACAAGCCCGTTGCGAAAACTATAGATGAAGCAAGGGGGCAGGCCAGATCACCCGAGCAGAGGGCTCCCTTGCCTGACCCTTCTATTGATCAGATGGGGGAAGCAGATCTCGGATCTCCTCAGAGAGATAGCTCCTCATCTGTAGTTGAGGAGGTGTCACGGGATTCTCCTGGGGATACCCTGACTCCCTTAGTTCTTCCATCAAGGAAGAGCCAGAGCTCTTTCAGTGTTTCCCCCCTCAGTAGGGCTAAAGGCAGGTCTGCTCCTCCTAGGGCTCAGTCTAAAGAAGACAAGGGCCCTGCTTTGTCTGCAGAGATGAGGGAAATTGCCATAACCATCTCGCAGGGTATAGCTGAGGCGACATGCCAGAAGAATGCTCGAGCCTCTGGCTCTTCCAAGTCACGACCACACCCAGCTCAGGACAGGGACCCTGTCCCGGCTTCTCCTGGCACCTCGGAGGAGGATGAGACAGAGGAATTTGAGTTGTTGGAGGATGAGGACCTTCCTCCCGATAAATCCGCCTTCACTGGCCTATTTAAACTGTCCTTATTCAAGGCCATCTTGCACAAGGCTAAGGCCTCCACCGAGTTAGGAGTCAAGCCCAAGGATAAGGCCGTTCCCTCTATCTCTCAGGACCCCAAAGAGGGTCTATTTAAGGAAAATTCCCCAACTCAGGAATTGATTCTGGTTCCTGATCTTTTTATGAACACTGTCCAATGCCAGTGGGCACAGCCTGGTACCCTGGCCAACCCAAGTAGGGGAGATAAAAACGTATATTCTGTAGAGACCAGAATGGACAACATCTTGAAAGTGCCAGAACTAGATGCTCCGGTAGTCCCATTAACTTCTAATTCAGCTTTGCTGGCGGACCTTCTAGAAGGTCTTAAGGTGGAAGATAAGAGGTCAGAGAAAGCCTGTCATAAAACGCATCAGGCAGCCGCCTGGGCAATCAAGGCATCCACTTTGGCGTCCTTCTTTACCAGAGCCTCTCTCCTCTGGCTGCACCAGCTTAAATCTAAACCTCCTTCGGAAGAGTCTCAGTAGTGACATGACATCAGCAAAATTATCACCGCTGTAGACTATGCAGCCGACGCTTCACTGAACGCGACTAAGTTTGCTTCTCGAGCGTTGCCATCCAATGTCACCTTGTGCCACCTGCTATGGCTTCGCCACTGGCAGGCGGCTATGAAGGCCAAGTGGAAGTTGGCCTCCGCCCTCTTTAAGAGTGGCCAACTTTTTGAGATGCCTTAGATAAGTTTGTGATAGAGACAAAAGACAAACACAAGATCCTTCCGTTTACTCATAAGAAGAATGAGCAGAAGGGCTCGGACTCATTCAGGAAACAGAGATTTCGATCACAAGAGACCGCACAGGCCTCTTCTGCTCCTTCCTTCTCCTACCAAAGGTCCTATTCCCAGGCTGGGGACAGGAGCCAGGATAGAAACTCAATTGGTCCTGGGGTAGGCAACAGCAGACTTCCTTTCGGAAGCCCTTTCGTGGCGGTTCCAACTCCTAACAATTCCGATGTAACAAGTGACCACCAACAGGTTCCTCCCATAGGTGGCCAACTGCAATTGTATGCCCACAAATGGGAGGTGATCACCTCGGACTCTTGGGTCCTCAACAAGATCAGGAGGGTCCTAGTCCTGGAATTTCTATCCTTTCCTCAGCGGAAGTTCATCCGCTGCTCAACCCCCCAAAATCCCATGAAGAGATCCCTCATGCAGGCGGAGATTCGTCACCTTCTGCAAATAAGGGCCACAGAACTCGTACCAAGTGAACAGGAAAAGCAAGGATTCTACCCCATTCTTTTCCTGGTCCCGAAAAGCTCAGGGGAGTGGAGGACCATCCTAGACTTGAAGCGCCTGAATCAACAACTGGCCTACAAGCGCTTCAAGATGCAGTCACTCCAGTCCATCCTGGACTACATAAGCCGAGGAGACAAGCTAACCTCCATAGACTTAAAAGAAGCTTACCTGCATGTTCCCATTCATGTATCTCACAGGAGGTCCCTACAGTTCCATTACGACGGGAGGCATTACCAGTACAGGGCTCTCCCATTCGGCCTCTCGTCCACACCCAGGACCTTCAAAAAGCTTCTGGTAGCTGTGGCGGCTCACCTCTGGGCCCGCCTAATTCGACTGGAATGCTATCTGGATGACATCATTCAGTCCTCAAGCTACCACCAGGTCCTGCAAGACATTCAGGTGACCATATGCACCCTCCAACAGCACGGCTTTTCTGTGAACTGGAAGAAGAGTCATCTCGAGCTGACCACACGAATTCAGCACCTAGGCACCATCATATACTCAGTTTCTTGCCAGGTGTTTCTATCCCCAGACCATCTGCGAAACCTCAAGAGCAAAGTGCATCAGTGCCGCAGCTCACGTCAGTGCCGATCATCAAACTCTCACAACTTCTTGGCATCATGATTTCCTGCCTAAAAGTAGTTCCCTGGGCGCGCCTTCATGCTAGGGAACTACAGTGGTTCCTCCTGCCGATGCAGAGGTCAAAGGGCAGCAACTCTCCAAGATGAGTCTGTCCGCCACAGAAGGTGATCCGATCCCTTCACTGGTGGCAATCTGCAGAGAAGGGGTGCCAGTTCAAGGAGCCCAAAAGAATCGTGGTAACTTCATATTCCAGCCTCTATGGATGGGGAGGGCGCATTGTCAAGGACAGCTGACACAGGGCAGAGGGAGGCAGCTCACAATATAAATTGGCTGGAGCTGAGAGCTGCCTGACTCGCCCTACATCGGTTTTCAACACAGCTTGTGGGCCGCCATGTACTATTACTAACAGACAACATAGCAACAAAGGCCCACATAAAACGGCAGGGCGGCACCCACTCCAGGAGGTTCATGACAGAAGCAGAGTCTCTGGCAGGTGGGCAGAATGCCACCTAGCGTCCATCAGAGCAGACCACATATCTGGGACAAGCAATGTGAAAGCAGACTGGCTGAACCGGCAGATGATCGACAACTCCAAGTGGCACCTGTATCCAGAGCTGTTCCAACAGATAGTTCGGAGGTTCAGCCAACTGCAGGTTTACCTATTCGCTATTCTCGCCAACACACACCTGCCAAGGTTCATTTCCTGTTACCACATGCCCCAGGCAGAGGGGACGGATGCACTGAGGTGCAAGTGGCCCTCAGGACTTCTCTACACATTTCCTCCCCTCCCATTTATTCCGCAGGTAGTAGCCAAACTCCTAGCGGAGGAAGCGGAGATCTTCCTTGTGGCCCCACTTTGGCCCAGGAGGTCCTAGTATGCAGACCTTGTCAGTCTTTCCATCCAAAGACAGTGGAAGATTCCTCAGGAGCAAATGTCCCTCAGTCAGGGAGCAGTCTGCCATCCGGACCGTCAGTGGCTCCAATTAGCCGTCTGGCACTTGAGGGGAAGCTCTTGAGGAAACAGAATCTCTCTGACAAGGTCGTCAAGACCAATCAAGTGTCCAGAAGACCATCAACTACACGAATATACGAAGTGACATGGGTTGCCTTTTCAGCCTGGTGTAAAGAACATAATGTATAAGAGACATTTCAACTTCAATACCACAACTACTTGACTTCTTTCAGGAAGGATTGGACAAAGGTCTGGTGCCCAACACTCTCCGCCGCCAGGTCGCTGCCTTGTCCACCATCCTTGCTAGGGGCTCATCCCGGTCCCTGAGTCAACACCCTCAGGTCAAGAGTTTCCTGAAGGGCGCAGCCAATATCCATCCTCAGACTATACACCGATACCCTTCCTGGAATTTGCTGTTTGTTCTGCAGGCCCTGACGAGCGCTCCTTTCGAGCCGATTCGAACTTCACCATTTGACTCTTAAAACTGCCTTTCTAGTGGCGATTACGTCTACTTGGAGAGTCTCAGAGATTGCGGCTCTCTCAATCAGGGAAGAGCTGTGTATAATTCATACTAATCGGGTGATCTTGAGACTCGACCCCACCTTTATCCCCAAGGTGAACTCTCACTTCCATAGAGCCCAGGAAGTGATCCTCCCCAACTTTTGCCCTAGACCTACACATCCCAGGGAGCGTACTTTGCATAAGTTAGATGTTAGGTGAGCTAACTCGCATTTATGTCAGGAGGACTATGGAATTTAGATGCTCTGAGTCATTTTTTGTGTCATTTCAGCCTGGGTCGCTGGGCTGCAAGGCCTCGTTTTTAACCATTGGACGTTGGCTGCGGGCCTGCATCAAGATGGCCTATGAACATCAGGGCAGAGCCGTGCCAGGTCTGGTGATGGCATACTCCACAAGGAGTGCTGCCACCACAGCAGCATGGGCGACCCAAGCGTCCATCATTACATTTGCAGAGCAGCTACGTAGGCGTCCCCCACTGCTTTTATTAGAAATTACAAAATTGACACCTTTGCCTTGGCCAAAGCCTCCTTTGGAAGACGTGTTTTGCAGAAACTTGCCTTGGCTCCAGACAAACTCTTCCCGCCCTGGGACACAATAGCTTGGGTATGTTCCATGCTTGGACTCTTCAAGCAACGCACAGGAGAATGATCATTGGCTTACCTGAATGGTCATTCTCGGGGCGCTGTGGGAGAGTCCAAACCTGCCCAGGGTTTAACTAGGTGTCCAAGAATCCTTGTAACAGTTAGAATTCTGTAGGGCGTCCTGCAGCGAATAAGACCTTTGTTTTAAACTGACCTCAATGAGACAAAGGAGGCGTAGTTAAAGAAAAATCTACTCAGTCCTATGGCAGATAGACTGTATTTAACCCATGCTTGGACTCTCCTGCAGTGCCCAGAGAACGACCGTTCAGGTAAGCCAATGGTCATTTTTTCTAGTGTTTTTTTGGCTTCCAATGGTCACTAAATGAATGCTTGTAAGACACGTATTACTTGCAGTTGTTAAATAAACCAGTGTTTTGCCAATAACTGGAAGTAACTGCAGGTTTTCAGTAGAAATAAAATCTGGTCACATGACTGGGGCGCTGCTAAGGAGATAAATATAGCAGTGTTGCCAAACATCCGAAGTACAATCAGATCCAAATTGTAAATCCCCTTTTTAGGCTTCATTGTAAATCAAAGACTACTTATATAAAACTCTTATTTATATCTTACTTTAGGGATATTAATGTTAGGCATTCACTTTCAAAATATAAGATAAGTAATGTTTTAATCATTCGCTCAAGGCTTTTCAATATTGGTCATATTAAAAAGCTCAACAAGGTTGGACCTGGTTGTCCCAGGAAATCCCTGGAATAGGAAGCAATCCTGGAGAAGATAATTGCAAAACCCATTTTATGTTTTCAAACAAACTATGCGGATATGTTTTAATCATTGGTAAGCTTGACTTGAAAGAAACTCTGCTTGTATTTAGATAATTCAGTAAATTTTATAAAATTGTATTTTTAAAAATCAGTAAATAATTGCTAGGCCATAATTTGAACCTAACCTTTGTAGAATATTGTTCAGTTAGATGTTACATTGCATCAAATGTTATAGTAAGTTTTGTTTTTGGGATGATATATATCATTGGTAAAATGTTTTAATTTTAATATATTTTGCAGGTATTTATGGAGCTGGCTGTCTTATTACAGAAGGCTGTCGTGGTGAAGGAGGTATTTTAATTAACAGTGAAGGAGAAAGATTTATGGAGAGATATGCTCCAGTTGCCAAAGATCTAGCTTCCCGAGATGTTGTATCTCGTTCTATGACTATTGAGATCCGTGAAGGAAGGCAAGTTTAATCTATCAAGTCCATAAATGTGATTATAAAAGATGCAGAGATCAACATTGTACAAACAATACTTGTATGCACACATATATTTCCATTATTTGCTTGCAAAATAAAGCATAGCACAACATTTGTAAAACCCACCCATCTGCAATTTACAATCCAATCTCCCTATAGCAAACTTTTTAAAAAAAAATTAGTGACTTGGCATTTTGACAGACATGAAACTGCAATAAGTCATCTTGTTTGTTTAACTATGTGCTTAATTGCTTTTTTATTCTCTCAACATTCATTTATAGATAATCTTAAACAAATACATGTAAGGATGTCATTGTTCTGTGTTACTGTATTATACAGAAGAAAACAATAGAAAAAGAGCAACTCAGTCATAAACCAGAAAACATTCTAATTGCAATGATCAATCAGAACGCTCTGAATTGAAACAAAATAGCCTGTTCTTGAAACAGAACTCTTAAAATGCTTATGTTTTGTTTATTTTTAGATTCTTGGAACTTTTACTTTCATGTTAGAATATTTCAAAAGCCTTTTGCACATCCCTGTTACAGATTTGTTTCATTGGTTTTTTTAAAGGGAATACTTCATTTGAACTTTTTAATTAATTATTTATTTATTTATTTATTTATTCATTCATTTTTTATGCTGCCCATCTCATGGATGCAGTAAGCAGTTTGAAATATAATAAAAAATAAAAAGTAATATAAATCAATTAAAGATAATTAGATAGAAAAGCTAAAAAAATGTAGTTACTAAAATAAAATCAAGTATAGTTTGCAAACACTTGATAGAATTCTCTTATATAATTATTTGTTGTCTAATGTTTGTATCTAAATAATGGTAAGAAAAAATGTTTATCTCTATTTAACATCTCTTTAAAATAACAGAGGTTGTGGTCCTGACAAAGATCACGTGCACTTGCAATTGCACCATTTGCCACCACAGCAGCTAGCAATGCGTCTTCCTGGAATTTCAGAAACTGCTATGATATTTGCTGGTGTTGATGTTACAAAAGAACCTATTCCTGTCCTACCTACTGTACATTACAATATGGGAGGTATCCCTACAAACTACAAAGGACAGGTAATTTTCTAAACATTTATTTATTCATTCATTAAATGTATATACCCGTGATGGCGAATCCTATGGCACAGGTGGCACGCAGAGCCCTCTCTGCAGGCATGCCAGTCGCCCCAGCCCAGCTCAACTAGCATGCACATGCAGGCATGCCTTCCACCGGCCAGCTGATTTTCAGGACTATGCTGTGGGCCAGGGTGAGGGACCTGTGAGCAGGGGAGGGAGCTCACATTGTGCAGCAAACTCGGGCTGGATGTGAGTGTGAATGGCCTGGCCCCGCAGTGCTTCCTCGCTCAGTTGGAGACTGAGTGTTTTCCATTTTGGGCCTGGAAAGCCTCTTGAACCAATCTCAAAGCAAAAAAAAACAAAAAAAAAACCCTGCAACTGTTTGAAGACTGAAGGAAGCCTCCAACTGAGTGAGGAAGCACTGTGGGGCCAGGCCACTCACACTTCCAGCCCGCCGGAGTTTGCTGCGCCAGGGCAGGAATGAGACCCTGTCCTGTGGAGCCCACTGCCTCTTGCGTGAGGAGGACATCAATGAAGATGAGGAGAAGAATGGTGAGGCTTTGCAGAAGCCGGCAAGGTGCAGGTCAGGTGGGGCTGGCTGGCTGACTGGGGAAGGGCCAATCCTGTGCTTAGATGGCTGCTGCCACGAGCAGCTTGCATGCCCCGACTGTGCTGGTGGAGAAATGAGATATCCTGCTTGAATGGGGAGGACGAGGAGAAAAGTATTCAAATCCCCCCCCTCCCGGCCTCGCTGCTCAGGTGTCACCCACACCATTGCCAGCAGTTTGTGCCCTGGCTGAAGTATGGATCGCTTTCTCTGACACACACACACACACACACACAAACACACACACAAACACACACACGGATTGCTCTCTTACCCTGGCTGTCCCTTATTTGCATGCAAGTGTGCTCCTTGAAACAAAGAAGCCTCATTAAGTAGTTAAGTGGAAAGTAGTTGAGAGGGGAGGAGCAGGAGACCACTTTTCATGCCTAGAATGAAAATTTCTGGGTCCCTGAAAAGAGGATGGGTGTCTGAGTCTGCACAATATTATAGCACCCAGGCACGAAAAGCATTTCCCAGCCAACTCTCCTCTCCATTCTTCAAAGGCAAAGAAACAGAAACAAGAGAGGAGACAGATGTTTGCAAGGTAAGCGAGTCCTTGTTGCAGGAAGGAAGAAGCATTTTAGTGGGTTAGGGAGATCTTGGGAGCCTGTTCTATCATTAGGACCCCCATAGCCTTCCCCACCCTGAGATATCTCATGGGCACATTGATATTCTTGAATTGTGAGCTCTTAGGAAAGTATCCCCTACTTGTGTGTTACAAACAGTTATTTCCAGTGGGGAAAACAGGACAAAGCAAGTGGGGGAAAATAATTTCCTTTGCTATATTTCCAGTCTGAATTAGACCATGGCAGGGTCCATATAGAAGAGCTCTTTTAAAGATCATTATGTATTAATAGAAAAGAAACTTAGCTCTGTTCTTCAATGCTAAAGCTGTTGCACATAAAAAACAGAGGAGCTCTGTTCAGCTACCAGAGCCATCATTTTGACAGTTTTGCTGTACTGTAGTGTGTCCCCATGAAATGCAAGCATGGAATAAACTCAGCCTGGTTTGTTCTCAGTCTTTTAAGTGGCCACAAACTACTAGCAAAAGTGGCGTTTGATCACAAGGCAAGGAATGTTTCCCCTTTTGCATTTGAGCATCCAAGAAGGGACAGGAAAGACAAAGAAAAAGAAGGAAAGAGGGGAAGAGAGCAAGGAAGCAAAAATAAGGAAAGAGGAGAAGGAAGAAGAAAGAATGAAGAGGAAAGGAAAAAGAAGGGAAGGAATGAGAGAGAGTGAGGGTGTGAGGTAAATCCTGCCTTAGCACTTGATCACCAGCAGCCCTGTTGCCTTTTACCATCCCCTTATCCCCTCCTGTCCTCTCCTGGTGGTCTCCCATCCTATCACTGAGGATGCTTTGGTTTCAAAGCTAGGTCTTGTAAGAAGAGGAAGTGGGCCTCCCTCTGACCCATATACTTTGCCCTCCTGCACATACCATAGGCAACCAAGGAGAGCCAGCAGAGCAGCAATGGGAGCTGGCCCTGCCCAGCATGGCCCCCGAAGTCAACCACAATGTGGCCCTTATTGAAATTAAGTTTGACACCCCTGGACTAACAGATGACCTGACTGCTGCATATGTTGCTCTCAAATTTATAAAGTATGAGTCAAGGTTAGAAACATCAGTGTGCATACAACAGCAAAAGTCACATTAATCAAAAGCATGCCAAATGCAAACATTTACCTTTCAATAAAAAGGTGTTTGTATCATTGAAAGCTCTGTTATGGTGGGGTTTTTTAAAGAGAAATTTTTTAAATCACATACGAGTTTTTCTAAACTAAAACCTAATTATTCAGGTTAAATTGCTGTGTGGCACTCCGAGATAAATAAGTGGGTTTTGGATTGCGGTTTGGGCACTTGGTTTCTAAAAGGTTTGTCATCATTTGTACTTACTGTCCATCTCACTATTGAATTTTAATTTTAAATAGACTAGATGTTTATTTTTATACTATTTAAAGCTTTGACAGTATATCAAAACAGAAGCTCTCATTAGTTTTCCTCCTGTGCCTTAATCTAGTGTCATCATTTTTTTTATTATAAGATGCCATGCAGAGGTGGGTTGCTCCCGGTTCAGCCAAACAGGTAGTGGTGATTTGGCCTGGGTTGCAGAACCGGCAGCGACCCAGGCTGGCCACACCCCCGAAACGATTCCCAGTCTCTTCTGCCATTGCCAGCATGATTCTGCGCAAGCACAGAACAAATTACAGACAACTGCTCATGCGCAAGCAATGCACAAGCAATGTGCAAGCAATGCGCAAGCAATGCGCAAGCAATGCGCACAAAGCGAACCGGTGCTAACCGGTACAGGAATCCACCCCGGTGCCATGTCTTGTCTATCTACATTTGTGCATATATGTATATATTGACAGGTAATCACACGTGGAAATGGCAAAGATCAAATAGTACCTGGTTTATATGCTTGTGGTGAAGCAGCTTCTGCCTCTGTTCATGGTGCTAATCGACTTGGTGCAAACTCACTTTTGGACTTGGTAGTCTTTGGTCGTGCCTGTGCTCTTACCATTGCAGAATTATGCAAACCTGGTAAGTCTCTTTAGTTTTTAACATTTAAAATATGTACCTTAAGTTTTGCAATGCTGTATTTTGTAACATACTTAAAAATTAAGATCATGTCATTTGTGTCATAGAAAGTTACATGTAGTCCTCAAGTTATAATGGAGCCTGCCCATTGGGGTAAGAAATCAGAACAAATGTTAAATGAACTGCCTCAAGTAACAACTAAGTCATCCTTGCTCTTTCCAGTACATTTGTTAATCAAATATGTGTATCATTAATTGGAGCATGGGGTATCTTAAGGATGGCTTACTTGCCTTGGGTCTCCCAAGGCCTCCTCCATCTTCTGAGATATTCTTGGCTCTGCTTTTGCCCCTTGGGTGGCCATACAAGCCTGCCACACAGTTCACTGTTTTGCCAGTAAGAAATAATAGGGAAGGAACCACTGGGCACACCTGCCTTTTGTAGTTCTGCCACTGTTTTTTAGAGTTTTTTTGTCCCAGTCCATTGGTCACTGATCAGTTGGCCATCAGGAAATTGCAAACTCCTATCTAAGTCGGTAACTTCAAGAATAGCTTCACAAAAGTTTTCCCTTGCTTTAACTTTCTTCCTTCCCCAGAAAGCCAAATTTCTTCAATAAACAAAACAAAACAGCTGAAAGGAACAGATTTGTTGATCTTTCTCCCCTCCGCGGCATACAAGTTTAATAAACCATTGAACCATTAAACCATTACCTTTGCAGGATCCTTGGTGTTGTCTGGTGTTGCTTGTTTTCTTGCAGACATTTCATTACCCAAACTAGGCAACAGCATCAATGAAGATATTAGCTAGTTTGGGTAATGAAACTTCTGCAAAAAAATAAGCAAGCTCAGAGAGCACCAAGAACTCTCATGTCAACTCTGAACTACAAATATTCTCCTTTATTATCTGTGTTCCCTGAAAGAAACACTATGCAGTTAAATAATAATTATGCTTATTCTTGTTAGGGGAATCAGCTCCATCAATTAAATCAAATGCAGGTGAAGAATCTGTTGCAAATCTTGACAAATTGCGTTTCGCCAATGGAAATGTAAGAACATCAGAACTGAGGCTTAATATGCAAAAAGTAAGTAAGATCTTTGGATTGGAGGTTAGGTTTTTAATCTGAATTTGTAGTGCATGGTTAATTATTAACTCAATTTCAGAATGTTCTAAATATTTTTCCCAAAAAATTCTACCCTTGACTTTTCCAAATGTAATACCAATGCATCCATCCATAAGCTAAATATTGATAAATTATCGAGGCCTAATTTGATATGGTTGTTGAGTTCAGCAACTTAAGTTTAGTCACAGAGTTCCCTAAATTAAAGTGATAACTCTGTGCTGTTTTAATTAATAATCCATTTGTTTGGGGGCTTTATCTGTTATGGTATTATGGTTATAGTATTCTCATGAGTCTTCTGTAAATTTTTAACCTATCCTCAAAGTCCATATTTTATTTTCATGGAGTATCACATTGCCTGTGCAAAGATTGTATAACTATGGTCTTTATAGGTATAGACACAATCAACATTTGAATATCTTTTTAAGGCATTAAGGTTACTCTGCCAAGCATTAATTAATTTTCACTACTGATTCCCTTATAGAGGTCTTCAACTTAATGATTCATTCAAAATGAGAGGAAAAGTTACTTGAAGTTACAGGTGCTAACCCACCCCTGGGATCATATGATAGTATTTTGGGTGGTAGCAACTTGTTTGCAGTTATAATCAGTTTCCAAGCATGTGCACTCATGTGATTGCCATTTGCAATCTTCTCTCCTGGCTTCCCAAAAAGTCAGTAGGTTGAAACTCCATGCATGGAGGGGAGGGTGGTAGGGACTGGAGAAATAAAGATTTTTAGGATTCAAGCTTCTTTTCTTTAGCTGTGTTCCAATGTCTGTCCTCTTACACGCACCCCCACTGCCATCCCCCCTCACCTTGACATAGAAGGGAACTCAAGCTCTGGGCTGGAGAAAGGAATCTTGTGTCCCAAACATTCAAGCTTCTTTCTAGCCTTTTATCACTCAGAAAGTGCAGGATCCAATCTCGGTCAATCACTAGGACCAGAGGTTTTTTATTTCGAGCTTTTGAACTCATGCTATAGCCCATCTTCAGGGAACTTCTCTCTAGCAGAGTGTGTGCTGTTGTGTGTGTGGTATTTATAGTGCCTGTTGTACATAGCTTTTTAGATGTTGATTGGGGTGCATTGATAGCTGATTTTTAAGTCATTAATTGTCATTTGCATGTGCAGTCCAGCCTTTTAAGTACTTGATAGACTGATGGAAAATCAACACTCCCGTTGACTGATAAGGGACCTGTGGGGAATCAGTGTGCTGGCCTATAGGAAGCTCAATTTTTTGGAATCTGAGTTTCATTGTTCCAGCATAGCATAGTTACACCCTTTATTCCATTTCCTTTATATTTATATTCCATTCCCATGTAACATATATTTAGTATTATTTAAATTGATTTAGAATACTATAATAACAAAAATGCAGGAATACAAAAAAATAAACATTGGAATTAAGTTCAGCTTAATCAACCCAAATATTAAAGGAATTCTAAGCCCGATGTGTTTCTTACTGTGTTTAAAATTACCAACTAAGAAAGCTCCCTAGGGAACCTTACGTTAACAAAGGAGAGAGAATGTAACCAAAAATACTATTCATCAAATTTATTGCATCTCTTTAATTGTGTCACTTCAAATTTATTCTCGCTTAATAGGGTAACTAGATACTTTTAGTAACAATTTTGTTAAATAAAGGTATTCCTCGAGTTATGAATGTTCACTTAGTAACTGTTCAAAGTTACAACATCCCCGCCAAATTACTTAAAATCGGATCCTAAAGTTATGTATGCGCAGAACCATAGGGATTGTTGGCCCTTATGAATAACCACAGAGATGCTGCAACCACTGTTCCCTCTAAGGTGCGCGGCTGCGCGGCCGCGCACGTGGCTAGAAACCCCCACGCAGAGATTTCTAACTGCCGCGCAGAGATTTCTACCAAAGCAAACGTGGGGAAGTCCTTTGCAGGCGGCTAGAACTGGCCACCTGCAAAGGACCTCCCCAGACTTGTTTTGATGAGCCGCCCGTGGCAGTGGTGCCTCTCTCTCCACGCGGAGCACCTGAGCTGGCCCCCGCGTTATCCCTCCCCCTTCCTCCTCTGCCGTGCTTTTGAGGCCGCGGGAGCTAGTAGGAAAGCGGTGGAGGTGGAGGCGACGGCAGGGATAACCCAGAGCCCAGCTGAGGTGCTCCGAGCGGAGGGGGATGCACCACCGCCGCTGCCATGGGTGGGGGTGCCAGTGGGAGCTTTGCCGGTGAAGGAGAAGGAGCAAGAGGACTGGCGGCTTTGAAATGCAACCCCCTGGTCCCGCTGGCCGCGGATTTGATTCGTCGTAAGCGGGGGCCGAACACATGCTGAGCCGACTTTGCGCAGTGAGGCGGAGTAATTCAATCCCCCCCAAAGAACGTGTGTGTGTGTGTGTGTGAGAGAGAGAATTGGATCAAAATTGGTGGCCAAAGGAGTGGAGGGAGGGAGGGAGGGAGGGAAGGAAGGAAGGAAGGAAGCCCTGCCCCCTGTGAAAAAAACTGAAGATGGAGCAGTGAATGAATAAGCCATAAAAGCAACAAACAGTTAATGCGTAAGTAAGCTGAGGTGGAAGTTCTCAACTAAGGAAGCAATATAAGAAAGAAATATAAAAAGCTCAATATGCCAAAACACTTATTTTAGTCTTCATTTAATTACTTGTATTGTAGTCTGATGTAACATCTTTTTAAAGTTAACGTTAGTTAGAAAAGATAGGGTACAAAACTTAAATAATAAAAAAATTGTACATTCATTTTGAAAAATAAATGCAATACTTGATTAATTTCATATCTTTATTTAAAATAGTTTTGGCATGGCATATGATTTTATTGACTCAGTTGGAAATGATGTGGATGTTGTATCTGATTCTGAGGTATATATATTCTTAAGTAACATAACATATAGCATATTGTCCAAACTTGCTAGACTATTTAATTGATCTTATTACTTTAAAGGGGGAGAGTTTCATGATAAATTATTTTATTACATTTATGTTGCATTTATATATTATATTTATTACATTTATATTCCACATTATATATTTGTATTGTTATTTTAGTGTTTATTGTCAATTTTGATAGATATTA
This sequence comes from Thamnophis sirtalis, assembly GCF_051295495.1. NCBI lineage: Eukaryota > Metazoa > Chordata > Lepidosauria > Squamata > Natricidae > Thamnophis > Thamnophis sirtalis. Next base: position 82,702,083 of record NW_028261384.1, on the reverse strand, counting down.
TATTGATATATCAATACTGATTTTAATCATACTAAATAACATTTACTACTATTATTTATCAGCATTAAATATTTACATTTTTAATATCGAGTTAGTCATATTTTAGAATAATAGGATTATCTTTTAATAGGATAATTGGCAAAATCTAATTCAAATGTGATGGGTTGCATTCCAAAGGAATGTGAGAGGACAGGTTGCCTGCAAAATGCCAGGACCCAGGACCCTGTTGGTGCCATGTCTCTCTCTAGCCAGTCTAACAATCTAAAAGCTGAGCAGAGAGTCTTTTTTTTTCAGGGTGAGCGGAAAAGTATAGTGTTTGAGTGGCACTTTTCATGCCTGGCATTCATCAGGCTGAAACCTCGCTCACAATTGGTGCTTGGCGCTTGGAATGTTGCGCAAATGTCCAGCAGACGAGACAGCAGTTCAAACTGTTGCTCTCTTAGGTGCTCAGGCATGAAACTGTGCAGCTCAAACACTATACTTTTCCGCTCACCCTGAAAAAAAATTAGAGGGAACATTGGCTGCAACATGCTACTTCACTACCACACCTGAGAGCCCTGTGCTGCCCCTATTTGTCTCCTGCATGACTGAGCATGGAGCCCTTGCCAAGCCTGACTGAGAAGTGCCGAACTGGCCTCTCCCCTTCCCTGCCAAACCTTAAGCTTTCCCGCAAGCGGACACAACCCTGCCCCACCATTTGCTGAATTCCCAAACCTGTCCAGATTTCACAAATTGTGCAACCGCGGAGCTAGAAAGCTTGACATGCGGCCACCCTGCTCCCCTCACTTGCCAGAAGCACTCCAAGGCCTTTTCCAAATTGCAAGATGGGTTCCTAAACTAACCTGCTTTCCAGTTTCATAGCATTTCTCTCTGCAGCTCAAGATGCTCTTCTTTCACTGGAGAAATCGAAAAAAAAAAAATGTGCACCGAAGAAGAAGCCTCTGAATGTAATGTAATGTAATTCCCAAATGCGGAGCAGGAGCAAGCAACTTCATGAGCAAATTTGTGGGGCTAGAAAAAAAAGTAAAATCAGCCTTTCCAACTTCTCTTGAAAAAAAGTAAGAACTCGCAAAGTTGGAAATGCTGATCTTTTCTTTTTTTTAGTCCCATGAACATGCCTCGTAGAATTGCTTGGTCTCTCCTGTTCCTCATTGGGGAAAGCAACTACTTTGGAGGATTCTTATATATTTTATTATTTTATAGGCTAGAGAGTTTGATTCCAAATTGAAAGGGAAGGAGAAAGAGTTAAGAAGAGATGCATGAATAATTATGGTTGAATTAAAAATTAAATAATTCATTCAGTTCATAATAATCAAGACAAAATTACCATTAAATATTTTCAAGAAACAACATCAAAGTCTTGTGTAACACCCAAGGAAGTTATAGCTGATAGGCCACCTATACAAATTACAAATTTGATATTTTCAGAAACCTGAGAGAGAATCTATGCAAACCCATTTAATAATTCTACTGAATGAATCTCTTATCAATTTCAAAAAACTTTATCAAATATCTCTGCTTAGTCTTTCAATGAAAATATCAGCGTTCCAAATATCATCCAAAATTAAATCAAGAGTCCAAGGCAGAGCTTTCCTTAAAGTTCCAATTATTAATAGAGACATGTTGGTACATCTGTGTAAACCCGAATCTGAAAGCTTCCCGGGGTTCCCACCCACTTGAAAGTTCATGATCTTGCCCCCATACCCACAAGTCCATCAAATGGTCCAATCTTCCACTGCCATGCTGGAAGTTCCACCCATCCAGTTCTGGTCAGGCTCAGAGGTGTAGAGAACAAAAGATGATCTTGGACTTCTAGAAAGGAATTTTTTATTTTGACAACAACACATTCTACTCCTTACTATTGCCCCTCCCAATTCCCCACAAATGAAAAAGCATAATAAAATAATAGAGTGTGTGGCAGCCAAAGATCCTAAAAGGAACTGGCTGCAGGCCTGACAGAAAATATATTTAAATTGTTAAAAATCTATAAAGTATGGTCTGAAACCGTGACAACATATAAAAAAATGAGATCTCAGAAAACATTTTTGATATAACAATTCCTGTGTATGGGAAGAAAAAAGTACACTCCTGTTGGAATAGAATATGAAATATCCGTTTTGTATTAATTTAGAGATAACTTTGTGCAAAAATGAATTTGACAATATAATTGGGTAATCGAGCCTCTGAAAAGTTCCTGAATTTGATTCCAATCACCTCCACCTAGGGGCTGAAAATAACTATATATTTGTCTTAAAAGTCTGTGGGTTAACTTTGACATAATTATTTTGGCAAATGTAGAAACTTAAATTCTTACTTAAAGCTATCAAAGAAAATGAATTGAAGTGTATTGCTCTTTTATTCTTTATAGACAATGCAAAGCCATGCTGCTGTTTTCCGTACAGGCCCTGTCTTACAAGAAGGCTGTGAAAAAATGTCCACACTTTATAAAGATTTGGATGATCTGAAAACATTTGATAGAGGTATTGTTTCAATACAAACTTCATAAAACTGTGAAAATTAATACATTCTTTTATCTAATTAACCTAAATGTATCTGCATCATAATTTTATTTAAACAAATCAGACTGGGTCAATTTATCTGCAGAAAAGTAAGTTAAAAATGACCCCAACGGGGATCAGAATTTCCATTGCTAAGCAAAGAAGTTGTTAGATGAAACAGCATGTGACTACACCACTTACTAACAGCAGTTCCGGTAATTCTCACTGCAATTGTTAAACCAGGACTAAGATTATTATTAGGTGTAGTGCTCATGCTATTCCTGCCCTACATACTCACCTCTACTTCAACCCTTCACAGCTTCTCTCCCCACTATTTCTGTCCTTTTGGCTCCCTTGCACTCTGCCATCTATCCAAACGGTATTCTGTTACCATAATTTACTTGATATCCTGTCACCTGTAACCATCACATTCTTCTTCCTTGACATGCAATCTCTGTTGATGCTGGGCTTGCCACTGCTACCCCAGGCAGGCTCCTGATGGGTGTGCCCCACTTTAGCTGTCTTAGCATGCTGCACATTCCCATGTGTGCACACCCTATCTGCCTATCAGGATTCCACCAGATGCAATTCACTGCCTCCTCCTAGCTTTCAGCCATGGTGCTGCAAAGCAGCTGTTCATTCAACAACATGGTGGTGCCTTATGAGATGCAAGAAAAACAAGGTACTGTATATACTCAAGTATAAGCCTAGTTTTTCAGCCCACTTTTTGAGCTGAAAAAAGCCGCCTCGGCTTATACTCGAGTCAGTGAAAAATTTGCCCGAAATGGAGGAGAAAAAGGGGCGGGGCCATGCCGCTGGGTGACGCTCGTGAATGGCCCAGCGCCCCTGAGTTTCCCCTCCCTCTGTGTCAGTTTGCCGCGCAGCGTGCACCGCACCATCCCCCCTCCTCACGTTCTAATGTAATGCAGGGCTATCTTACGATTCCCCTTCCTCCCCCTCCTGCCGCTCTGCAACGATGTCCCACCTCCTCCTTGTTATGGCAAGCAGCCACATAGCGATGTCCCACCTCCTCTGGTACAGTGATCCAATGATAGGAATCACTGTGCCGTGTGTCATAGGAGGCGGGACATCATCATCACAGCGGGACATCAGCATCATAAGGTGAGTGAAGTATTTCATTGAATACACCGGTATTGTGTCATAATAATTTGTTATGCAGAGCAAATTTTTACAATGGCTACTGTATATTTAATGGGCACAGGCAGGCTGTATATGTTATTCAATGGGCAATGGCATTATTGGTATCTATTTTTATTTTTGAAATTTATCGGTAGCTGCTGCATTTCCCACCCTAGGCTTATACTCGAGTCAATAACTTTTCCAGTTTTTTTGTGGTAAAATTAGGTGCCTCGGCTTATATTCGGGTCGGCCTATACTCGAGTATATACGGTAAGTGCGGTCTGCAGGTCATGACCTGGAGCAATCATAGCCCAGGCAGCAGTCCCCTGCTCAGCTTAGGTTATGCCTCTCTCCTGTCCTGATGTGCCTGTCTGGCTTGTGACAGGACTGTTCTGATCCCCATCCTTACTCCCATCCCACCTCTGTGTCTGCCTTCTCCATTTGTGTTGCTAAAAAAGAAAGTCAGCAATGAATACAAAGTTTTGTTTACAAGACACATGTTTAAGGACAACCCTCTCTGCTGCAGGCTGATTAGGAGACTTGCAGCCAGAGAGATGACAGCAGGCAGGGGCATAGGCAAGAATGTATATAGGATCCCCAGCCATCAGTGGCTGCAGGCTCCACTGCTGATATGGGGCCTGCAGAAGAAAGGGCTGTGTTTAATGGAATGATGTATTTTTTCCTTGTCTCAGACTTTTTTAGCATATAATTTTTTTGATTGTTTTAAATTATTTTATTTTTTTGTTACATAAACAACACATACCCACAGCAGTGAAAAAAACAGAACAAAAAAGAACAAGAAACAAAACAGGAAAAAAAACATCATCACATATAGCATGTCATTTGGTTACAGGTGTTTTAACATTTATCATTTTTATACATTTATTATTTCATTTAATAAGTATAATATACGGTTTGGGTTGCTTTGTTTACCATCCCTTCTTCCTGTTATAACACCACCTTATTTTCCCTTTCTTTTCTCCCTTCCTCCCTTCTCTACTTTCTTCCTTCCTGCCCTCCTTTCCCTTCCTTCTTCCTGTACCTTTCTCCTACTCCTGCTCTTCCTCATCCCCTTCCTACCCTCTCTCCTCCTCTTTCTCTCCTTTCCATCCTCCTCTCCTTACCTCTTTCTTTTCACCCTCTCTCCCTTCTCTACTTTCTTCCTTCCTCCTCTCCTTCCCCTTCCTTCTTCCCTTGCCTCTCCTTCGCTCCTACTCTTCCTTTTTCCCTTCCTACCCTCTTTCCTTCCTTTTCTCTCCCTTCCATCTTCTTTTCCTTTTTCCCTTTTTCCCTTTTTCCCTCTCTCCCTTCTCTACATTCCTCCTTCCTCCTCTCCTTCCCCTTCCTTCTTCCCGTACCTTTCCCCTACTCCTACTCTTCCTCTTCCCCTTTCTACCCTCTCTCTTTCTCTCCTTTCCATCCTCCTCTCCTTACCTCTTTCTTCTTTCCCCCATCTTCCTTTCATTCTCTCCCCCTTTTTCCCTTTCTTCTTCTACTATTATTGGTGTTTCTATTTTAAATCTCAGTTTATGTTTCCTTGAGATGGTACTTCCTCCAACCCAGATATAATTTACTATCATTTCTTATTCCCTTACCTTTACTAGTCTATCCCCCCACAGACACACTTTGTATCTCTCTATTGTATATGCATTTATCTATTTGATATACACAACAATTAAAAAACAATCATGCACTCACAAAAAAAACACAAGTATATGTTATAAAAAAGTATATCAGCTGGTTACAACAAGTTTTTGTGCATCTCTTCCATTAATTCATATTAATTCAAATATCTTAACTCAAATGTTTACTATATTAACATCATCATACCTCCACTTTTAGTTGACTACAGTTATTTAAACATCCTTCATCCTTAACTATACCAAAGATTTAATCCATAACCCCATGCTGGCATTTCATTTACTTATTTATAAAATCCTCCATTAACATTAAGTCCTCATATCCTGTTTTAGCTAAACATCCATAATATTTAATACCAAAAATTTCATCCTCCATGTATATAATTTATTATCATTCTCCTTTCTTTATTTAATTATATCCTATATCATAGCATTTCCCCCCTATTAGTTAAGATTTAACTATATATAGTTTTATTTTATTTTTTATAATAATTATTATTGTTATTAATAATCTTTATATATAGTCCAAATATATTAAATTCATTTGCAATAGGTATAGATGAATAAAAATTGATAATGATAGTAATGTATATAATGTTGAGTTGATATGTAAGTAATAATTGGATATGAGAAGGGAAGGCTAGAGCATATAATTTTTATTGAAAATTTCAACAACAATAGTAGTAATGCAAACTCTCAATGAAATGAAATGAAAGAGAAAGAAATTCAAAACTAAAAGTGGAAAAAGGTAAAAGAAAAGAAAAAATGAAAAATTTAAAGATATAAAGAAGTAGTTTCCAATCTTCAGAAAAGTTATAAGTACAATTATATTTTAGTATCTCTAACATTATATCATGACTCTCTTCTTTCTATAATCTATTCTGTATAATCATCAAAAACTTTAAATCTTAAATTCATTTTTTCTTTTTTATGCAAAAAAGTCCATAAGGGATTTTCAGTCATCACTAAACATAGATATTGTCTTTTATTTAACCAAACAAGTCAGGTTAGCCATTTCAGCAAATTCTGTCATCTCTATTATAGGTATTGTAGATAAAGATCTTCGTGCATTCAGTAATCTTGCAGCTGTTATCAAATGTTATCAATTATAAAAACAATGCTCCATCCTCTGAATCTCTGAGTCCCATATTTTCTAATTTTTTTACATCCACCAAGCATGATAAAATTATCCTTGTTCTTATTGCCAGCATAAATTTGAAGTACACTTATGCATACTAGATAATGTTTTTAGTATTATATACAATAGTATATCATTGAATAAAAATTCTTTTTATAACAATATAAATTTTATCCTTTCAACCACTTATTTTCCTATTATTCCCATTTGTATATTATAATCAATGCCTTTAGTCCACTGTATCATATATTCCTCAACCTTTTCATATTGTTTCAAATTGGAATAAACTACATATTTAAGCAATTATATTTTATCCTTGTTCCAGATATCTTAATAAACAAAACTTTTTATGGTATTCATTGCTGATTTCCTTTTTTAATAACAAAAATGGAAAAGGCAGAGTCTGAGATGGGACAAGGACCGGGTCAGGAAGTACACCAGCTCTGTCACCAATAAAGCAGAATATTTGTAGCTCAAGGTTAAAATGAGATATCCTTGGTGCTCTCTGAGCTTGGTTGTTTTTTTGCAGACATCTCATTACCCAAACTCGGTAATACCATTAGTGCTCATGATGATGTTACCTAGTTTGGGTAATGAAACGTCTACAAGAAAACAATCAAGCTCGGAGAGCACCAAGGTTCCCTGTCACAAGTCAGGGAGGAGTATCTGTAGAGAAAATGAGTATAACCTACACAAAGTAGGGCTTTGCTAGCTGGGCTGTGGCTGCTCCAGGTCATAGTCTCTAGCTTGCAACTGTCTCACTTTTGCATACCACTCAGGAGGAGCAACCCCTTATAGAAAAAGAGCTATTTTGCAGCACCACAGGCAGGAGGTGGCAGTGAGTTACTTCAAGGCCCAGCAGGCAAAAGTGGTGTGCACTTGGAAATGTGTAGCAGAAAACCCAATATCTGAGATGGCAATGCTACTGAGATAGGCAGGGATCACAAAGGCCTTGCCAATTATGGCAGATCGTGAAGTTCAACTGGGGCAGTGGAGAATGACAGGTGGCTGAATGCAGGGTGGTCAAAATGGCAGAGCTGGAAGGATATAGCAGAGGGAGGGAGTTGAAATGTATCCTTGGCAGCCCACCTCCATTTATGACTGTATGGTATGTTTCAGATTGGGTCATTTGATTACTTGCTTTATAATTGTCATGACTTACTACTATAATTTGCGGACTTAATTACAATTGTAAGTTGTCGACTATCTATGCATTACAGTTTTAGCACAATAACCTTAAATTACAGAAAACAGATTCTGGTTCAAGGTTTAGCAAAATAGTGGGACCAATTACTAAAAAAGTATGATAGATTTGTCTTTGTTGCAGATATTTAAACATAAGTTAAGCAACCAACTGCTCATGTTGCTTTAATTTAGATTCCTACAGTCCTGATCAGGGTTGAAATCAGTGACTTATAGAGTTTCTGCCAATCCTGATTTGTAGAAAATTCTAAAAATAAAGTAAGTCTGGCAGGAAGGGCTGAAATTATAATTTATGCAAATTGAAGGTATTTGTGCAAATGTGTTAATACTCTTTTTTATTCATTGGAAAATTATTTTAAGAATGGTTTCTACTCATTTTCATGGCAATTACTCAATCTATTTTGGTATTGGGTGAGTTGCAAGTACTGCAATGTAAATCAGCAAATGTGGCACTATATAGAAATGAAATCTTTGAGGCAATCTACAAAGCTGCAACTTTGTTTTCCTTGCCTGCTGCTGCTTTTCATGCACTGACATATCGTAACTTGTTTCTACGCTTGTTTCCATTGATTTGGAAAGCTGCTCAGCTTTTGGAGATTTTTGGTTTTCTTTCTTGCAACCTAGCCACTCCCCTCAACTTATGTATGACAAATTCATAATTCATTTCCTTACTCAGAAGTATACCTTGTCTTCAATATTTATTGTTAAATATCTTTATCAAGCTGTATTTGAGTCTTAAAGAAGTATTAAGCTTCTTTCTGCTTTCTGTGATAGTACCATTAAATTATACCAAAAGAAGAATCTGGTGAATCTGCTGAAGTTCTTTCTTCCTATAATTTCTAAAACTGCTCCATACTTTTTGTTGTACTTGTAGGTGTTGTTTGGAATACTGACTTGGTAGAGACTTTGGAACTTCAGAATCTCATGCTGTGTGCTTTACAAACTATTTATGGAGCAGAAGCTCGAAAAGAGTCACGTGGAGCTCATGCTAGGGAGGACTATAAGGTACATATTTATTTAGAAGTTATTTCTTCAATTGCTAAAAATAAATACTCTTAACATAGGCAAGATAAAGTTTGTACTTTTTATAAAGTTATCCTCAAAATCGATTTCTCTGTCAAATAAGCTTTACTTATATTGCATTTAATAGCTTAAGAATGTGTCTAAACAGGCTGTTTTCTATTATAAAAATACATAATGTCATTATCTTGATCACTTTTATGTGTTTCACATTTCTTAGAAGGGTATTCTTTTGTGAAATGGTATAGACCATTGACAAGGAGAATGTGGCTGTCTTCCATGTTTTCCCAAAGAGGCATTTATTACAGAAAAAAATCTACAAACTTATTTTGTAACCTCTAACTAAACATGTATGCATGAATGTCTATATGAATCAATCAATCTATCCATCCATCCATCTATCATGTATCCATCCATCCATGCTGTCACAAAAGTACCATTTAGCTACTTTGAAGTTATGTTGGTTTCTGTTGCTGCTACATGCCTTTCCTTGCCCAGTTTCCCCTCCCCCCCTCTATTGAGAGGTGAAGGGAAGATGCTTCCCTAGCTGCTTTACTTGGAACACTTACATTAGCAATAGCACTTAGATTTACATAGCATCCCATAGTGCTTTACAGCACTCCCTGGAGGTTTACAGTGTGACTGTAATGGAGCCTGATCCAGCCCTCATATTGCTCTCAACAATCTGGATCCTCATTTTACTGACTTCAGAAGGATAGAAGGTAGAGTCAACCTTGAGCCCTGTCAGGATCCAACTCCAGGCTGTTGGCAAGCTTGCCTGCAATACTGCATTCTAACCACTATACCACCAGGGCTTCTATATCCTGTGATCATATAAATAGTCCTTGTGATGTGCTGTAATGGAGCCTGACCCATCCCTCCAAAGGCTTTCCGCACCTTCGAGATATCCTCATGCTCTGCTTCCTTCCTCTTGGATTCCCACAGATCTTTTCCCATGACCATCAAGTTCCCCAAGTCTTAGGCTTTATTCCTACCCCACCAAGCCAAATATCCCCCTCTAACTTACCTTTGAAGAATGGAACAGGTTGCTTTGCCACTCATGATTCCTGAATCTTGCAGCTCTGAGGAGTCTCATTAAGGCAGCCGAATGGAGTGATTTGTCCCTCATAAGCTTCTACAAGCAAATGGATGCAAAATTGAGCTGTTTCTGCAAACCCCTACATTTTGCTGTATTAATGAGGTTGCACAATGCTGCAGAGAACTTCTGAAAACAGTAGAAAGCTTCTATAAAGCTATACAAATTGTATAAAGCAACAAAATAGAGTGATTTGTCCCTGGGCCACACAGCGGTGAATCAAAGGTAGCTGCCATTTTGTTCCCACCCATTTCTGGATGGGGATGAAATGGCAGTCACAAGACAAATTCCCATTTTGCTGACTTAATGAGATTCCATAGCACCACAGCAAGATTCTAGAATCACAACATGCAACAAAACAACCTGCACTATTAAAGGCTTTGGAGCACTTCAAAAGGTAAGTGAGGAGGAGGAATGTGTAGGCCTGAAGGAGTGGGAACCAGTCTAAGGCTTGCTAGGAATTGTTTGGGGAAGGAAATACTTGCAAGGACTGAGGAGAAGGAAGATAAGTGGGGAAGTGCTTCAGCATCCCTGTGGCCAGTCATAAGGGTAAATGACAGTGCTGCAGTGGTGTTTGGAGAGTCCGCTAAAATTCCCAACATCTATTAAGCAACAATTGTAAATCGAGGACTACCTGTATCTTGAATATCATCAAGTAACAACCTCTGCCTATCTCAGATCCTTGGTAAGGACTTGATAAAAATGTTAGATCCAGTCTAAATATGTGGCTGACCGCAAAAAATCATCATCATAATAGAAAGCAAAGATAATACCAATAGTAATAGGCACCCTGGGGCAATCCCAAAATATCTAAAGCATCATTTGAACATCACCAGCATTGGCAAAATCACATCAGTCAATTGCAAAAGATTGCTTTACTTGGAATAGTTTACATCCTGTGTTGATATCTTTAACACTATAAGATAACATATTTTGCCTAGCCCAATCCTTGGGAAACACTTGATAGGTGGATAAAAATGCCAAATGAAATCTAAATACCCAACTTACTGTGCACTCAATTATAATAATGAATAATTTTCCAACCAATGCACACATTTATGACCAAATTTCATTCACCTCACAACAAAAATCTTTAGTGTCAAACTGTTTACAGTCTACTTATTTTCAGGTAACAGTGCCAAGGGGACAGAGGATTCTAATCAATCAATTGAGGCCACAGAGCTAAGCTTGTTAACTTGCAGTTATCACTTAGTGAAGCACTTGATGAAAACCAGCTTAGGAATAGATAACTTATTTAAGCAATTACTCCACCCTGCACAAAGGGGCAACAATAAAAGGAAAAAAAGTGGCTCAGGTACAGGACACTGAATGGATGGCTGCAACCAGTGACCTTTGCAGTGTCTCTGGCTCTCTCTGGCTCTGGTTCTCTGTCTGACTGTCTTGCTTCTCTCTCCTTCTCTCTAGCTTAGTGACAATTTCACTTCTGATTTAAGAAATGGCATACTATCTTTTGGAAATGTGCTCCAAATATAATTCTTTCACCAGAGCAAAGTGAAGGAGAATAAATACTATAGGCATATCCAGTGCCCATAGCACATACAATGTCTTGATTGAGCCTGAATCTGTAACTTTCCACTCAGACCCAAACAATCCTCAGGCACTAGACAAAACCTTGACCAATCTGGAGTTGATACATATATATACTATAGACTATGAAAGTAGGAAAACATAGAATTGAGACTTTATGTTATGTTCCAGTGAATGGGGTTAAAGTTTTGGGAACAAATATGCAATATTCTGAATAAAGAATTAGTAGAAGATCTTTTGTTTGGTCACATAAATGGAAGGATGAGAGAGTACAATGAAAGAGTTCAGAAAAAAATATGGGAAGAAGAAAGCAGAACTGCTTATTTTCCTGTGCACTGCTTGGAGTGTCCAAGCATGGGTTAAATTCTGCCACACTGCCCAAGGACTGGAGTGAAATTCTTGGCCACGCTTCCTGGCTTCCTGTATCCTCAGTTTTTCAATTCAGTCTAGCCCATCAGGACACTTTATACTTTAGCTCCTTAATTGAGTGTTTTTCCTCTTTTTTTATAGTGTTTAGTTGCTTTAGAGTATTTTTTGCCTTTATTCCCTTTTTTGCCTAGCACAGTGATGGCAAACCGTTTTTGGCTTGCATGCCATAAGCGGGGGGAGAGCAGGTAGGGTCGTGTGGGGGCATGCCACACCCATAATGCAATGTGCTACACCCCCCAGCGTGCATGCACCTGTGACAGGCGTTCCCCCCCCCCCATTTTTTGCATACTTTTTTCACCCTCCCCAGGCTCCAGAGGCTTTATAGGAGCCTGGAGAGGGCGAAAGCAACCTCCCCCGCCCCTCGGAGGCCCTCTGGAGGCTTCAGGAGCTTCCCTGAAGCTTCTGGAATGCAAAAAAACAGCCCTACGGGCAAACCGGAAGTTCAGGAACAGACTTCCAGTTTGTTGATAGGGCCGTTTTAAGATAGATTCATAAGCAGCTGACCAATCACACTTAATGTATAATTCTCAATGGAACTATATCTACAAGGTTCTGTCCAAAGCCCAGAACTCTTCAACATCTTCATAATGAGTTAAATGAAGGGATAGAAAGGGAACTCATCAGAATTGCAGACAACACCAAGCTGGGGCAACACTGAAAAAGGTAAGTTTAATATCCAGAAGGATCTTTGATGGATTTTAATATTGGGCCTATCCAACAAAAGGAAATTCAGTGGAGAAAAAAAGTTGCACTCTTGCACTTAGGCAAGAAAAACCAAATGTACAGCTATAGAATAGGTGGTACCTGGTTCAATAGCAGTAATTGTGATAGAGATCTAGGAGCGCTAGTGGACAACCACTCAAGTTTGAGCTAGCAATGTGCTACAGCTGCCAAAAAAGCCAATGCACTTTCTAGACTGCATCAACAAGGGATATCATGCTAAGTAGTAGTACCGCTGGTAGGACCATACTTGGAATCCTGCATCCAGTTTTGGTCACTACAATACAAAACACATTGAGACTGTGGAAAGTGCAGAGAAGAGCAACAAAGATGATTAGGTGACTGGAGGTTGAAGCATACAAGGAACAATTGTGGGAACTGGGTATGTCTGGTCGAATGAGAAGGACTACAGGTAATATGAAAGCAATCTTCCAGTATATGAGAGGTTGTCACAGAAAAAAGAAGGTTGTCATTTTCCAATGCACCAGATAAGAAATAACAGATACAAGTTTATCAAAGAGAGATCCAACCTAGACTTATTGAGAAATTTCCTGTCAGTGAGAACAGTAAATCAGTGGAACAGCTTGCCTCCAGAAATTATGGGTGCTCCATCACTGGAGATTTTTAAGAAGAGATTGGACATTATCCAGAATGGTATAGGATGTGAGCAGGGCATTGGACGAGAAGACCTTCATGATCCCTTCCAATTCTGATATTATAAAACATATAAGGACTGGGTTATTTAATTAGCAGATACTGAATCTATTATCAGTGTGAGGGCCAACATTTATATTTACCATTTAAGATGTGTTAAGCTACTTATGTTGTTTTGAAACATGCTTGGTCTTATCTGAATGAGTTTTAAACATAATATACCCTCACTTGTATTTTATATTCTAGGTTAGGATAGATGAATATGATTATTCTAAACCAATTCCAGGACAGCAGAAGAAACCATTTGAGCAGCATTGGAGAAAACACACACTCTCTTATGTGGATGTGAAGACCGGGAAGGTATTAAACATTTTCTTAATTTTAATATTTATTTAGTTGTATGCTACTTCTAGTAACATGGATCTTGAAAGGAATGATTAAACAAATTATTAGAAATAATAGAGAATATTGTGCTTGAAAGATTTATATGTATGTCTTGCTTTTCCTTGAGAAATCAGATCCTCAACTATGTCTTTTTCATCTTTCCTTTTGTTTTTTGGAATAGTGAGATATCTCTGGTAGAGAAGGTATAAGCTAAAGGTTACTATGTGAACTTCCTTGCATAATTGGATCTAGTCTAGGAATTATCAACCACATAGGGCAATGGTCCCCAACCTTTTGAGTGCCAGGGACCAATTCTATGGACAGTGGTTTTTCTGTAGACTGAGGGGCATGGTTTTGTACACTGCCTGGATTTTGTGCATGCACGGATGGAGCTTCACTGACTTTCATAGCCCTGTCTGTGGCCCAGGAGTTGAGTATCCCTCACATAGATAATAGAGGCCATGTCTGGGGGTGGATGGCGAGCTGATCTCTCCCTTTGTATCAGATGAATACACTGATGTTGGGACTATTTGTAATAGAATTATAAACATGAATTCTGTTTTAGGACCACAGCAGGTCAGATAGTCCACAGTAGGTCAGATACAGGTAGTCCTCACTTAACATACATTTGATCAGGAACCATTCAAAGTTACAACTAATATTCAAAGTTATTGCTGTTGTATCATCTGCTGGACAATGGGAAAATTTAAGCATTTGGCAATCAGCCCATATTTATAATCAAAAGTGTGCATTCAATGCTTCCAACCCACATATTCTCCCCTATGTCTACTTTTCAATCTGCCTCTGTCAACCCTTGCAATCCCAGCTGACCTTCATTGTCACTGCTCCCACTGCTGGCCCAGGATCCAGGTCCTGGGCATACCCCTAGAACATGTGAAAACAGCTTGCTGGGCAGGAGATGGGACAGAGCCAGCAACTTGTATAAGGCAGGAAAAGTGAGAAGTCCTCACATAACAATTGTACTTTTCCTTTTCTAATAACTATCCTGAGATGATTGGAACTCTAATCGCTAAGCAACATAGTTATGTAATGTGTCACTTAATTACTATTTTTTGAGCAACATAAATTCCAGTCCCAATTAAGGTAATTAAATGAGGCCTACCTATATTTCATATTGGGACTATAAACTGGATGATCTGTAGTGACAGACCAGATCCAGAATATAGGCCATAGGTAAGCAACCCCTAGTTTGGACCATCATTATATCAAAATACTGTCATATTGTATATAATCTTGCCTTTCTAAAGTCACCAATGTGGATTACAATACAAATAGTCTTCACTTAACAATTATAGTTGGGCTCCACATTTTAATTATAATTAATTGTAGTTGTTAATCAGGTCACATGATATCACTTGATTTTACTACTATTACTGTTGTCATAAAGTGAGTCACAATACAGATATAGAGTAAGAAAAGTAGTCATTAAGCTGATCCATTCCACTGAATGGACATTTTGCTGGAAAACAGCAAAATAGCCCACTGCATATTGCAGTCATATGACTGTTAGTCTCTTCAACCAGTCTTGAATGCAAGCCAATTGCCAAGCACTATAAGTACGATATTGTGGCTGCAGGGGGATGGCTGCAACGATTGTAACTTTGAGGATGGATTGTAAGTAACTTTTTGTTGAGTCCATTATAATTTTGGTCAAGAAGTGATTCATCATTAAATGAGGATTACCTGTACTCCTAGCCTTACTTTAAATAATAATTTCTAATGCAGTGGTACTTCAGTACTCAACTGCTTCAAAACTCTTTGAGTTTGGCACGCAACACATTTTCATGTGAAAATGTCCTAGTATTCAGAGTATTTTGGTTCTTAACACACTGTAAAAGGAAGTAGGGGACAGTTTCAAAGGTTAGACAAGAAATTAATCATACTGCAAAAGTCACTAATATAGGAAAAGGGACAGATAGATCTTTCCCAGTTAAAACAAAGGACCACATAAGTTGGTTTGTTTAGTACTTGTGCCTCCCTGAACCAATTAAGGACAAGTACTGAGCACTGTACGTGATTCTTGGGTATATGAGAAAATTAAAATCTAATCTAGTAGGACTGGAGATTGGGATAAAAGCCTCTTTATTCATGCTGCAGGAGGTTAAATAAAATGGTTCTGCTTAGATGGTATTTATTAAAGGGACTGATACTAAGTGAACAGCATCTTATGTATTTCTGACTCCACACAACTAGAGATATATGTAGAAGTATCTTGGTTTGGCTTCAATAGTGTATATGCTTACTAAGCCACTTTATAGCATAGGTAAAACTTACATTGGTGTATGATCTAGAAACTGAAGGTTCACAAAAGGTTAAATATGACCTGTTTGAATTAAAATTTTGCTATGTAAGAATTTGTGCTACTTAATTACAGAAGTAAAAAATAAAATTTCAGCATGAATGTGGCAATATTTGATTATAGACATGATTTCTTTTGTAGAATGTTTTCATATAAATAAATTTAAATATTTATAGTTATATATCATAATAAATTGTAAATTTATTAATATCAATGTAAATCATAAAATTTGAATTTTGACAAGGTAAATGAAAGATAAAGTATTAATAGTACTTTATTAATAAGATGAACCTTTATTTTTTTTAAGGTTTCATTGGATTATAGACCTGTAATAGATCACACCCTGAATGAAGAAGATTGTGCTACAGTTCCACCAGCCATTCGGTCCTATTAGTTATTTTGATTTGAATTTTTGCTTTTAATGCATACGCAAACATACCAGGCAAACATTAGCCATTGTAGTAGATTAAAGTAGCATGTTAATTTAAACCATTCAAAATCCAAAATCTGCTCTAATTTTTATGCTTGATGTATGAGAAAACTGAGTTTTGAGACATGAGCTATATATTGCAATATCAAAATGTTCTTGCATGCAAGTCAGTTCCTAATTTTCTCAGAATACTGCTTATTGTTGCATACATTTTTTTCATCTTCCTGTAATAAATTTCTAGTGTGTTATGTTAAGAAACTATATGCATGCGATGAAAATGAGGGGTTTTTATTGAATGTAAGAGCACCATCAAGATCAGCAATGTAGAGTATCATTTAATAGATTTGTGCTTACAGAAATTTATTAGTGCATTGTAACTTTTAATAACTACATGGCATTAAAATGTAATTGCTGAAGTCATTATGATTATGAATGTTACTTCAAATTGGCTTTTCTTGTTTGTTACAAGCCACTTTATCCTTTTCATTTTAGTGAGGTATTAAAAGAAAATGGGTGTTTTTGAAAAAAAATTCCAAGTCATTAAGATAAATAAAGATTGTGTCAGATCTGCCACCTTCAGCTTCTATGCTTTGCTGGCATCCTGGTAGGGAGGGAAGAGGGGACAATGGAATGTAGAGAGTAGCGATGAGCAGGAAGAGGGGGTGACAGCTCTGACAGAAACAGGTGTGAGAATTGGCATGTTCAAGGACACCTGGCCTGGGAAAAGTATGTGAAAATGCACCTGTTTACCGGTTTCAGTAGTTTCTGTCGCTTGGTAGAAATAAAGACAGAACCTAGGTATTTGCCTCAATAAGCTTTACGCATTTATTCAGCTGAATAAAAACATGCCCCTCAAAGCAGGATGGAAGCCTATACACACTATGACACTCATATTTATATGTTTGCTAAATTATGTATTTCATCACTCAGAATGGCTGGCACACTCTAGATAAGATAAAGAAGTACAGAAATAGTCATCCTTCTCTTTTGGAGGTCTTCCAAGGACATTGTGTGTCACTGGTGTCCTGTTGTCAGGAGTGCTCTGGCCAATAAAAAGCATGTTCACAAAATGGTGATTCTTTGAGCCTTCCGGATTCAAGTCGCGTACTTTCAAATGGCCTGATAAAGGCGCTCAAGAAAGTCACTCAGGCTTTCTGAGGGCAGCTGATGGATGTCATATATTTTTCTTAGGTTCTTCTGTTTTGGAATGGCAGTTTGCAAGGCAGTGACAATGAGATTTTGGAATACTTTCAAGTATTCATAAACTGGACTATCATAGTTCTTAACAGACAGTTTAGGATCAGTCTCCAGGAAAAGGGCATTTCCTCAGCAACCTTCTTTGTGGCGGTCACTACCAGATACCTCTCTTCCAATGTAAGGAAAAGATCTAACATGACCAATGGTCTCCTAATTGGAGTTGTGAGTGCGGATAATAAACAGGACCAGATCAGAGTACTTATATGGGGCTCAGTGTAGGAACCAAGCCTGCCCTTCCACGCATAGAGATCAGATGTAAATAAAGGAATATAAACAAGGACATTCTGGAGCTCCCCCCTTCAGAAACATGTTCAGCAAGGTTGTAGAATGGGGAAGTAGAAGGAGCGGGAGACTTAGGTGCTGGAGGGTGGTGTAAGCCCGTTTTTTAACATCTGCTTCTTTCCTTGCAAGGTCTAAAAAGGTGCATAGTAAACCTGTTGATCTTTGTCCATGCCTCTTTAGACATACTCTGCCATCGTCTCAAAGACCCCTAAGTCAATTGATCCCCCTGGGGACCAGACATTAGGCTTATCCTGATGCCAAAGAGCATTCTATTTAACCAAGGTTTCAATTTTCATATCTTGACAGATTTTTAAGCTTGTTAAAGTTCCTTAAAACACATTCAAGAGGACTGAGGGCACATCCCTTATTCTTATTCATCTCGATTTCAGATTTCCTGTGGGCTGAGCCCATATATCTAAATTAGTCACACCAAAGCCTGTTGGGTCACAAGAGATCCATTGATCCTCCTTCAATGTTAAATCTCTTGTCAACGGCACAACGGCTTAGCAGGGAATCACAGGCAGTTGAAATCAGTTTCATTCCTAGACCTGGTCAACAGTGGGGAAATATGTAAGAGGAACTCATGTACTACAGCAATTCACTTGCAATCTGTTGTAGTATGAAAGTACTGGGTTGCCCCCTCCCCTTGCTTTCTAAGCAATTCCAGACATGGAATGTTAGGTGATACCAACCATTACTCCAAGCTCTTGTCAATGGTAGGGTAACTTGGACGAGGCATGCATCCTTTCATACAACACAGGTCATTCAAAAACAAAGCACACACTAAGTGGTGAGAGAAAAGAGGGAAAAGTAAAATGATTTCCTTATTTAGTTGTTAGCCATCCAGGGTAGAAAAAGGAACTAAATAGAGGCAAACTCTATAAATCCTGGTCCTCCAAAGTTTAGAACCTGTTTAAGAGTCAAGAAGGAAGGTGCCTCCAGAAAATCCCAGAGCATATTTGGTGTTTTTCCATTTCTGGGCTTCCCAGGACCGAGCACCTGCCCTGCTGTGGTTACCAAAAATATTTTGCTAGTTTCAGCTGTGGCTCAATAGAAATAAAGATAAAGTGTAGGTATTTGCCTCGATAATGCATTTATTCAGCTGAATAAAGACAGGTCCCTAAAAGCAAGCGGGAACCCTGAACACACTGCAACACTCATATATTTGCTGAATTATCTATTTCATCACCCAGAAGAACTGGCGCACTCCAGTCTAGGTAAGATAAAGAAGTACAGAAATATCTACAAGAGAAATAGTAATCCTCCTCCGTTGGAGATATTTCAAGGACATTTGGTGTCAGGGACATGGGTCTTTCCCAAGGAAATTTCTATGACAGAAAGGCCTGTTGAGGCAACGGTGCCATCCATATGCTCCCTTAAGGCTGTCAATAGCATCAGATTCCTGGTCAACACACCAAGAGATACCAACCATCCAAGCTGTTCCCAAAACACCTAAATGGTACACCATTGGACAGGGATGGACTGTCAAGGGCGGGAGGGACAGGGAAAGGGGGGGAATGTAACATTTTGTATGGAAATTTTCAAATGTCTTTTTTGCTGCAACCACAACCTTAGTAAAAAAAACAAATGGAATTGAGAGTCTTTCTTTCCTAGAGTCCTGAACTGAGGCAGGCCTGACATTAGACTAGATCTGCAGTAGTGGTCATCCTGGAGAGAAGCTAGTGCCATGGGGATTGTGCAAACAATGTCAGCTCATGAGAGCGACTAGGAGGAAAATGAAGCATACTGGGAAACTGTGACATGGCCCCACTGCTAAGCAGACCCTCTGAAATGTTTGGGAGAGTGTTTTGACCCAGCCTTTACAAGTAGTGATGAGATGTTTACTCACGAGTAAGACCCCTTTTTATAACAGGGAAGTCCCAGTCTTGTTCACAGTTCAAAAAAAGGAAAAGAAAACGGACTTCCGGTAGGCGGGTGCCTGACAGGGGTTGTTGTTTTTAACAGCTCCGGAATCTTGGCTGCGTTAAACTGTCTAAACAGCATCCATCTACTGTTTGGCAGTTTTTTTTTTTTTCTTCAAATATATTTTATTCATTTTCACATTCCATTTTACAGTCACTTATATACTGGATATTTGCTATAAGAAAAGAAATAAAACAAAATAAAAAAGAAAACACAACTCATCATTCACAACCCCACCTGACACTTCCATCCTCCATACACCCCATCTTCCCCCTCCAACTTTCCTTTCCTCCCTCTAACACTCCCCTCCTACTTCCCTTTCCCCTCAAACCTTCCTTCTCCCCTTACTCCCAGCACGCCCTCCTTACATTCCCCTTACTCCTTCCTTACTCCTCCCTCTTCTTTCCCTCTACCTCCCTCCTTGGCGTATTCCTTTATTCAACTGTTGTTTATTAATATAATATGATAAAAAATAAAATAAACCAAGGAAAAAAAATATAAAAAAAGAAAAGAGAGAGAGAAAAAAAAGAACAAACGTATACAAGTGCATTCTTTTTCTTATTGAGACTATATTAACACACACCCACCCACCCCCCATAAATCCCCATCCCTAATCCTCCCGACTTCCCAGGGCCCACACCTGGCACTGCCCTCTATCTAAAGTATCTTATGATCGTATGGATTAAAAATAAAAGTAATATATTAAAAAAAAAATAGATAGAAAGAAAATACAAATTATATAAAGGAAAAGAAAGAAAAAAAAGAAAAGAAAAAAAAGAAAAAAGAACTCTTTGTATTAAGCTCAGCCCCCCATCTTTATTTATGTTTAAATAGTGTAAGTCATTCTATATGTATTTTATTCTCTTCTCTTGCTTCTTTGTTATTAACCCCTAATCTGCTGTAGACTCTCCAGTTCCTCTTCCTTAACCTTATATTCAGATAAACATTTATACAAATTTGTATAGACATCAGTATACAATCTAGCTCAAAAATAATCTCCCCAAACTTTCCCTTCTAGTAAAATTTAAGCAGCATGGATCATTCAACATATTCAAATATTACTTTACAGAAGAATAATCTCATCAAACTTTCCCTTCTAATAGGATTTAAACAGCGTAAATCATTCCGCATGCATTTTACCCTCGTCCCTTGCTTCTCTAATATTTACCACTATTTCCCATAATCCCTCCAGATAATCTTTCTTAACCTTGTTTTCAAACAGTAATTCACACAAGAGTCAAAATTTATACAAATTTGTGCAAACATCAATTTACAATCTAGCTCAAAATAATCTGACCAAACTTTCCCTTCTAGTAAAATTTAAGCAGCGTGGATCAAATATTACTTTACACAAAAATCAGTTTGCATTCTATCTTAAAATGATCCCATCCAGCTTTCCCTTCTAATAGGATTTAAACAACGTAAATCATTCCACATGCATTTTACCCTCATCCCTTGCTTCTCTGATATTTACCACTATCAAATTTATGCAGACATTAGTTTACAATCTAGCTCAAAATAATTTCACCAAGCTTTCCCTTCTAATAAAAATTAAATAGCATGGATCATTCCACATATTCAAATAATACTTTCAACAAGAATCAGTTTACCTTCAATTTTAAAATAGTCTCATCAAACTTTCCCTTCTAACAGGATTTAAACAGCATAAATCATTCTGCATGCATTTTACAAATATACATTCAGCTTCACCCCACCAATATCCAATTCCGCTTTTTCTACCGGAGAGAGGTCGCAAACCCCCATTCAATCCACAACTTTGACGAATATTTTAGAATGTCTAAATCCTCGATCTCCGCTTTTCTGCTTCTCCGAGGGAGGGAGAGCTACCCCCTCCATCTTGCAGCCATGTGGTCTGTTGCTTGCCTTCTCCTTCGGCTTGTCTTTCCTCTTTTCCAAGTGAATCAGGAAGTCCCGCCTTCAAAGTCTTGTAATAGAAATCTCGAGCCTCCGAAACAGAATTGAGACGAAGTCTTTGATTCTCAAATGTGACCGTAATGCCAGCTGGGGCCTCCCATTTATATTGAATCTGATGATTTCTAAGCTCTTTAGTTAAGAAAGTATAGTCTCTTCTTGCTTTTAACATCTGGGATGGTATTTCTTTGAAGACAATCAAATCCTGGCCATCAACTCGCAAACTATTATTGTAAAACTTTTGCATGATCGCGTTTCTGGATTCTTTTGTGGAGAAATATATAATTATGTCCCTCGGGAGCTGTCGCTGTTCCGCTACCAACGAATTCTGGCGATAGATTTTCCGAATCTGCCAATCAAAATTAAGTCCCGGGCTTCCCACCGCATGGCTGAGGGCTTCAACAAAGGTCTGTTTCAGATTCTCTCGCTCCTTTTCGCGGAATCCTCTGACTCTTATTGCAAATGCCTTCTTGTTAAAGTTTATCATAACGAGCTGTTCTTGAGTATCTCTAATTTTTTGTTGTAATGTTTGGATATTAGTAGTCAAATTAGAATTAGCCTCCTCCAAGCTTTCCAATTTATTCTCCATCTCAGTGGTATAATCTGACAGGGCAGACACGGCTACAAACGTATTCGCCTTCATTTGGGCAATTTTAGACTTTAAATTACCATATAGCTCCAATACAAATTCTTTAATTTCTTGTTTAAAATCATTAAACATTTGAAAGAAAAATTCCTGTGTTAAGAATTCTCCAGTAGAGGGCGTAGGAGACAAGGGCTGCGATTCCATAGTAGATTCTTTAAATTCATTCGTAGATTCTTTAAGCACATTCGTAGAGAGACGCTTCGATTTTGACCTGGGTGCCATTATAAATAAACAAATAAACAGCGCTCTCGCTCCCCTCTGTTTCCCAAAAAAAATTATTTTGTTAAGGAGCGGTCTGCAGGAAGGTAAAGCCGGCTAAGTACATCCCCTATCAGTCACCAACAGAGAGAAATCGCCATTTTGAAGTCCGTTTAAACAAAGAAGCCTCTAGGACAAATGAGGCTGGTGTTAAAGATAGTAATAAAAGCATAAATCTCACAGGGGTGGGACCCGCCCGATCCTAGCTTCAAACAACTTTGCTTTGTCCTGGGGGGGGGGGTCGCCTGTCTAGGGCTGCAAAAAAAAAGCAGCTGAGAAGAACTGGCTGGAGATAAAGGCTCCGCTTACGCTGGATCTAATCTCTGTCCACAGCCAAAAAAAAGAAAAAGGCTGTGAATTACGAATAGACCCTAGCCACAGAGCCACTCCCTGCCCCTTTCTTAGCCAAAAAGGGGTGATATCTATGATCTTATTTAGATATACAGACCAGATCTCTGAGAGGAGCTCCGTTGAGCCCTCCTCGGCGACAGGCTCCACCCCCAGGAAGCCTACTGTTTGGCAGTTTGATTACCTCTTCTTCGGGCTTAGAAGAAGAAGGCGAGCAAGCTATGTTTGGGCAGTGCTCCAACTAACCCCCCCAGAGCATAAATCTGGGAAGGGAGTGGGAGATGCCCGGTTGCATAGCATTTCTCTGTGTCACGAATCTCTTCTGCTTCTTGTTGCAGAACAAAGGCATTCGCCCACCCTCAGCACAAAGACTGATTTATTATTGATCTCAAAACGGGCAGAACTGATACTCGTGAACTCCTAATTGTATGTATAAATCTTTAACTTCATCTTTTTAAAGAATTCCTTCTGACAATTTATTTGCTAGAAAGACACACAAAATGGCGCCGAATAGCTTTGTAGGAGGGGTCAGGCTTTGATGACATCTTTACGGAGCTCAGAACATTTAAAGATCATGAAGTGATTTATTACCAAACTAAATAGTAATTGCTGGATAATCGGCTTGCCTGGACTTACTAATTGGGTAGATAAGGTTAAACCTGGAATGGCTTCTAAGCAGCAAAAGTCCCCCCCCCCCGCCTATTGTGTTGAAAAGTGCAGGAAGCTCACCTGTCCCCACCACTAAATTACAGTCACTACTCCCCCCACCCACTTCTGCAGGGGAGCCTCTGACGTGAGAAATTTTGCAAAAAGAATTAGCCGAAGCTTTAAAAAATCATGCAGCTGTGATGGAAATTAAAATTAAAGAAGAGATGTCTACTGCTCAGAAAGATTTGTCAGAAGAGCTTATGACCTGAACCAGGAAATTAGAGACGATGGTGGCTTTTAATTGCCTATCTAGCTACGTCTTGGGAATTGAAGACAGATTAGAAGATCTTAGTGATTCTAATATTAATCTGGTAACGAAAATGGATGTGGTTCAACAAAAGGTTGGTGATGCAGAAAATGAAATTATAATGTTGTAGTATAGACAGATGGAATTTGCCTTAAGGATAAGAGGCCTTCAAGAGAAACAAGAAAATTTGAAGCAGATTTTCTCAGAAGCCTTTGATCAATTGATGGGAAGGCTGGGAAGGCCAGGAAGGAATTTCGAATGGCAAATTGAAAAGATTTATCGTGTCAACTCCTGGCTTGCCAGACAAAAGCAACTACCAAGAGACATTGTGGTGTACTTTGCTACGAGGGATATGAGGAACACAATACTGCAAGAGTCTTACAAAACTAAGTTTCAAATTGGGGGTCAGGAGGTGACTGTTTTGAAGGAAATACCACCTAAAATGCTGAGATCGAGAAAAGACTATGCCTTTTTAGTTGATGAGCTCAAAAACCGTCAGCTACAGTTCAGATGGGAGGCCTCAGTCAGACTTGCACTCACCTATCAGGGGCAAAGATATCGTCTTAACTCAGTATGGAAGGCTCGAGATTTTTACAATAATATATTGAAGGCTGGACATCCCCCCCCCTCCTGGACCCAGAGAAAGACAACAAGAAGGACAGGATAAACAGCAAGCTACTGAAGGATCAACAAGGTTGGATCAACTTCCTCTCTCAGAGTTACAAGGAGCCAAGGAACAAAGACAAGCCTACGTGATCACCAGACAAATGGAACAAGAATTAATAAAGCAACAAGCCTCACAACAAACACATTGTCAGCCTCTGCTTTGCTGCTGCTTCAGCTGCCATTGAAATGGGGAGGGGGGCATGGTATTTGGGAAAGGACTAACTGTTGTGCTGGAGGAAGATTCTGGAGTTTGAACTGTCCACCTTACTACGCATGCGTAGGAGGGTTCTCGCCAAGGCCAACGGCACCGGCATTCCATCCTGGTGATGCCTTTCGAAGTTATCTCACACCTGACACTTGGGAGAATTATGATTGGACTGTACATGGGATGCCAAGGGGAGGGGAATGAATTATACAATATATTATTTGCTTTTGCGCCTAAATAATCAGACTTCGCTTTGCTTCACTTCTTTTCATTTATAATTAGTAAAAGTACACTTGATTTCTATCAATGGAGTCTCGTGGTCTTCTTTCCTGATTATCCAATGAAGAAGTGCTGACAATTAAGCGAAGTCTCACACTCCACCCCACCAGGAGCTACAACCTACCGAGGGGGGTGTACTCACAAGAAGAAGAAAAATGTCTTTGCATGCGAGCGATGAAGAAGTGACTGAAGGGGCAACTGCAGAACCATCTTTAACTGAAAGGCTGGCTGGCCTAAGAATGGAAGAGCCCACTGTTCGCCCCCGATGGACTTTGGGTGTTGGGCAAAAAGAGGAATCTGAAGAGCTGGATGCAGGAGTCACCAGAAGAAGAAGACCGAAAAAGAAACCAGCTGAATGGGAGGAGGCTGGAGACGAAGATTACAAATTGTCCCAGGAAAAGCGGCTCCTTGAGGAAGCTATGTCCGAGCGCAAGACCCGTGGGAGAGCGATGGAAAGGGAGCAAGCGGAAGAATTTGAACAAAGGTACTCCATGCATAGATTAAGGGAGGGTGAAGAGGCTGAGGGAGGTTGGGAGCAAGGAAACCCAGAACCAGCCTCCCCCCCACAGCCAGAGTAAGGGGGCCCCCCAGGTGACGCCGAATGGCAAAAGTCCCTCCCTTAACAGTGAAATATAACGGTGATCCCAAGAGGTTGGGGCTGTTTGTCATTCAGATTTGGAATTATATGGAAATTTATGGCCCAGATTTAGAAACTGATGAGATGAAAGTGCGGATGGTCTTACTTTCATTGGAAGACAAAGCGGCCGACTGGATGGTTAGCTTACACCAATGCAATTCCCCTCTCCTGAGGAATTTTAATGACTTTATGGCTACACGGAAGAGGAGGTTTGATGACTCGCTCATTGAGAAATGCGGGAAGGTGAAATTTATGGCCCTAAAGCAGGAAAATAGACCAGTGGCTGAATATGTTCAGGATTTTCAACAGCTGTCAGCTTATATGAGGGGTTGGTCAGAAGAGGCTTTATTGGATCAGTTTGCCTTGGGATTGAATGAAGACATTTACCAACAGTGCGTTAACAGACACCTTCCCTGACGAGTTGCTGCTTGGTACGAAAATGCAGCAGACGTTGAGTTAGATTTGGCCAGACTTCAACGCATGAAAGAGGGAGAAGCAGAGAGGTCGCCCCCCCCCCTCAGCCCAAAAAGCCCCGGTTCACATCAGGAGTGAAGGGAAGGGAAGTTTCGCTGGCAAGACCAAGCCTTTCACGTGCTTCCGTTGTGGAAAGGAAGGCCATCGCGCCGTGAATTGCCGCGTTAAACTGGCTCAAACCGCTCCACCCCCTACCAGGAGGGAGGGGAGAGCAGGCAAGGCCTCGGGGAAGAAGAGAGAGGCTGTGTGCGCTGCTGAGAATGTTCCCCAGCGTTCCCAGCCAGAGGAGGAGGAAGGGGACGTTACCACCAGTTCCTCTGACGAATCTGATGACGACACCTCACATCGTTGGGTGAGTTCAAATAAGGGCCCCATGTTAATCCCTATTGAGTTAAGGGTGCCACCTGCTGGTAAGACGGAGAAGCTTTCAGCTCTGCTGGACTCCGGCTGTTCCAGATGTATGATTAGTCCAGCGATGGTGGAAAAATTGGGATTGAAGTTGAGAACTTTGAAAACCCCTATTGTTTTTTGCCAAATTGATGGTTCCATTGCGGGTGGGGGCCCAGCCCATTTTTATACTGAGCCACTAGAAATGAAGATGGGAACCCATCAAGAATTGATCTCTTTTATTGTGGCACCTGGGATGGACCGGCCCCTTATTTTAGGACTCCCCTGGCTTCGTAAATGGAACCCTCGCATTAACTGGAGGGAGGGGTGGCTACGCATTTGCAGGAGCGCAGCCCCAGATGGGGAGGTTGAAGCCTCAGAGCCTGCTGGCTCCAACCCCACTTTGGCAGCCAGGGGGCAGGAGAAAATCGAAGGGGAAGAGAAAATTCCGAAAGAATATTGGGACCTCAGAGGAGTTTTTAGTGAGAAATCTTCTGATAAACTCCCCCCCCCAGACCCACTGATTGCACCATCGAGATTTTGCCTGGAGTGGCGCTTCCAAAACCCCAGGGACATATATTCTATGTCGCCCAGGGAGATGGAGGAGATGAGGAAATTTATTGACAAGAGCTTGGAAAGAGGTTTCATTGAACCAGCTAGACCCAAGGTGGCTGCTCCTGTGCTATTCAGGGAGAAGGATGGCTCTCTCAGATTATGTGTGAATTTCAAAAATTTGAATTCTGTCTCGGCCCAGAACCTCCATCCATTGCCACTGATGAAGGATATGCTGGCCCAGCTGGGGAAGGGGCGCATTTTTACTAAACTGGACTTAAGGGAAGCATACTATAGAGTCTGTATTAAGGAGGGAGACGAGTGGAAGACAGCTTTCTTTTCAAATATGTTTTATTTTCATTTTCATTTTCATTTCATACAGTCACATATATTCTGTGCATGACCGGGGCCATATAACATTGAGCAATAAACACAGCCATCCTTGTCAAAAATACTCCCCAAAATACAAACCCAATATACCACTTCAACCCTCCATACACCCTTTCTTTCACCCCCCTCCAACTTTCCTTTCTCCCCTCCAACATTCCCCTCTCCTACTTCCCCTCCCCCTCTATCACTCCTTTCTCCCAATACACTCCCTCCCTTCCATCTCACCCTCCTTCCGATCCTCTCTCCCACCCTCTCTACCCCTCTTTCTTCTTTCCCTCTGCTCCTCCCTTCGGTGTATTTCTACTATCTATCAATATATTCAGCTTCTTATTTTTACACTAGAATTAAAAAGGCAACAGTATACAAGTGCAATCATGTTACTTTAAAATCTGGCACATACTATATTTCCCCCCTCCCCCCTATGACCCCACCTCCCTTCCCCCCCGACTTCCCAGAGCCCGTACACAGTATAGCTTTTTATCAAACACAGTCTAAGATATATTAAAACCAAGGAAATTTTTTAAAAAAGGAAAAAAACGAGAAAACAAGTCAGTAAAATCTCTGCGTTGAACTCAGCTTCTTGCCATTACACAAACTTTAAGCAGTTTACATTGTTTCTAATCTTAGTTGTTTGATTACCTGCAGGATTTCCCCAGAAGTTATTTGGTTCAACTTTTGCCTGTACTCTTCTCTAACTAGGGGTATTATCTCTTTATCTAAGTATCTGTCTATATCTAAACCCTTAATTTTGTCCCCTTTGTACCTCCTTCCCTCTATAACACAATTTGGATACATTTCAAATTTTTCTTTTGATTTCCTCTTCCAATTCTTTTCGTTTTTGCCCTTGTATATGTCTATGTATTTTGTTTATATTCATCAGTACTCCTCTCATATATGCTTTACTTACATCCCCTACAAATTCCATGAATATACCCTTATTCGTATTCAGAACAAAGTATTCAGATGGCAATTTTTTACAATCATTAATATACTTTTCATATCTAAATAAACTCTCATTCGACCTCCAAGACCTTCTTGCCTGCACTACCCTTCCCAATTCCGTCCAGACTGGGTGATGATCCAAGAGGACCCACGCCGCAATCTTTGTCTTCTTCACCCTGGAAAATGTGATTTGTATAAATCAATCCTTGATTTGTATAAAATCAATCCTTGAAAGGGATTGATGTCCATCAGAAAAAGGGGTGAAGTCATATGCCTCTGCGTTTCTTTCTCGCCAAACATTTCTCAATTCGAAGTTGTCCATCAAGTCTTTTTCCCTTCTAGAATTAGGTCTAATGCGATATATCTTCCAAAGGGATCTGCTTCAATTAACTCAGCCTTAATGTCTTTTCTTAAGTATACAACTATACCATTTTTCTTTTCCGTAGCAGAGGTCACAAAATATTGACCAAGTTCGGGGTTGAACAGATATTTTTGATCAGTTGATTTGATATGAATTTCTTGCAGACAAATTATATCATTCTTGAACTGTTTGAGATAGTGAAATATTTTCTTTCTCTTCTCTAAAGAGTTCAGACCATAACTCCTTGATCAACAGCCGATGATTATTGAGGTTGTTGCAATATGCCTTGTTTTCCCATTCGTCTGGTAGTCATATGGCTAGATCTTTGTTCTCTGGTCCCTTGCCCTTCCAGAAGGAGGAAATAGTGCTTTTTGTCTGGTAGTTGTTGCTGTTTATCTTGTCCTTCTCGTAGTCTTTCTCCAGATCCAGATAATTCAGGGTGTCCCACCTTCAGGGTCTTGTGATAAAAATCTCGGGCTTCCCATACAGAGTTGAGATGATATTTTTGCTTATCAAATGTAATTATGATACCAAATGGTACATCCCATCTGAGTTCTTCCACTAGAAAAGCATAATCTCTCCTGGCTCTTAGCATTTGGGGTGGTATATCTTTCAAGACAATCAAGTCCTGTCCGCCAATTTGAAGTCTGGTATTATAAGACTCTTGTAGTATCATGTTTCTAAACTCTCTTGTAGTAAAGTATATAATTACATCTCGGGGGAGTTGCCTCTGTTTTGCCACCCAAGAGTTAGCGCGATAAATTTTTTCGATCTGCCAGTCAAAGTTGGACCCCGGTCTTTCCACCAGACGGTTAAAAGCCTCTGAGAAAATCTGCTTCAAGTTCTCCTGTTCGTTTTCACGCAGCCCCTTGACTCTTAATGCAAGCTCCATCTGTTTGTAGTGTATCATAACAATTTGTTTTTCAGCGTTTTCAACTTTTTGTTGCACCACTTCAATTTTGGATGTCAAGTTACTGTTGGCTTCATCAAGAACCTCTAGCTTATCTTCCATTCCAGAAACATATTCTGTCAATACAGTTACAAGTCCCACCATATTGTCCTTTGTTTTGGCAATCCTAGTATCAAGCTTATCATATAAGTCTGCATTAAATTTCTTTATCTCCTCTCTGAATTCTCTGAGAGTTTCTAAATTCTGCTCTCTAAATTCTCTAAGAGTCTCAAAAAAAAAGTTCTTTCGTTAACAAATCTCCAGTAGGGGGCGTAGAGGGTGGAAGCTGCAACTTTGTGCCAAGTGCGTGAGATGTACTCCTAAAAAGAGGTCTCCCCGAATTTAATTTTGATGCCATTATATCTTTTCTTCAAACAATTATTCAGCAATTATTCAAACTCTGCTGGCCCGTTGTGTAGCTTACGAGGGAAGAAAGTATTAAGTCCCCCCTTTATTTGTTCTTAGAGGTTTTTCAAAAGGTTTCAGAAAAGAGCATTGTAACAAAGCAGGTTTCAAAAGATTAGCATTGTAACGAAACAGTTCATATTCATCTCTGTTTGGAATGTCTCTATATTAACAAGGAGTCTTTTAAAGCTTTTAAAAGTTGATAAGAAAAAAATCTTGTAAGCTCTTCAGAGAAACGAAACTAATTAGTAAGAGAATGCTATCTGGCTGTTCCTTTGATCTTTTTCTGCCGGACAGTTAGGAATGTGGCACCCGCCATTTTAGGAGCTTATTTTTTTTAGAAACCAAGTGCACAAAGAAAGCTCTTTTTTTTTTAAAAAAAAAAAAGGCAGATAAGGTTCTCGGGTACGGACTCTGCTTGTATTAATCTCAAATAAATATATCAAAAATTGTCCTAAGCGGGGGTTCCTTACTTTGCGCCATAATGATTACAGCAGAAGTTTCTGGCACGGAGATGTGATTCAGCCTTCGGTCGGCCCCCCTTCCATTCGCAGCAAAAAAAAAAAAAGCTGCAAACTTCAAAGAAAAGCTCTTACCAGCTGGATCTCTCTCTCATTCTTCTTTGCCTGAAGAATGAGGTATCTACCAGGTATTTAGGCAGATAACGCGGCCAGGAACCCAGGGGCAGCTCGTTAAGCTGCCGCCATCAGCAAGGTCCCGCCCTGGAAGTCAAAGACAGCTTTCAACTGTCCCCTGGGTTGTTTCCAGTTCTGTGTGATGCCTTTTGGCCTGCAGGGGGCGCCTGCGGTCTTCATGCAATTAATTAATGAGGTTTTGCTTGACCACCTTTACAAAGGTGTTATCGTATATTTGGACAATATCCTTATTTACACGCAAACACGTGACGAACACGTCAAGTTGGTTCATACGGTGCTGAAGAAGCTCCGAGCCGCAGAGCTTTATGCCAAATTGTCCAAATGTGAATTTCATCAGGAAAAGGTAGACTACCTTGGCTATCGTATCTCCCACGCGGGTGTGGAGATGGACCCCGCTAAGGTCAAAGCAGTCACTGAGTGGGAGGCGCCTCGTACCCGCAGGCAGTTGCAGAAATTTTTAGGTTTTGCCAATTTCTATTGCCAATTCATCCCTTCTTTTGCTAAGATAGCTCTTCCCATCACTAACTTATTAAAGT
Source organism: Thamnophis sirtalis (assembly GCF_051295495.1). Lineage (NCBI taxonomy): Eukaryota > Metazoa > Chordata > Lepidosauria > Squamata > Natricidae > Thamnophis > Thamnophis sirtalis. The sequence goes on along the minus strand of NW_028261384.1, from coordinate 82,670,823 downwards.
GCAAAGGTGGCCCGAAACCCAGACCTAGCAAACCGCTGGATTGGACCATGGAGTGTCAAGCTGCTTTTGGGAAGTTAAAATGACTTTTTGCCGAGGAACCTGTTCTGAAGCACCCAGACATGGACAAACCGTTTGTGGTTCAAGCTGATGCCAGCGACATGGCGGTGGGGGCCGTATTGCTTCAGACAAATGATCAAGGTAAATTGCAACCTTGTGCATACACCTCTCGCAAACTCACTGACACAGAAAGGCATTGGGCAATCTGGGAGAAGGAGGCATTTGCTGTTCGTTGGTCTTTAGCCACATGGCACCATTTCCTAGAGGGCGCTAAGCACCCGTTTGAGGTGTGGACTGACCATAAAAATTTGGAAGCTTTGAGAACTCCCAGGAGACTTTCCCCTAAGCAGATGCGCTGGGTTCAGCATTTCAATCGTTTTAATTTCACCCTGAAATACATCCCGGGGGGGAAGAACTTCATGGCTGATGCTTTGTCCAGGCTCCCTCAGTACAACTGCTCTAAGCTCAGCGTGGTCCAGCCGGTTGTTCCCACGTCAAGCCTCGCAGCTCCTGTGGTTACTAGACAACAGGCACGTTCTAAAGTGGACGTGTCTCAGGATTTTCTCTCCAATCTCAAGAACGCCCTAACCCATGATGATTGGTTCCAACAGCATAAAAGTGAATGCACCATGAGAGATGACCATGGATTGGGGCGAAACTTTACATCCCTGCCTCTCTTCATCTGGTGGTTCTCCAACGGGCTCATGATTCCAGGATGGCGGGGCATTTTGAGTTCGTGAAGATGCTGCATCTCGTGAAACGGCAGTTTTGGTGGCCTTCTTTGAAAAAGGACATTGAGCTTTATGTCGCCAGTTGTCCCGTTTGTGCTGCTGCTAAACGCCTGCCTGGAAAACCACAAGGTTTACTCCAGACTGTAGCTCACCCTGTCGCCCCGTGGAAGGAGATCTCTATGGACTTCATTGTCGACCTTCCTGAGAGCCAGGGGCACACTCTTATCTGGGTGGTTACTGACTTGTTCTCCAAGCAAGTTCATTTTATACCTTGCCCTAAGATTCCTTCTGCTAAAGCCCTCGCAAAAATGTTCATTTCTCATGTTTACCGTTTAAATGGGGTTCCTGATCGCATCATTTCGGATAGGAGCGTACAATTCACCTCAGTGTTCTGGAGGGAGTTTCTTAAATGGATTGGCTCCGCCCAGGGCTTAAGCTCCGCCCACCACCCTCAGACTAATGGGGCTTGTGAGAGGACTAATTCTGTTCTAAAGCAATATTTACATTGTTTCATCAACTACCAGCAAGATGATTGGGTGGACTTGTTACAGCAAGCAGAGGTGGCTTATAATTATTCTGTGCATAGCAGCACTGGCTTCATCCCTTTCCGGGTGGTGTCTGGACAGGATTTTGTTCCTATTCCCGAAGTTCCTCGGGAGCAGCCGCAAGTTTCATCGATCTCTGAGTGGAGTGATCATCTTCAGCATGTTTGGCCGTTAGCACTTCGGACTTTAGACGTTGCGCATGGCGCACATAAGAAGCAGGCAGATAAGAAACGTGCTCGGCCTTCTGATTACAAAGTGGGTGATCAGGTTCATCTGTGTACGAAGTTACTTCAAACTACGCAGAAATCCAAGAAGTTGGCCCGTTTTCTATCGTCAAAGTCATCAATCCTGTTTCAGTTCGCTTACAGCTGCCTAAGCACCTCAGCCACGTGTATCCTGTTTTCCACGTTAATCTCATTAAACCTCTACACTATTTGTCTTTACGTCCGCTGGTGGATCCACCGCCTGCCCCCCTGTTGATTGATGGTGAACAGCATTTTGAGATTCGGGAAATTTTGGACTCTCGCAGACGGCGGAATCGTGTTCAGTACCTGGTGGCTTGGAAGCATTTTCCCCCATCTCATGCCGAGTGGGTGAACAAATCACATGTCTGGGCTCCTGAGCTGCTTCGCCAATTCTATTCTGCTTATCCTGACAAGCCTTAGTTGTTCCACGTATCCTGACTTTTTCTCTCTCCCCCCCTGTTTTTCACTTTCCGTTTCTTGTTGTTCGTCTGTTTGTTTGTGCTTTGTCGTTTTTCCAGGTCTGGCCGCCTTTTTCCAGAGGAGGGCCGGATGTCAGCCTCTGCTTTGCTGCTGCTTCGGCTGCCATTGAAACGGGGAGGGGGGGCATGGTATTTGGGAGGGGACTAACTGTTGTGCTGGAGGAAGATTCTGGAGTTTGAACTGTCCACCTTACTGCGCATGCGGAGGAGGGTTCCCGCCAACGGCACCGGCATTCCATTCTGGTGATGCCTTTCGAAGTTATCTCACACCTGACACTTGGGAGAATTATGATTGGACTGTACATGGGATGCCAAGGGGAGGGGAATGAATTATACAATATATTATTCACTTTTACGCCTAAATAATCAGACTTTGCTTTGCTTCTTTTCATTTATAATTAGTAAAAGTACACTTGATTTCTATCAATGTAGTCTCGTGGTCTTCTTTCCTGATTATCCAATGAAGAAGTGCTGACACACATGCGACCATTCAAGAAGCTACAGGTCTTAATTTAGAAGCAGTGGGTGGAGCCAGGCCGAAAATTAAACTTCAGAATTTCCAGATGGCTCTTAAAAAGTTTCAGAGAGCCAAAGATGGCAACTAAATTCTTAACCTGGAACGTTAATGGTTTAAATTCCCCACAGAAAAGGAAGAAAATAAATAATTATCTGAAATAATTCAAGAACGACATAATTTGCCTGCAAGAGACTCATATTAGATCTACTGATCAGAAATACTTGATTAATACAAGACTTGGACAACACTTTATAGCTTCTGCTCCGGAGAAGAAAAATGGTATAGTTATTTACTTAAGAAAGGACATGAAAACCAAATTAATTGAAACAGACTCTTAAGGAAGATATATTGCAATAGATCTGGTGATAAAAGGGAAAAGGATACTTCTATTGGGTATATTTGCTCCCAATCAACAACAAGATAAATTTTATAAAATGCTTCATGCTAAGTTAGTACATTGGGACTATAGATCCTGTATATTACTGGGCGACTGGAATGGCGTTATGGATACCAAGAAAGATAAGAAGGCTTCTCGGCAAAATACTCAAATGTGAGCGAAACTACCTAAGTCCTTTTTTGACATGATAGATGACTTTGAATTGAGAGATATCTGGAGAGAAAGGAACTCAGAAGAATACTACTTCACTTTTTTTCCTGACAGACACCAATCCTTTTCTAGGATTGACTTTATACTAACTCAACTTATTATACTCAATGATTTGCTTTCTAGGGTAAAGAAGATGAAGATATGTTCCAGAGTCTTATCAGATCATAATCCGGTTTGGATGGAGTTTGGATTTGGGATGCAAGCAAGAAGGACTTGGAGATTGAATGAAAATTTATTTAGATATGATAAAAATATTAATGAATGTAAAAAATTATTCAGAGAATACTTTGCTTTTAATACGAATAAGGGTACATCTATGGAAATGGTATGGGATGCAAGTAAAGCGTATATGAGAGGAGTTCTGATAAATTTAAATACACTACATAGACATAAACAGGGGGAAAAGAGAATTGAACTTGAAGAAGAAATTAGAGAGAGCAGGAGTTAATTCTAAAACCAGGAGACAAAAAGATTAAAGAAGCAATTACCTTATTAAGAGGGCAATTTAATATGCTCAAGTCAGACCAGGTAGCCACTAATTTGCTATATGCAAAACATAACACTTTCTGTAATGCAGATAAAGTTGGCAGATGGTTAGCATATCTGATTAGGAAAAAACAGAAATCTCGTAATATATCGAAATTACATTATAAAGGAAGGAAGTGCATCAAAAGGATGAGATCCAAAAGGCCTTTCATGAATTTTTCACAGGATTGTATATGAAAGATAAAATACAAGGTTTAGATATAGATAGATACCTGGATAAAAAAAACAAAAACCTATAGTTAAAGATGAGCAGAGGGAGAGATTGAACCAATCAATAACTTCGGGGGAAATTCTCCAGGTAATCAAACAGCTAAAGGTAGGGAAAGCACCGGGTACAGATGGCTTGACATCAGCTTATTACAAAAATTTACAATTAGAAATGGTAGAACCCCTCAAGGAATTATTCAATATGATCCAAACGGAAGGGAGGGTACCCCCATCTTGGAAGACAGCTTTCATATCCAAAAGCGGATCTAGATCTTACTCTACCAAAAAATTATATTCCTATATCATTACTTAATATAGATTATAAAAATTTTACTAAAATACTGGCGAATAGGTTAATGTTGGTTACTCAGCAATTGATTCATAATGACCAAACAGGTTTTATTCAAGGGAGACAAATGAGAAGTAATGTAAGACTAATTGTTAATACACTGGAATATTTGGGAAAGAATAACCAAATCCCTGCTGCGCTTATATTCTTAAATGCAGAGAAAGCCTTTGATCGAGTCAATTGGCAATTTTTACTGAAAATATTGCAAAAAATGCAAATAGGAAAGCACTTTTTACAATCAATTAAAGCAATATATCAGGAACAAACAGCTCAAATCATAGTTAATGGAAGTTTAACAGACTCATTTAAATTTGAGAAAGGTACAAGGCAGGGTTGCCCCTTATCCTCATTACTGTTTATCATAACTTTGGAACTATTGCTGAATAAAATACGGGGCTCAGATGATTTACAGGGAATCCAGATTAGGCAGCAAGTAAATAGAGTACGTGCTTTTGCGGATGACTTGGTTATAATATTAACTCAACCATGGGAATCTAGTAAGGTTTTAATGAATATGATTAATCAATATGGTCGTGTCAGGATTTAAAATAAATTTAGGGAAAACAAAGATGTTAGTTACAAATATGAACACTAAACAAAGGGAAGAATTAGAAGGAATGACAGGATGTGAAATAGTCAAAAAGGTCAAATGGCAGATAGGACAATGAACTATAACCCAGGAAACATCCAAAAGGGGGGGGGGAAATTAAGAGAAAGGAGGAGAGCTCTCCCCAAAACGTTTGAAGACATGAGGGAGGAATATGAATTAAAGGATGTATGGCGTGAACTCCACCCACAGAAACAACAATTTACTTTCTTTTCACATAGACATCAATCCTGTTCTAGGATCGACATGGCTTGGTTGACACCAGAAATTGGGGATCTGATTAAGGAAGCAGCAATCGAGGTTAATACCTGGGCCGATCATAATCCACTCTTATTGGTGTGGAAAGGAGTAAGGCAGGGGAGGAAGAGAAGGTGGATGATGAATACAGAGATAGTGAAAGAACAAGAATTTCAACAAATGTTTAAAAGGGAAATGAGGTTTTTTTTTTTTTTTTGAAGAAAATAGGAAGGGAGTAACCCCACAAATACTTTGGGATATGCCAAAGCTTATATGAGAGGCCTAGCTATTAAATATACAATAGGCACACAGAGGAAAAAATTAGAAGAGAGGGCAAAATGGGTAGCCAAATTGGAGGTGGTGGAAAAAGCCTTGCAACAGGTCCCACTAGATGATAAGAAAAAAGAATAAATGGCTAGAATTAAGCACGGGATAGCTCTTCTAGACCAGGAGGATGTTGCTTGGAAACTTAGGGTCATTGGCTCTCCTATAGACTTCGGAAAGAAAGAGAGAGCAGATGTATAGCTCAACTGCAGAATAGTAAAGGGGAATTAGTAGAAACCAAGGGGGAGAAACAGGAAATTATTCAAGGTTTTTTTCAGCAACTATATAGTAGAGAAGAAACTTCTGAGGACCAAATTAAGGAATTTTTAGATAATGCAAATCTACCCAAGATCTCAAATGAAGCGAAAGGGGTACTAAACCAAAAGATAACAATAGATGAATTAGAAAAGGCAGTCAAAAAAATGGAAAACAACAAAACTCCTGGCATGGATGGTTTGCCAGTTGAAATCTATAAAACTTTTTTGGAAATCTTAGGACAAGAGATGATAGTAATATTTAATCTGTCTTGATGGATTCTATCGCACCGAAATCATGGGCTGAGGCCTATATAACCCTTTTGCCTAAAGCTGGAGCTGACTACCCAAATTAAAAACTATAGGCCCATTTCACTTTTGAATGTGGATTATAAAATCTTTGCAGCTATACTGGCAGATAGAATTAAATTCTTCCTTAGTAAATTTATACACCCTGATCAGAACCGCTTCCTGCCGTCAAGGCATTTGAAAGATAATGTTAGAATTATTTTGGATGCCTTAGAATATTATGAAGCCTGGCCGGATAAACAAGTGGCCTTTATGTTTCTCGACGCACAAAAGGCTTTTGATCGGGTAAATTGGAAGTTTATGTTGTCACAATTAGAAAATATGAAGTTTGGAGAAAACTTCTTAAATGCAGTTCGGGCAATTTATGTATGACAAACCGCGACATTATTGGTAAATGGAGAAGAGGCGGGTGATATTGAGATTGGTAAAGGCACAAGACAAGGATGCCCATTATCCCCCCTACTGTTTATCCTTACATTAGAACCCCTTCTTAGAATAGTGAGAAGTGATATACAAATTAAAGGGTTAGGAATTTAAGGTCCAAGCTTTTGCCGACGACCTTGTTTTTATTCTGGAGGATCCTATGGCTTCTGGGATACAACTTTTACATAAAATAGAGGAGTACAGTATGATAGCGGGGCTACGTATAAATAAAGAGAAGACAAAACTGTTAATTAAGAATACGACTTTGAACCAGAAAAAGGAAGTACAAAGCCTGCTAGGGATTAACATGGCCCATAAAATACAATACTTGGGAATTTGGCTCACGGAGAGATGTTCCTCTATCAAGGTAGATAATTATATGAAATTACTACAACAGATATCTAAGGACATGACTAATTGGAGTGGTAAACAACTGTCTTTGATGGGCAGGATTGCGACAGTTAAGACACATGTACTACCAAAAATTTTGTTTTTGTTTCAAACGGCACCAACTAAATTGGACAATTTTTTTTTTAAATCCTTGGAGACAATAGTTGCTCGATTTATATGGCAAGGCAAGAAAGCACGAATTAAAGCCCAAATGTTGCAAAAACGTAAAGAACTGGGAGGCTTCGGAGTACCCAACTTGGAAGCATATTATAATGCAGCAATTATGACATGGGTGAAGGATTAGGTGACATTGAGTAGAAGGCACCTATTGGCTATAGAGGGACATGACCTCCCCCAGGGATGGCATGCCTCCCTCTGGCAAGAAAGAGCTACCCCCCATAGGTACTTCATGGGACATTATATTCGGAAGATTTTGATGGGGGTGTGGGAAAAGATGAGGAAAAAATACTATCTTAGGGTTCCGTGCTGGTTGGCACCGTTAGAGGCCTTAATGCATCCCAGTGTATTTAATTGGACAAGAAACATAACATATAAAGACATTATGACAGAAGATGGCAACATGAAAACAAAGATGGAATTAGAGCAGCAGGGCAGGAATCTGGAATGGTGGGAATATTTACAGATTAGAAATAGGTTTAAAAGCGATAAGGTACGGTTTGGGATTTACCCAAACCCTCAGGGGCTAGATAAGATTTTGTTTGTTGGAGATAAGAAAATGTTATCGAAGATTTATCAGTTTTTGACCTGTCAAGATGCTAAAGAAGAGATGGATAAAAGCCTTCTAATAACATGGGAGAGAAACTTTGGCTATGAGATTGAAATGGGCAAATGGTGGGATCTATAGAGTAAGACTATTAAACTTACAATATCTTCAGCATTTAAAGAAAACATATACAAGATGGTTTATAGATGGCACTTCCCCCCAACGAGGTTAGCCAAAATGTTTCCTGGGTTATCTCCACTGTGTTGGAAATGTGGAAGAAGGGATGGCACATTCTACCATATTTGGTGGTCTTGTACTGAGGCCACGAAATACTGGAGAAGGATTCAAAAATGGCTAAAAGAGATTACCGGGGCAAGCATGGAATGGAAACCCGATAATTTTTTACTAACCAGAAAACCAGAAAACATGAGTAAATCTATATGGCATTTGAGCCTACATATAATTGTGGCTGCAAGAATAACCTATACACAATTTTGGAAATCTACTACCATACCGTCGGAAGATGCCATAATTAAAAAGATTTATGAATGAGCAGAAATGGACAGAATGACAGGTTGGCTGAGGGACAAAGGAGAAACAGAACATTATCTTAGCTGGAACCTATGGTATATGTGGGCGACAAGGAGAACAGCAGGGACTTAAAACGGGGAAAGTTAAATAGCAGTTGTTAACAATGGGAACTAAAAGTGAACATGGGTATTGTAATAGATCCTTGAACTTTGTAACGAGAAGATGCTGCTTAGAGACTAAACAATGAGGAAGGAAAAAAAAGTTGGGCTGTGAATGACTGTCACTGCGGGGGGGGGGGGTGTTGTATGTTTAAAATTGTATTTGTATCTGTATGTTTTATCCTTTAAAAAATGTATAACCAATAAAGATTATTTAAAACAAATAAATAAATAAAAAATAAATGCATAAATAAACATTCATGAACTTTGGGGGAAAAAAGGTCAAATATTTAGGGGTTTATATCTCAACCTCAAATGGAAGCTTTATAAATATTTGTAAAAGCTTGATTTTAAAAATTTTCAATTAAAAAAAAAACATAATAAGTTCAAATAAACCTTGGTTTAGCCAATAAATCCAAATTGCTTCTATACTAGAAATGAATGGTTGTCTGTGACAACTGGCCACTCCCAGACCTCTCCTATTTATTTCCCAACCAGAGAGGGGCTAGCTATTGTCTCCATCTATCTCTCCTCAAGAGCAAGTTTACTGCTTTCCCTTGCTCAACATTCTTTTTCTGTCTGCATATACCTGTATCTCGGATGGGCTCCATCTGTTCTTCCCCCTCAGCTCAGGCCCTGAGCACAGCTGCCTCTCCACTAGGGGGAAGACAGAAGGCCCTGCTTCTGCCTCTGATGCTATTTCCTTATCAGAATCTTCCAAAGGCTCTGAATCTGGCCCAGGCTCTCCCTTCACCTCCTCATCTGACTCTGCAGCTATCTTCGCTGGCAGCTGACAGGCCACAACAGAGAGGTGGAAGCCTGCGATGACCAGCTGAGACCCAGATGGTCACTGGGGAGTTGGAAGGAAGGATACGTGGGAGGGACATTCATGCGGGGAATTCAAGGGAGCTGTCAGAACTGCATGCAGAGAACGAGGAAGAAACAGATGTGATTTCATGCTGGTGGAGCAAGCAATTGAATTTCTGACGGAGCTTTCTACAACCTTATACCATGTAAGGCCATAACCAGGATGCCACTGCCAGCTGCCCAAACAATGCAAGATCCAATGGAAGCCCACTACTGTGGCCATGGTAGCATCTGTGGCCATGGTAGCATCTGTTCCCTTGGCAGCAGTTCCAACACAACAGGCAGAATCCACCCTAGCAACCCAACCATCATCACTGGTTTGGGTTGCAGCACCCAGAAGGAAAAACCATAAACCACCATCCCTCGGAGTGAAGTTTGGCGGAGATATACAGCAATTGGGATTCTTCATAGCCCTTCATAGCAAGAATATGGTCAAGATCTGCCAATCAAAGAGGCCAGAATGTAGTGTATGGCCATGGCAATGGAGGAAATCACAGCAGAGTAGATGAACACTCTCCACAATGACAATGCCCTGGAGCTGTGTAACTTCATGACAGTAGTCTGGATGCAGACCACAAAGCCAGCATGAGAATTAAGACTGTAAGCCAAAGCCAGCAACCTGTGGCTACATACACTCAAGAGTTCCAAGACAGGGCCTGCAGGCTATCCAACTGACTGAGAACATGCTAATAGAACGTTTCCAGGATAAGCTAAATGATGACGTCTACAAATCCTGTATTCCCAGGGCCACTCCACTCACCCTGCACAGATGGTATGTCCTGGTTGAAGAAGTTGAGATTAACCTAGCTAAATCCCGGACCTGGGTGGCAATGGTCCCGCCACCAAGTAGTGGCGTGCAAACAGAGCCTGTGCCAACACTCCACTAGTTGCTTCAAGTGTGGAAGCTGACTACCCAGCCATTTGGCCAACCCAAAAAGCCCTAACAAGCTAGCAAATCCAGCACTGAAAGCCAGGGAAATGGCCCTGGAGGGAGTGGATGTCATCAGGTTCACACCATCACCCAATGACAGTAAGAGAATTTCAACTACTTTGACCTGGTACCCAGTGGAAAGCAACATTGACATGGGTGGTAACCCTTGATAAGTCACCCTATGATCCTGGTGACCAACCCCATAGAATTGGTAATGCATTTCTTGGTGCATAAGGGGAACCTGGTTGCCCTACTGGACACAGCTGCACCAGATAACTGATCATCCCTGACTTAGTAAAAAAAATAGGTCTACAACTCACATAGCTCAAAGTGCCTGTGGTTTTTGTCAACTGGATGGGTCAATAGCAGGAGGGGCCCCTGTAGCATACATTACCATACTAATAGAAATGAGGATGTTGACCCATACAGAGGTCATAAACTTTATTGAGGCTCCAGGCATAGAACGACCCATGGTGTCAGGCTGCCATCTTTCGCATGGCATCTTGATGGCATTTGCCATCAAAGGCTACGAGGGGGGAGGCATGGGGATGAACTGATGGTAGACATTTGCAAAACCGAGGAAACGGCAATTGTCTCCTGGTTTGAGGGCCTCCCACTCTAATATTGCCTTCACTTTGCTGGGCTCCATCTCCACTCCTTCTTTTGAGATTTAATACCTTAAATAGTTCAAGGCTGGTTTTGTGAAAATCACATTTAGACAATTTTGCATAGAACTCATTTTTTGTACATTTTTGAGCAGTTTCACTTGCTCTTCCGAGGTCTTGCTGTATGTCAATATATCATTCAAATACAGCAATTTCCCTTTATACAGGTGCTCATGCAGGACTTAATTTATTAGTTGCATGAGTACAGCAAGCGTTCCCTGCAGACCAAACAGCATCATTTGAAACTGGTAATAGCCCAGGGGCAATTATATGCTGTTTTCCACTTGTCCCCCTCTTTTATCTTCACTCAGTAGTACACCTCTCTCAAGTCCAGCTTAGTGAAATCCTCCTTTTGACCAGATAGTAAAACATTGCCCTCATATGTTGGAAAACGTGGGTACATGTTTTCAATGCAAATACAGTTTGGGCTCATATAGTTCATGCATAGCCTAAGGAAACAATCTTCAAGATCATGTTGGGAAACCATCGACTTCGCTGGCTAAATGAACCCCTAGCTGTCTTCTTGTCTAAAAACTCCCAGAGTTTTTCCATCTCCCTGGGTGTCATTGAGTACATTTTCGATTTGGATAGCTTGGCCCATTGCATGATCTCAATTGTGAAGTCTGTGGATCTGGGGTGAGAGTATGTCTGATTCCTTTTTGCTAAAGACTTCCAATAATTCATGTTATTCCTGTGGAATCAGCGGCTCTAGTTCACCACCTCACTTTAGTATATTAGCAAGCTCTGCTTTCACTCTCCTGGCCACAGGCATGTGGCTAGCTCTTAACACTTTCACTAGCCCCTGCTGGGTGGAAGTTTTCCTTCATACCTGCTACTTGTTTCTGTCCAAATTCAGGTTCCACTTTCTACCACCCTAACCTTAGGGCTTGGTCATTCCTGGGATACAATGAAGTAAATAGTCTCTATACTTTGAGCTTCACTGGCTTGGTCAAGCAGATCACTGGCACTCCACCTGTTATTGACCCATCCACCTAGGAAAATGCCATGGGCTACCTCAACTTTCTCATCTCCAGCTTCTCTACTACCTGGAGACTAATTACACACCTCGTGCACCCCTAGTCCAATAGGGCTGTAAGAATACCCTTTACTCCTGAGGAGGACACCACAATCACTGGAGGTCAATAACCCTCCTTTCCACAGCTGAAGAAAGCTGTGATTTGGTGAGGTTTTCCCCTAGCCAAGGGCACCCCACATTTCCTCTGGGTGTTGATATCTTTTTAGGCACTCAGCAAGGTCAGTTTTGTGCTGTGTGCTTGTGGTACTCTATCAAGACGATTTCTATTTCAGTGGCCACTCAGTACCATGCCTGCAGATTCAGCGACACTCCTCGCAATAGGAATTTGTGGTATAGCTCCTTGTTCAGTCCCTCTTGGAACAGGTAGACCACATACGCTCTGGCCAAGCAACGGAAGTCTTGGATGTACTCTATCACTGTCCGTTTGCCTTGCTTCCAGGTGCAGATACAGGCCTGTGCATGTTGAACTGCCGTGGGAGCCTCAAACTACTCTTGCAGGAAGTGTACAAGTCATTCAGCTCCGGAGCTGCCTAATTGTGTAGGGACACCAGCCACCCCAAAGCACTTTTTTCCAAATCAACATATTCATCAATGATTTGCTATTATGTGATGGTGCATGTTATGTGATGGCTTAGTGCAGTGTTTCTCAACCTTGGCAACTTGAAGATGTCTGGACTTCAACTCCGAGAATTACTGGCCTAGTGCTTTTCAGGGAAGAAAAAGATATTACCATGGGCTTACTGTAGTCTACATTGAAAAATGTTTACCGATTACCTCTTATGAGAAGTGTACTACTGGGTTAGAATCTAGCGGCGTTTGAGAAACTTAAGTGCTTGTTGGTGGATGAACCAGTGTTAAAGCACCCTGATTCAAACATCCATTTTATTATTCAGGTGGATGCTAGTGATGTAGCTATGGGAGTCATATAGTTACGGACAAATGAACAGGTGCTCTGCACTAAAAACCTCTAAAACCTCTAAAAAACTCACTGAGACTGAGAGCAGGTGAGCAGAGTGGGAGAAAGAGGCATATGCAATGTTCTGGGTAGTCTTGACCTTGTGGCACTTACTAGAAGGGAATAAAGAACGATTCAAAGGGTCAACAGATAGACCACAAAAATCTGGGGCCCTGAAAACCCCCAGAAAATTGTCCCGTTAACAAGTTAACTGGGCTCAGTATTAATCAGATCTACTGCAGTATAATAGCTTCACTCCTGAAATCATCAGGCCAGTCATCCCATCTCAGTTGCTGGCAACCCCAGTTATCACTAAGGCTTGGAGGAAACTCAAACGGCGGATTGCAGATGACTTACTCAGCATGCTAAAAGCAGCATCAAATCCACCAGACCAAGTGCATGTTATGTGATGGCTTAGTGCAGTGTTTCTCAACCTTGGCAACTTGAAGATGTCTGGACTTCAACTCCCAGAATTCCCCAGCCAGCGAATGCAGTGAGAAACACTGGCTTAGTGTGAGTAGGGGCCAAACTATATGTCCCACAGAGTCAGCGAACTATGGCCTTTCAAAAAAGTCATGACTCCAAAGAAAACAGAATATTCTGGCTTCGTAAAAACCCTACATTTTGTAAAACACCAATTCTAGAGAATGTTGAATATGTTATAAATAAGATTAAAATGTTTGGAAAAAAAGCGGGTTTAAGAATAAATAAATCGAAGACAACACACTGACTAAGAACATAAATGTGGAACATCAGAAGAAATTGGAATTTAAAACTGGTTTTAAAGTTGTACTAGGTACTATACTGTGGTACTATGCTGAGAAACTCACTAAGGAAAATTCTAAGCTTTTCAAAAATTATTACTGTAAAATATGGAAGGAGATAAAATTGTATTGAAATAGATTGCAAAAAAATAGATTTGTCATTAATGGGAAGAATTTCAGTAATTAAAATGAATATACTATCTAGAATGTTATTTTTATTTCAGATTATATCAATATTGATTATAGATTCCATTTTCAAACAATGGCAAAATGATATATCTAAATGTAATTGGCAAAATAAAAAACAAGAATTAAATATAAGATGCTATAAGATTCTAAAGATAGAGGAAGGAGGTCTGGATTTACTGGATCTTATGCTAGTTCTCTGGTATGGTTAAAAGATTAGATAACTTGAAAAAAGTCAGGGCTGCTAAAGCTCAAAGTTTTTGACTTGAAATTTGTGTGGCATGCCTATCTATGATATGACAAAGTTAAAGTTAATACTGGTTTTAAGATTCATGCTATTAGATCGATTACATGTGTATGATGGAAGCATAAAAGAAGATTAGCTGATCTTTTCCACTTTGTCTATCATTTTACAAAGGACTGCATAAAACAGATAATATCGGAATGTAAATGGATGTTATACAGAGACTTAATGAGGTTTGGAAAAGAGGGATTTAAGATAAAGACAAGAGAACAATTAGTAAGGGAAGGATTTGTTTGTGATTTGTTTAATTATTATAGCATTTTTGAGCATTTTAAATTTGTAAAAAAAAATGTTTTCATAGGAAGTAAACCCAAATTGGATGCTAATTTATGTTCAAGAGATGACCACTTGATTTCTAAAGTGTATAAAATGTTACTCAAAATGAATCTAAAATAGTGGCCCAAACCTTTTGGACACAGGGACCGGTTCTGTGGAGAAAGGTTTTTCTGCAAACTGGAGGGGTCGTGGTTTTGCATGCTGCTTGTATCCTGCAGATGGGACTTCACTTGTTTGCACATCCCAATTGCTGGCATGTCATGGACTGGTGCCAGTCCACAAACCAGGGGTTGGAGACCCCTGATCTAGGAGATGAATATGTTAAAGCAGTGATCCCCAACCCCCGGTCCGTGGACCGGTGCCGGGCCGTGGAGTACCTGGCACCGGGCCGCGCAGCGGCCGGGGGCCATGATCGCCTGTGTCCAGCGCCGCCCTTCTCATTGCTTTTCAGCGCTTCAGCGCTGGCCGATTCCTGAAAAAAACCTAAGAGCGCCTGCGCAGCTACGTAGGGCTAGCGTAGACAGCGCTAGTAGCGTAGCCTTGCGTAGGCGCAGTTTGTGCTACGCTATCTACGCTAGCCATACTGAACTGCGCCTGCGCAAGGCTACGTTACTAGCGCTGGTCATCGACGCGCTCAGCGGGCCACGGTAAAATTATCAAAGGCTGACTGGTCCGCGGCGATAAAAAGGTTGGGGACCACTGTGTTAAAGAATATATGGTAACATGGCTAAAATAATTTGGGTATAATATAATGCTAGATAAATGGGAGAATATACGGGTGAATGGACTAAAATTTACCTTAAATTATAGTTTGAAAGTAAACTTTTATAAATGATGTATTGTTGGTACTTGACCCCAGATAGACTAGTGAAAATGTATAAAAGGGTTTTTGTAAGTGCTGGAAATGTGCCTAAAATCCAGATTCCTTTTATCATTTGTGGTTATCTTGGAAATATGTGAAAATATATTGGATAAACATAAAAATGACAAGGAAAAATATTTAAGATACAAATATTAGTGAAATGTTTGAAATACTTTTCTTTTAGATATGATGGACAAGCCAATTGACAAAAGGTTTGAGAGTACTACTCCTTCACATGGTGACAGCTGCAAGGATTGTACTTGCCAAACACTTGAAAGAAAAATGGATGTCCACTATTGAAGAATGGATTTTGAAATTGATTGAACTAGCAGAGATAGTGAAATTAATTGCTTTGATTAGTGATAACAGACTAGACAGCTTCCAGACTGGAAACCATTTTGGACTTTTTACATGCTAAATATAATAAAAGATGGTTAACAGAAGTATTTGAAGATTAGTATAATGTATAGCTTAACCTGTTGTGTGCTTTTTCTTCTTTCTTCATATATGTGTGTGTGTGTGTGTGTGTGTGTGTGTGTGTGTGTTGTATTTGTGCTGATAAATAATGATGGTCTCTTGTGACGAGCTGATGGACAGAGAATGGAAGCAGTTAGCTTTGTCCCATAATTGGGGCGTACCATATATATAGTGTTATGTTTGTGCTGATAAATAAATAAAGGGAGACTAGTATAGATCTATTTCAAGCTATTTAGCTCTCATCAGCTAGCCATACCCTTACTGGGTATATATATATATCAGGGGTGGGTTCCTGCTGGTTCTAACCGGTTTGCTAGAGGGGGTTTCAGAAATCTAGCGAGCTGTTTAGAACCAGTTCCACTAGTGGAACCACCCCATCCCCTCGCTCGCTCACCCCCGCCCATCCAGAAGCTGCTCAATCGCTTACTCCACCCACCTGTCCGCACTATGCTAGACCCCACCAACGCTCACTGATTGCTGGAATCGCCCTGCCCGCCTCTAACAGCCCGTTCAAAAGCATGATGCAACAGCCCACTTACCTCTTTTCAAAGGAGTCTTTTTTCAAAAGAGTCCTTTGAAAAGAGTCTTTACTTGTTTGGTTGTCATGTAGTCATTTGCTAATCGGGTCCTGGATATCTTCACTTCGCTTTGCCTTCCAGTAGATTGTGCTTCCCTCAGTTAAGCAACTAAACGCAGCCTGCGGTACATGAGACCAGAGCCTTCGTGAAGGAAGGCCTTTCTTCACAAAACCTACAGGCTCACGTATGCCTCCTGGCTAGGCGGACGATGGGTGGCGGCAGCGGCAGCCTGTGTTGCATGAGGCCGCGGCTTTTGCGAAGGAAGAACACACAGCCTTCCTTTGTGAAAGCCACAGCCTCACGTATGCCTTGTGGCCTGGTGGGGGGTGGGCGGCGGCAGCCTGCATTGCGCGAGGCTGTGGCTTTTGTGAAGGAAGGCCATGCGTTCTTCCTTCATGAAAGCTGCAGCCTCCCGTACGCCTTGTGGCTGGCTGGGGGTGGGGTGGGGTGGTGGCAGCAGCCTGCATTGCACGAGGTCGCGGCTTTTGCAAAGGAAGAACACACGGCCTTCCTTCGTGAAAGCCACGGCCTCACGTACGCCTTGTGGCCCAGTGGGGGATGGGCGGCAACAGCCTGCATTGCGCAAGGCTGCGGCTTTCGCGAAGGAAGGCCGCGTGTTCTTTCTTCGTGAAAGCTGCGCCCTCCCCTATGCCTTGTGGCTGGGTGGGTGGTGGGTGGGTGGGGTGGCAGCAGCCTGCGTTGCACGAGGCCACGGCTTTCATGAAGGAAGGACGCACGGCCTTCCTTTGTGAAAGCCACGGCATCACATATGCCTTGTGGCCTGGTGGGGGGTGGGCGGCAGCAGCCTGCATTGCGCGAGGCTGCGGCTTTTGTGAAGAAGAACACACGGCCTTCCTTCGTGAAAGCCACGGCCTCCTGTATGCCTTATGGCCGGATGGGGGCTGGGCGGCGGTGGCGGCAGCCTGCGTTGCATGAGGGCATGGCTTTCATGAAGGAAGGACACACGGCCTTCCTTCGCAAAAGCCATGGCGTCACATACGCCTCGTGGCCAAGGGGGGGGGCGGCAGCAGTGGCACTGTGCCCGGCTGGAAAGGGGGGTTGCTGGGCGGCTGCTCGTGAGCGTAACCACTTCATGGCAATTGTGTTGCTGCTGCAACAGCACAACACAGCCATTCGACCCTGAGGCTGTGCCCGGCTCTTTGGGAACCTGGTCGCAAGGGAGCAGCCGCCCGGCAACCCAAAAACAATAAGCCCTCCCCTTTAATAAGCCCAAGGCCATATTTCATGGGTCAAAAAATATAAGACTGTCGTATTTTCGGGGAAACACAGTAGCTCTTTTATTGTTTTGTGTACTTATTTTAATCTTATTTAAGTAGTAAGTGCACAAAATAATAAATTTCCTTTTTTATATCTTTTTGTAGTTCATCCATTGGGGCAAAGAATTCAGTGAGGTAATCTTGGCCACTCCCACCTGGTCACATGACTGCCAAGCCACTCCCACCCGGTCACATGGCTGGCAAGCTGCTCCTACCTGGTCACATGGCTAGCAAGCCACTCCCACAAAGCAGGCCACACCTACAGAAGAGGTTCCAAAAATTTTGAAACCCATTATTGATACACACACACACACACACACACACACTATGAAGAAGGAACAGAATTTACTGGTTTTTTTTCTTTCAACACCCAACCAGGATGGATTCTACATGTTAAATGTTAAATGTAATTGATCACTTTTTCCTCTTTTTTGTACCATTTTTTTCCTTTTTTGTTGTTAGAATTGAATGCCTGCTTTTATTTTGTTTCTCTGTTTTCTGTTTTGTACTTTATTTTTTTTATGATAAAACAATAAATAATATTTAAAAAAGAAAAATAATTAACTTGATAATAGTCCAACTTGAATTGCCAAAAATTCTTGGGCGCATCCATCTGGTATTCTACTGTAGCTTGCTAAAATCAGCAAACAGTTGTCCCCTACTCTGGCAACAGAACCACCACCAATCCCATTCCAATTGAGGGAGAACAATACTTAGAAGTCAAAAGACATTTTAGAGTCACTAACACGTGAGAAAAATCAAATATCTAGTGTTGTGGAAAGTCTTTCCCTGATCAGAAACAGAGTGGGTAAACGCCTAATATATAAGTGCATCAAGACAAAAAATTCCATGATAGATAGATACCTAGACACATCCCATTGAACATTAACTTAAACTTACATTAAAAAGGGTGGAACTTAAATGACTTGGTCATATCTACCAAATTGAAGTCAGTGGCAGTGACTGCATACTCCTTTGTATGTTTTTTAGAAAATACAGTGCATTCAGAAAGTATTTGGACCTCCTTCACTTTCGTCAATTTTCTTACGCTGCAGCCTGATTCTACAGTTGTTGAAATTCATTTTTTCTCATTAATCTACACTCCTTATCCCATAATGACAAAGTGAAAATATAATTTTAGAAATGTCTGTAAGTTTATTAAAAAGAAAAAAAAATGAAATATCACATTGGCATAAATTTTCAGATCCTTTGCAATAACATTTGAAATTTAACTCAGATGCCTCCCATTTCTCTTGATCGTTGCTGATATGTTCCAGGATTTTCACAGGTATTGATGGCAGGCTAATTGATCTGCAGTTAGCAGTTAGACTTATATACCGCTTCATAGGGCTTTCAGCCCTCTCTAAGCGGTTTACAGAGTCAGCATATCACCCCCCACAGTCTGGGTCCTCATTTCACCCACCTCGGAAGGATGGAAGGCAGTTTCCTGGATCTGGTTTTTTTTCTTTCTATTTTGAAGATGGGAACTACATCAGTTCCTTTTCAGATCTCTGATAGTTCAGGATCTGTGAAAGATACAGTTCAATGGTTCAGAGATACTTCATTCTTTGGAAGAGGGGTGGGGTGCTAACTTTCTACACTGGTTTGAGTTATTTGTAAAAATGAAGGCAGAATGTAAATAATAATAATAATAATAATAATAATAATAATAATAATAATAATAATAATAATAATAATAATAAAATAATAAAAATACATTTTTAAAGCCATGTTACTCATGCGAAAAATTTCAGTTGATAATAAACCTTTATTAGCTTAATTTCAAATTGCAAAATTGCCTGAAAGTTTTCGTTTTCAAGGAGAATTCCTCAAGTATGATGGTTTAAAGAAGGGGACTCCAAAATTGGCAACTTTACGAGTTGTGGACTTCAATTCCCAGAATTCCTCAGCTGACTGAGGAATTCTGAGAGTTGAAGTCCTCAACTCTTAAAATCAACAAGTTTGGAGACATCTGGTTTAAGAGAGACATAAAAAAGAGGTGAAAGGGAAGAAATGTTGCTATTGCGCAAGTAGTTATAGGTGAAAACTTATCGTATTTCCGATTTTTTCCACAGCTACCAAAAATAGATTTGCCTCTCCAAAAAGGACACATAAAAAAGACAACAAAGTAACCTCTACGGAAGCTCGTTTGCAAGGGAAGCATGCGCATTTATTCAAAAATGCGTCGGTTTTCCACGCCGCTGTGTCAGTAGTTGATTTTCTTTATTTTTTGCTCGCTTTCAAGTCCACCCGGTCTTCTTGATTGGTTCTGCGGGCGACGAAGTTTTCTCGAGTCCGGGTCTTTCCTCTCTCTTTTTTGTACTTCCATTGGCTGCCTCTACTCTGTCTCCTGGCTCCTCCTTCCAGCTATCCACCTCCCGACGCCATGTATCGCTCGCTACTTCGTCTCCGCCGTTTTTGTAGTGTGGCCCTCGCTGGCGAATCTCAGTTCCGCAGCGTTCGTCTGCAGAGGTGTTTCTACAGTCAGCCCAAGCAACGAGGAATGGTGAGCGCGTAACTCCTTGTGCCGGGGAAGGGGGACGCAATAAATGCTGGAAGGTGACCTTGGACAGTCCCTGGGTGTCCCGGCTGCTAGTGTTAGGGGGGAAAACGGGGGAAAGACAGCGGTAGAATGTGACTTGGACTCCTGCTTGACGAGGTTGATACTGCAGAGAAGGATGAGGAAATGACGCCATCAAGTTGAACGCCTCCAAAGTACACATGGTGGAAAGCCCTCGTTGAGTGGTTTCTAAAATACAAATGTGTGCTAGTTGATACTAATCAAGAAAATTCAGAAGGAATAACAGCATCGTTGTGCCATATACAAATAAGAATGTGCCAGTTGCACGATACTCTGTTACGAACGAGAACGGAATGTTAAGGCACTCGATGCAAAATCAAAATCGTATCCTTATAAAGTTCATGCCATTCTTATCAATACACTAATGATAAAAAAAATCCTTGTGAGGTATGCTATTGCTCATTTAATCAAAGAAAATGTATATGATGTCTTTTAGAATCAAACTTCCGACCTTTCAAAGAGGTATGACTTATTTTTACCCGCTGTTTAGATGACCTTCCATTTCAAACTAACGATTTAGAGATAAGTTCTGCCAAAGTCTTCCAGGAAATTCTTGATTTGTTTTCTTGATAGCTTTATCTTCCAAAGAGTGAAAAACCTGCTATTAACCATAAATAAATAAATAATGAATAAAAAGGAAGTCACAGGAACAAGGGTAAAGCTGATATTTTAAGGGAAATTAAATCTTTAAAAATTCTTGGTATTAGTTTTGCCAAGACAAAAGGAGTTGAATAGGTTGAAACCAGGCTAGTCTACCACCTATGGGAGAAGACAATAATGCTATTTTTAAAAAGCAGCTCCACTGCATTGCATGGATGAGAGGATTTGATTTCTGTATAGTATAATAACTTTTATTTGATATGTAGAAATTATTGAAATTCTATCATACATAATTATTTTGAGTAATTAGCAATAAATTTAGCTATCAGATACCTGCATCCTTATTTATTTAAAACATTTATGTAGGTTCTGCTCCTTGGTGTATTGGCTGTTTGTGCTAGTTCTAGTTTTTGATGAGAGAAACTTTGACCCTTGGAGAGTTGGTAAAATACCAAATAACTTGCAAGAGAGTAGTTGTTCTTGTTCTGAAAAAAGAGAGAGAAGGGAAGCTGCAAATACTAAATTTGGAAGGATTTTAGAACAAGTACCCCATAACATATTGATTAGCAAACTAGTGTAATAAATATATAACAGACTCAAAAATAATTCTGAGTGTTTATTAATGGTTTCAACAATTTGAAGAGAAATCAGTTAGGAAGCTGCAGCATTTGTGGTTGTAATGTTTTCATTAATTATTTAAATGCAATGTTTATCAAATTTGTAAATGACTTAAAATTGGGTGGAATATTTATATATTTGAAATATATAACATTAAAATTTTTGACATATTTGTAAAATAGATTGTAAATAATAAAATTTGATTTAAAGAGATTCATGCAAAATTCTTCAACTACAAAGCTGAAATTTTGCAATGATTATCATTGGAAAACCAGATGCAATGCAACCTGTTGATTACCATCTATAAAATTACATGATTTAGGACTTGGATATCTTTGACACTTTTATTTCTCTTACTATTTCTGCCTAAACAATAAGATACAGAACGATTGGACACACCACATCCCAGCTATTTTCAGTTTTTGCAATCTAGAAGATCTTTTTTTTTTTTTTTTTTGTAGCTCTGCTATTCTGTAGAAAAATATCTCCCTAAAGTTCTAATAGCCTAAACACCATCTGGGCTTTCATAAAGTTGTAGAATCAACCCTTTTTGCAAGGCATTTATTTTTTCTCTGATAATCTATTCTGATGGTTTAATCCTTTTTAGTATCCTTAACATACGATTATGTAATATTATGTTTTATTGGTATTTTTAATGATTGTTTTAAATTATGTATGTATTGCGAACATATATGTTCACAGTGATTAAAATGGCATTCACATGAGGAGGGAGAGGATAATTGCCAATTGTACTATACTTGTGTAAAAGATCTTGAAATATTAATTTATTTATATAGTAGCTTATACACAAATGCAGATTTTTGGTACTTCAGTAAAAGTATTTTACTTTTCCAAATCATGGGCAGCAGTTCTATATTTATTGCTCTGAAGTGCAGATGTGAAATATGGATTTAAGTTCTACAGAGTCAGATTCTAACAGAAGTAGAATCATTAACTGAGGATAGGAGGAAGAACAGGAGTTCCCTTTCGCTTCCTGTGTTCCAGAAAAGGTTTTATTAAATAGTCAGAAAAGATTGCCATTTTTCTGAAAACATGCAAAAAAAAAAACCCATTTCCCTTCCAATTCTGTGATTTCAAGTCAGTCCTTTTCCTGATGCTTTTTCTGATGTTAATTATTCTCACTGTCAGGAAATTTCTTTTTAGTTCTAGGCTCTAGGCTCCTTCTTTTCCTTGATTAATTTTCATCCATTGCTTCTTGTCTTGTTTTCAAATGCTTTGAAGAATAGGTTGACACTGTCTTCTTTGTGGTACTGCCTCAAATATTGGAAGACTGTTATCATGTCCACCTAATCCTTCTTTACAATACACTAGATCAGCGATCCCCAACCTTTGCGGCTTGGTGGCCTAGTGGAGGAGGGAGAAAGAGAAGCATGTCATACAAGTTTATATTAACCCATATGCATTCAAGGAGGCTTTTCTTGGTTTTATGCATTCCTGTAGAGCTTGTTGTTGCAATGTATTTGTGCTCTTCTAAATAGTGTTCTTACATAGCTTCTCTTGTGGAAGGTTGGATTGTTATTTAGTGTGAGCACTTAGTGTGAACAGTTTTACAATAGATGTGTATTTCTAATTTGCCATCATTGCCTCTGCTGATGGGAATATACAGGAAGGGTAACTTGTTATTTTCTTCTTCCCTTGTTAAATTACCTCCCTACGGCCTATAAGATCTCATAGGTTAGGCCTCCTCCGCATTCCATCGGCCAGCCAATGCCGGCTGGCAACCACAAGGAGGAGGGCCTTCTCAGTAGTGGCCCCGACCCTTTGGAACGAGCTCCCCGTAGAGATCCGTACCCTCACCACCGTCCAGGCCTTCCGCACAGCCTTGAAGAACTGGCTCGCCCGTCAGGCCTGGGGATAAGGACCATTACCCCGCCCGAATGTTGTATGCATGTTGCGTATTATTTTATTATGTGTTGTTGTCTTAGTATTGTATTGTATTGTATTCCCCTCTCCCTGGTTTCTGTGAGCCGCCCTGAGTCCCCTCAGGGAAAAGGGCGGCCTACAAATAAAATCAAACTAAACTAAACTAAATCAAATCAATTTTATTCCTTCAAATATATTGTTTATCTCTTGTGTGTATTCTCTAGTTGGTCCTCTAGATAGAAATTGGTTTAGTTTTCTTTTATGAAGCAATAAGAAGTGCAGTAATTAGAATCTGATAATTTCTACATTACAGTCATAGACTCTTGTCAAATTAGCTTTTAAGAAGCCAGATGAATCTCTTTGCCCTTTTTTCATGCAGAATTGGATATTCAAAGTTTGTATGGTGTAATCATCCCAAACAAACATGCACTTTAATCTCCATGCTATCACGCACGTCACAAAGGAGGATATAGTTTTTAATGGTGTTTATAATAACAAAGCAACAAAGCAAAGAGTGTCTTAAAACTAGGTAATATTTATTTTGGCTAAATTA